>NC_056673.1:42538607-42838607 GCF_018350195.1 Panthera tigris | reverse complement strand
GGGAAGAAGGGGTAAGAGAGATGGGGGCGGGGCGGGGCGGGTGGTCAAGGAGGCCAGTGTAGATGGGAACTCAAAGTTGGTGTTACCTCGGAGCTGTGTGTAAATCTTTACCATTTACAAAGTCCTTCTCTGGAGCCAATTCTGGCATTTTTAAATTTGTGATGGTTACCTAGAAGGAAAATAGAATAAAAGACAGAAATACCATCCTGTTCCCACTGTGGGAGGCCGTCTTACGGAAGAGGCCGCCTCCGAGACCGCAGCGTCCCCTAGTGGGGCAAGAGCCCTCCGTCACTGCTTGCCTCCAGCCCTCTGCTCCGGAAGGGCCACCTGGCCGGGCCTGTTTGCACCTCACCGCCTGTGCTCTGTTTTGTAGTGGGAGGTCTGAGGAGCCCTTGGAGGGGAGAGTATAAAGAGCCAAGACATCCGCCGCCACACCAAGCCCATCCGCCGCCCAGCCAAGGCCACTCTCCCCGGACGCCACAGGCCCAGCCGAGGGAGCTCTCACCTGGGGCTCCGGGGCCCCAGCCAACCGAGGACACGACAGGCGGGGCCCCTAAGCTCCAGCCTCCTCTACCCCCAGAACCCCCAGAGCGGAACAAGTCTCCAAGCCTGAACTGGGGCAAGGAGGAGTCTGGAACATGGGAACCATTACCTCTGTCCTCCCTGGACCCGACCCCTGCGAAAAACCCCAGCTCGGCGGAGCGGAAGGCGACCTTCCCAGAGCAGGAGCTGCAACAACTGGAAATAGGTATGGGCGGCCACGGCTGCGACCTCTGGGTCCCCGCGCACAGACCTGGGCCTCCCCCAAGGCCCGGGCTTCATCCCCTGCGTAGCCAGCGTGGGCTCTCTTCTAGGCCCTTCCCTCAGAGGTCAGCTCCTGCGGTCCGTGCAGCCCCACACACAGCCGGGCCGGGCCACTCCCGGTCTTCCACAGCCATCCTCTGCCTTCCTCTGCAGAACTATTTCTGAACAGCCTGTCCCAGCCGTTTTCACTGGAGGAGCAGGAGCAGATTCTCTCGTGCCTCAGCGTCGACAGCCTCTCTCTGTCAGACGACAGCGAGAAGGTAAGCCGGCCGGGGACCCAGGGCCGGGGCACGGAGCTTTGTGTCCAGCTGGTGAAGGGGCTGTGTTCAAGTAGCGGCGAAGGGAGGCTGGTGGGGGGTCACCCCTTCCTTTTGGAAGGGCTCCCCACCGGGGCAGGGTGTCGCGCTTTCTCAGGAAGAGCCAATCCGTCTCCAACGCACCTGGGGAACTGGGGAACCGTTTGGCTACTCGCGATCGTGGGGATGGAGATTTGGGCTTGGGGCCCCCTAGAAGTACTCTTCACCCCCCCCCCTCCAGACCCCAGCTTAGCCCCAAAAGTGCCCAGTGGGGCCACGCTCCAGCCCGGGACACGAGCGGTTCCTCGCCCCCGAGACCTTCCGCCCCAAGCCCCATCAAGGCCAGAGATGGTTCCCCAAGCCCAGGGGCCTGAGTTGCGCCCCCTCTTGTTTCAGAACCCGTCAAAGGCCTCTCAGAGCTCGCGGGACACCCTGAGTTCCGGTGTGCACTCGTGGAGCAGCCAGGCAGAGGCTCGCAGCTCCAGCTGGAACATGGTGCTGGCACGGGGGCGGCCCACCGACACTCCAAGCTACTTCAATGGTACACCCCAATACTTGCCCGCCCAGCACCTGATCGGCCTGCGACGAGGGAGTCCGAGGCAGTTTATGTCCCCCTTCTCCTGGCGCAGCGGGGGAAGGGAGAGGAAGGCACCGGGCGCCCGGACTGGAGGAGCCTGGCCACGAAGTCGGTCTAGAGCAAAGGCCCTGATTGCCCCAGAGCCTTCCCTGGTGGGGCAGTCAGTGAAGGACCTGGCCCCTCATGGGTTGCCGATGGAGTTCTAGAAGGCCCCTACTGTGGGGCACGGAGCGGTCTCTCCTGGCCTAGCGTCAAGAAGTAAATAATGCCTTCCAAGGGGAACAGGAGGAACGAGGTCTTATGAGCATTTAAAAAAAAAAAAAAATTTTAATGTTTATTTATAATTTTTGAGAGAGAGAGAGCACAGGTGGCAGGGGGGCAGAGAGAGAGAGGGAGACACAGAATCCAAAGTAGGCTCCAGGCTCTGGGCTGTCGGCACAGAGCCCGACGTGGGGCTCAAACTCACGAACCGGGAGATCATGACCTGAGCCGAAGTCGGCCGCTTAACCGACTGAGCCACCCAGGTGCCCCGACCTCGTGAGCATTTTGATCGGGAACTCCGCAACAAGTTTGCTGGGATCCTCCTCTGGGATTTAAAGTCATTAAGACGAGAAAGAAAACATACATGGACTTGTTTTCAAGGGTGGCTGCGTAGGCTATGTCGTGATTTTGATAGAACGAGGGTTTCGTCAGCTCCCACTCTTACCAGGGCCGGTGTGACACATGGCATCAAGCCCCCGTGGCCTGGCCGACGGCTGTCCCAACTGAGGGGACATTACAGCCTAAGTTGCCCGCAATCTAATTTAAGAGTCTCTGTTTCCACTTCCTTTTTGCTTTGTGTGCAGGTTGGAATACTAGTTCCCCATAAGAGCCAACCTTAGCTCTTTGCATTGTGCAGGCCAAATTCTAGACGTTGACAGAAAATTACCAGGAAGAGCTAGCAGGCGTAGAACATTAGGGCCACTCCAGTCTAAATGTCACATCGGCTTCCTCACAGCCATCCTGCGTCCCTCTCCGTGGGGCTCCTTACAGAGAGCCAGCAGCCACTCTCCTGATGGTCACCTTGCCTGCCTTCTAGGTGTGAAAATCCAAATACAGTCTCTCAACGGCGAACACCTGCACATCCGGGAGTTTCACCGGGTCAAGGTGGGGGACATCGCAACTGGCATCAGCAGCCAGGTAAGGGGACAGGTGCACACTTAAGAGGCAGAGTCCCAGAAGTCAGTGTACCTGGCCCAGCCCTCCAGGGGGAAGGCTTTTGAATAAGTAGAAATGGCACTGTAGGGAATAGTTGACTTCGGTTATCCCCCAAGGGCTCAGGGCAAGCCCCGCGGTGGTGACTGAGGGGTCCCCAGGACGTACCCTTGGGCTGGTTGAGATTCTCCAGAAAGAAAGGCAAGAGTATGCCTTCGGGACAACCCACCTGGCTGGAGAGAGACCTCCGCTTTGCACTTCTGGGCAGCCCCCAAACCCCATGCTGCGGTCTCAGGCCTGCTGGTTTGCTCTGCCCCCAGATCCCAGCCGCAGCCTTCAGCTTGGTGACCAAGGACGGGCGGCCCGTGCGCTATGACATGGAGGTGCCAGACTCGGGCATCGACCTGCAGTGCACCCTGGCCCCTGATGGCAGCTTTGCCTGGAGCTGGAGGGTCAAGCATGGCCACCTGGAGAACAGGCCCTAACCCAGCCTTCCACCACTGGCTCCGCTCCACCGGAAGCGGCCTGCCTTCTTGGTGTCAGTGCCGCCCCCGACACACGGGCTCAGCCTGCTCCCGGGGACCCGCCACCCTGTGGCTCATTGGTGGGACTAGGGGTGAGCAGAATGCCTCCCAGGATCTGCTGTGTCCTGCCTGACCCTGCCAAGAGAACGCCCGGTGCCCACGTGAGGAGGAGGAGGGAGGCAGGAGGCCGCTCCCCATGGGGAGCCAAAAGGGTCTTCTCTGCTCTGGTCCAAACAAGCCGGCCTGACCTGCTTAGATCAGTGACCACTTGCTGGTAATCAGGATAGAGCAGCTTCCGGCCTGGGTCAGGGAGAGGTGGGCGAGCCCCTCGGCCTCCAAGCAGGTGTCAGGGTGTCGAGTGTCCCAGGACCCACACCCAGGTCCAATGCAGGAGCGGGACGGCAGGCGTACCCACCCCCGGATTAACGGGGAGCCCTCTGACCCCCTTGCCTGGCCATCGAACCCCCTTTTAGACCTAGCAACTTTTCTGCCAGAGTCAGGGAGGGAGGGAGGCCGGACACTGGAAGTCTCCCAGGGAGAACATGCTCATCATGTTGTTGCAGCACAGGTCCTGAGCCGAACTGCGCTTCAGCCAAGGACCAGAGGTGTCTTAAGTGAAATGGTTCTCAGTCCCCAAGCACATGTCCCTTTGCTGCCGGCCACCAGTCTTCCCCAGAGCCGCAGGCTCTGAGCCCCAGCACTGCTCCCGACTGGCTGGCACTCAGCCCCCTCATCTGTCAAAGTGAAGGGCAACGGGAGCCCTACCCGGCTGCCGTCTGGAGCTGGGGTGTGGCAGATGTGTGAGAAAGCAGCAGCCGCAGGCACCCCCCCCCCCCCATCCACCCCACCCCCACCCCCCGTTCCTCCCGGCCACGGCTTGGAACATCATGCACACCAGCTTCCTGAGACACAGCCCCGGCATCACACTCACACCAGCCCCGCCCTGCCCCTCGTCCAGGGACAACTGCCAACTGCACTTTGCACTCTGATGACCTCAAAGCACTTTCACGGCTGCCCTCCAGGAGGGCAGGTCAGTGGCTCTGCACGCGCAAAAGCAGGCCAGGAGATGGGGTGAAGGGATTCAAGTCTTGACCTGTCTTTACGCGCACGACCCCTCAAACCTCTGTTTTTCTTTAAGATGAGCCCCACCCCCCACCCCGTTGCCCCAGCCCTGTCTTTTCTTCAGTGGGGGTGCTGATCAGGACTCATGTAGCATTAATCAACTGTGAATCATTGTGTGGGGGCCTGCCAGCCTCTGCTTCCGGGGGTGAGGGGTGGCCCCTGAGATCCCTCCTTGGGAGAAGCTCGTCCCCGTGTCTTGCCAAGGCGGCGTCTGTCCAGCTATCCACATGGAGCCATTCTCCTCCCCATGGAGGGACCCCCAGCCCCCAGGACGTGAAGATCTCCAGCCTTGTTACTGCAGAGTTCAGGTTGTAGAGAACTCTTTGTAAGCAATAAAGTTTGGGGTGACGACAAACGTGTTAGGCCGTGGCTGTCCCCACTCTCACCTGCCTACTTACAGAACCTACTTACAGATCCTAACAGCCGCCTCCCTTTGCCTTCTTGGTGGGATCTTCCCAGGTCTGCCCTTTATTGTGGGCAAGGACTGTTTTCAACCCTTGAGGTGGGTCACTCTTCCCCCTTCCCCCTCCCAGTGGGAGCTTCCAGGCCTCCTTTTGGCCTATCTATTCAGACCAGTTAGGCAAGATGCCCCACCTGATGGCAGTAGGGAAGCCCCTGGCCTGGGGGGTGGGGGTGGGGGGGGACCAGGAGCCCAGAACAAAGACTGCCCCACCCACTCCTGTCCCTGAGGCCTGGCTTCCAGGGAACAGAACCGGGAGCCAGCCTAGACTCCCAGCCCTGAGTGACCAGAGTTGACTTGCCAGGAGTGGGCTCCTGTCTGAGGATGAATTCCACCCACCCTCCCCCCACACCCCAGGCCGCCCTGAGCACATGGTGCCTTGTCAAATCTGGCTGCACACCCCCGGAATCCTTGCTCAAGTATGTGCGCGTGCCCCAGGCAGGTGCAAAGGCCATCCAAGCTTACCGGTCGCGGCCCTCTCTGGGACTGCTGGGAAGAGCCAAGCAGTCAGTCTTGCGTCTTTGGAGAGGGCTGGGGCTGCGGGGGTGGGACAGCCTTCTCCGGAGGACACCTCCCAAGGGCCGCCCCGCCCGTGAGCCGGGAATCCTGAGCGCTGTTCCCTGTCCGCGGGAGGGTCGCGGCAGGGACGTCACAGAGGCGGCGACATCACAGGCGCCGGCGCCCCCCCCTCCAACCCCCAACCCAAGAGCTCACTGGAGGCGGAGGGGCAGCAACCAGCAGCCCCCTCCCCGCCTCCCCGACAGAGCCTCGGTCAGCATGGGGGTGACAGGTGGGAGTGGGCTGGCGCGCGGCTGGGCCGGGCGCCGAGGGATTTTTCCAGGCGGGCGGGGCGGGGAAAGGGGTAGGGGCGGGGCGCGGAGCAGAGGCGGGGATTCGGCCCGGGCCCCTCCCCCCTGCCCCCAAAGCCCCGGACCGCCTAGAAGGAAGGTCGACCCCAGCCGACAGTCCTCCGCCCTCTGACTACCACGCCCGGCCTGGGCCTTGCGAGGTGCACAAGCTTGTGCCCCAGGGCTCACATGCGCACCTGGGAGTACAGGCCACATTCAGCAGAATCTTGAAGGGGTTCTGGGCACACGCCAAGAGTGGCCTTGTGCCCAGGAAACAACTCACGAATTATCCCAAACTGCTGATGACCCTAAAATCCCTTTAAGTCGTTCCTGATGACTGGAGCCTTTGCAGGGAGAAGCAGTGGGCTTCAACAGATACTGAGCGCCTCCTTTGTCCTTTGCACTCTTCTCTGTACCAACGGGCAAAGCGGTTTCCACTGAAATGGGGGCCTTCTTGGGACCTTCTCTCCCAGGAGGACACGGGCCAGCATTAAAAATGTGCCAAGAGCCAACAACCAGAGAGCTTTTCCCCTTTCCAAACTTGTGGAGTAACAAATTGATGCAGACACCTTAAATCACTCCTGTGACATTTACGGCACCCCCTTCAGCCTTTGTGTTAGGCCCTGAGTCTGATGAGTTCACTAAAAATTAAAATGTGGGTTAGACAGCTAGGTGTGTCACAGAGAAGAGGACTCAGGAGAGGTGAGTTGGCCTGTCAGGAGTGAGTAGGATTTTTCCAGAAGAGAGACTTTCTTGGTATCTGAAGTAGCCTGTGCAAAGGCACTCAGGCACAAAAGGGCCTGCTTGCTGTGCTCTGGGGGAGCGGGCTTTGGGGCTGGATACCAGGAGATGCCAAAAGAGAGCAGAGGTCAGACGACACAGGATCTTTGAAGCCACCCTGCAGTCTGGATGGGACCGAAGGCAGGTGTGGCGCTGCGGGCTCGCTCTGGGGTCTTTAAGAAGCCCGAGCTGGAGGGAAATGTGGCTGCAGTGCTCCAACTAGAAGCCTAAAGAGATGGCAAAAAACACCGTGGTGGGCCTCGTGGGCTTTGGAGCCAGTCAGACCCAGGGTCAGGTCATGGTGCTGCTCTTAACAGCTGTGTGGCTTGTGCAGTTTCCTCATCTGTGAAAGGGAGAGTCACGGCCGCTTGAGCCTAGAGTGGCTGTGAGGATAGAACATACGGGAAGCACTCAACATGGAGTGTCAGTGGGTAGTAATTGCTAGGTTTGTGTTGACTTTGGTGTTGGGAGCTGAGGAGAGGCAGTGGGGGTGGAGAAAGGGACCTGCACAAGGTCAACGTCAGAAGTAGGGAGGTCAGAAACTGGGGGAGGGAGGGGGGGAGGGGGTCACAAATAACCCAGGTTTCTAATTTGGGCCAAAGTTTGAAGGATTATCGGGGAGAGGGGCTTATCAGGAGTTGAGTGATTGGGAAAGAAGACGGGTCAGGCGGGCAGAACTGTGTCGGCCACACTAGAGTCGGGACACGCAGGGTGTCACCTTGTGAACAAATGGAGGACAGGCCACGTGGTTTGGCAGGGCGAGAGGGATGAGGAATGCATTTCTTCGCGCAGACTTGGGCCGACCATCCACCTTGCAGACTCTGTGTGCGGGGGCATCAAAGAATCAAAGTGGGCCGCCCACACACTCTGCCCATCTCTAATGAGGGGTCAGCAAGAGGTCCTGCGCTCAGAGGTCTGCAGGGGCAGGGCAAGCGAGACTGGAAGAGAGGCCGCGGGGTGGAGTCCTGAAGGTCTCCAGGAAGCAGTAAGCCCCGAGCGTCATCTCAACAGAAAACAGGGGACATTTCGGAGACAGGAGATATCTAAGGCTCTGACAAGGGAGAGTGCCCCCATCCTCCCAACATTATTTTTAGATCTGCTGATGCCTTTGTAAGTTTAATATACTCCTGTATTTATTTTTTATCACTGTAGACAGTATCGTTTGATATCACACATAGTAAGATGTTCTTAGTGCCCCTGCCTTTCCCTTCAGCTTTCCTCCCTGCCTTTCACCTCCCAGTGTCTCTAACCTGTATTTTTACTTTTTCAATATCAAGGTTGGTAGCATTCACACTGCCCTATAGCCACAAATATGTTTTCCAAATTTTATTTATATGTTGCTTCTGAGGGTTGAAAATTAGTAAACAGGACTTACGTTATTGTGACTACGTAACTACTGTTTACTGCAGAACCAGGAAAGGTGCCACAATGACCTTTTCTTTCTCATACAATTTTTTGTTTTTCCTGGAGTTTCTAGTTGCCTTTGCTTATATTCTTTGGTGTATCATAGTCTTAGTTTTTACCAACCTCTACATCTAGTCAACTATTCTAGAAGATTTTCTTGATTTCAGAAATCTACTGCCCCAAACCCTTCATCTTCTTGCCTCTGTACAGTTAACATTCCTAGGACTTAGCTGCTTTCCTTGGGTGGACACACTATTTCCTTCCTAGGTCTCTTGTTTTACACCTGTATTTTGTTTTAGCACATTCTCAAATAACTTCCTAAAAAAAGAGGAAGCAAATTTCCTGAGTCCTTCCATGTCTGAAATGATAAGTCGGCTGGATGTAAAACTATAGATTAGGGGCACTTGGAGTGGCTCAGTTAATCGACTCTTGAATTTGACTCCAGGTCATGATTTCATGGTTCGTGGGTTTGAGCCCCGCATCAGGCTCTGCGCTTGGAGCCTGCTCAGGATTCTCTTCGTCTCTCCCTCTCTCTCTCAAAATAAATTAAATTTTTAAAAAACTGTAGGTTAAAAAACATTTTCCTCAGAATTTTAAAGGCAACCATTGTTGTTAACTCTGCCGCCTATATAATCAGTTCCCCTCCCCTTGTAGGTGACTGGTTTTTCCACTTTAGAAGCATTTAAGAATTCCTTGTTCCCAGTGCAATGAACTTTCACAGCAAGGATCTTTTGATATCTCTAGTGCTGGGCATTCACTGAACCCTTTTAAGCCAACGACATCACTCAGTTCAGAGAAATTTTGATTTTTCTTTTCTATATTCTCTATTCTTTCCGGATCTCCTTTTTATTATGACTCAGAATTGGACTGTCTCTTGGTCCTTTTCTCTCACTTGATATTTTGGTTCCACTTTCTGGGATATTTTGGTTCTACTTTCTGTGAAGATTTTGTTTTATTTTCTGATTCTTTTTGCCAAAAGCTCTTTTCCTAATTCTTTTTTAATAGCATCCTATTCTTGCTTTTTGGTTGCAACGTATATTGTTGAATATGTACATCTCAGAATCTCTTAAGATTTTAGAATACTTTTAAAGCTCCTTTCTGTCTCCCAAATAACCTCTGGTCTTCTAGAATCACCTTTTCTCTTTCTCTGTCAATTGCATATGGGTAGCTTCGTCAAATGTCTGATGATGCTTGACTGTTCATGTTTAAGAGTGAAATCACGAAAAGCTGATTGGGAACCTGTGACTGCAGGAGTGATTGCCGGGCAGATATCACTTTAGGATGATCAGGCAGGAACCAGATATATCTCTGTCCAGTTCAAAAAGATCAACAAAACTGATAAATCTCTAGCCAAACTGAACAGGACAAAAAGAAAGAAGACAAAAGTTACCAATATGAGAAATGAAAAAGGTGACATCACTACAGAATCTACAGATACGAAAAGGACAATAAAGAATATTATGAACACCTCATGCCAATAAATTTGCCAACTTAGATGAAACGGACAAGGAAACTCCAGGCCCACATTCACAAGCTTCACCTGTGAATTCTACCAAATGCAAGAAAGAAAGAATACGAATTTTATACAGACTCTTCCAGAAAATTGAAGACAGAATACTTCCCAACTCATTCTATGAGGCCAACATTATTCTAATACCAAAACCTGACAATATAAGAAAATTATATACCAATATATTTCATGAACCTCATGAGAAATTTCTTTTAAAAAGTTAGCAGAGCAGGGGAGCCTGGCTGGCTCAGTCAAAACATGCAACACTTGATCTCAACCTCATGAGTCTGAGCCCTGCATGGGGTGTAGAGATTACTTAAATAAATAAATTTAAGTAAGCAAATCAAATTCAACAATGTATAAAATGATAATACACTATGACCAAATGAGATTTATCTCAGGAATGCAAGGTTGATTTTAACATTAAAAAATTAATTTATTTCACCATAAACAGAATATAAAAGAATTATTAACAGAATAAAATATAACATTGTTCATATGCTATAACATGTTATATATAACAAATAATATACTAACAGACTATGAAAGAAAAACAGGAGCGCCTGGCTGGCCCAGTCAGAAAAGCATGCAACTCTTGATCTTGGGGTCATGAGTTCAAGCCCCCCATTGGGTGCAGAGATTACTAGAAAGAAAGAAAGAAAGAAAGAAAGAAGAAAAGGAAAGAAGGAAGGAAGGAACAGAAAGAAAGAAAAGAAAAGAAAGATATACAAAAGAGAAACCATATAATGATCTCAATAAATGCAGAAAAACCATCAGGCAAAATCTGACCTCTCTTCCTAATTAAAAACTAAGTGAACTAGAAATAGACGGGAGCTTCCTCAACCTGATAAAGAGCATCTATGAGAAAAGCTACAGCTAACGTTATACTTAAGTATAACAGTATACTTAAATACTGAAGGCTTTCTCCCCAAGGTCAGGAACAAAGCAAGGGTGTCCACTCTCAATTTTATTCAGCATTGTACAGAACATTGTTCTCAGTACAGTAAAGCAGAAAAAGGAAATAAGACACATCCAATTTGGGAAGGAAGAAGTAAAACCGTCTTGTGTCACACACATTGAAAGTAATCTCTATGCCCATCATGGGGCTTAAACCAAGGACCCAAGATCAAGAGTCACATGCTCTACCAACCGAGCCAGCCAGGTGGTTACAAGGTATACATTTCTATATACTAGCAACCAGCAGTTGGAAATTGAAATTATTTCACATACTACAGAATGTCACCTGAATCCCTAATAGAACATTCCCAAGTTGGGCACAGAGGTCCCAAGTTGAGCCAACCTCAGAATTTTGTTTCCAACCCCCAGAGCTGCTGTGAGGTTCACACCATAACACTTTCGCTTCCTAGCCACACCCCAGTTGTTGTTCGTGGAACGGTTTAGGCTGTGGCTGTTGATTAGATTGTCCAGGGAAATTTTGTAGGGCGAGCAAAGGTTCTGAGGTGAGAGGCCTGGAGAACAGCAGCACTGGGGTCAGGTGGAGTTGGAAACGGAGACGTGGGGAGGAAGCTAAGGGAACGCGGCCGTTGAATTGGTGCAAGATGTGGAAGAGACCACTGAGCTGGCTCTTGGGAGCCCCTCTGTGGCAGTACACTCCTAGCCCGGCCACGCAGGTGATCCAAAGCGATGCCCAGGCCCAGAAGGAACATGGATGCGCCCAAATCCCAGTCACAGAACCAACCTCTACATCTCTTAGGAAGAAGCCATGCACATTCTGATCCTTTGGATATAATCTTGGGAGCAATTCTTCTCGGCCAGAGCCAAGGTCATCATTTCCTGCCACACTCCAGGCTCGGGGGGGGGGACCCAGCTTTCCCGCTGCCATGACAACTCCACCATCAACCCCCATCTACTACCCGGGGGAGCAGAGAATGGGACAGCCTGGTGCCCCTACCCCCCAGAGGATGAAAAACAAGCTTCCTCCATAAAAGATGCGAGCCTCCAGGGAAATGACTGGGGTGGGGGAACCTTCCCCAAAGCGTTGCTCAGCCTCTTCTGTAGGAGGTGATCGGAACCCAGAAACCAAATAGCTGTCAGCATCACTTCAGATCAAATCCCTAGGGTGAGAACCTCGGCCTGCAGTGGGGGGGTGGGTGACCCCAGAATGTGATGGACTGAGGAGCCTGGAGGAGAGAAAGGGCTTCAGGGTAGGAGAGGCCGGGATTAGGGTGAGCGCCAGATCTGAAGCCTGGCCAGAGAGAGTGGAGAAAAGGGGGCAGAGGAGCAGGAATGGAGGGAGACGAGGAAGGTTCTCGGGGGGGGGTCCCACGCAGTTACAGGCTCCTGGGTAGGAAAGTATGCAGGACAGAGGAGTTGAGAGTTTCTGGAGTCAAATCTGCATCCAGTTCCTGACATCAGCAGCTATCAGCTGAGGGACCCTGGGCCAATGAACCTCTTCTCATTTTTTGTTGAATCAATTGAGATAAAGCAGAGAATGTGCCCCCACACAATGCCCGGGCAGCCTCGTGGAGGACGGTGATGGATCAGGGAGAGCTGCAGGAAAGGCAGATTCGGGTGTGGAGGGGAGCAAATGTGGGGCGCGGGGCTGGTGACCTTGGTAGGGAGAGCAGGGAGCCGAGGGGCAGGACGGGAGAGGGGAGAGTGAATGGGCTGAGATGGGGGACAGGGAGGGAGGCAGACACCTGCCTGGACTCCAGACTGCCCCCCACCCCCTGCCCTGGGACTGTCCCCGCTTGCAGCTCCCCTGCCCTCACTTCCTTCTCCCTGCCAGGTGCCAATGGATTTCCCTGCTGTGGCAAGGAGTCAGTGGACATTGTGGAGACGCAGTGAGAGCCAGTCCCCCACCCTCCGGGACCACCAACCCTTACCCCTGCCACCACCGCCAAGTCTTCGTATACTACGCCCCCCCAAGCCGGGATCTCCCTCCATCTGGCTTCTTTCCAAAATCTCCCCAGGGGCAGTATCCAGGCCAAAAGGTCGTGGGGGGAGTCCTACCACCCCCGCTTCTTCTTCTGCCTCCAGCCCCTGACATTAGTGAAGGACTGAGGGGTGGCGGGGCACATGGGGGGACATGGAGGGACTGATGCCTTCTCACTGCCTTGCTCTGAGGACAGAGCTACCTGAGGTGAGGGTGGGCAGATGCCCGAAGAAGGAGAAGGAGTCCCTGTGGTTGAGCACTGAGGGCAGGGGCCCAGATGGCAGCAAACTTCCAACAAGAACTGAGGGGATCCTACACACGCACACACACACACACATACACACACACACACACACACACCCCTCTGCCTTTCAGATCTGCCAGGAGGAGGGCATTATCCTTGAGCTTCTCCTTCTATAAGGAGCCAGCCTCTGGGCACTGGCCACACTGACTCACTGGAACACTTGGTTAAAATGAAGCCTCCTGGGCCTCACCTCCAACTGACTGGGGTCCCTCTTTGGGGCAGGGGGCAACCTGACAAGCTCTCCAGGCACTTCCTAAACCCACTAATGTCTGAAAATAGCTCTCCGGTGGATGCAGGGACAGTGAGGGGAGTGGATGTGCCGGAGGCATCTTGCCAGGGGGCGAGGCCGGGGGCCTTGAGGCCCCCAGAGACCTCCATCCTCCTAAAGCATCCCATCCACCCCACGGAGGCCTGTCATCCACTCTGTCTCCTTCCGTCGTAGGGGCACCATAACCCAACACCAGTTCCAGCTGGCACAAGAAAAAGAGGAGACTGAGGTAACAGTGGGCCTGGGGCACCTCTTATGGGGAGGCGGTAGGTAAGGGGCAGGATTCTTTAAGGCCCGTCTTCCCCAAATCCCTGACAAGTCTGGGACCCTGGACGGGGCACGCTCACGCACAGCCACCCTCCTGCCTCCCCGCCCCAGGGAGGTCTCTGCGAAGTGGCACGTGTAGGGGGGGGAAGCAAGCAGGGAGGGGGTAGGGCAGTGTAGGGAGGAAGGCAGGAGAGGGGGGCAGGGAATTGGCGCCAGGGAGGACCTCAGGGCCAGGGGCCTCCCCGGCTTCATTTGAAATGTTTCAGCCGGAGAAAGATTTGCTAGAACTGAAGCCCGTGCAGAAAGAGGACCTGTACCTTAAGCCAAAAGTGGAGCTGGAGCCCGAGCCAAAGCCCAAGGACCCTGAGCAGCAGGAGTATAGGACAGAGTTCCTCCAGCCCTTCCCGCAGCAGGACATCAGCCAGTGGAGCGTGAGGTCCAATTCCAGCTACCTGAGTGCTGCCGAGGAGGGCAGGGCGTCCGCCAACCATCGCTCCATCCGCGTGCAGACCTCCAAGCACCTCTTCTGGGCAGACAAACTCATCCAGGCTTCCGAACACAGCCTGCAGCAGGCGGTCGGCAGGCAGCTGGACAAGAAGAGTACAGGTAAGGCCACCAGCCATCAGGACCAGCAGTCCAACCTCAAGGACGCCACGTGCTCCAAGCAGCAGCTCCAGAGCCCCCACGCCCAGCCAGCTCCTCCGGCCGCAGACGCCCAGCAGCCACCGGATCCCCACCCGGCCTCCCCCAGTCCCTCACCAGCCATTGGCCTGGCAGAGCTGATCAACTTTGCATCTTCCTTGGCCGTGGCCTCCTCCAGCAATATGGACTTGCCCAAATTGGAGCATATGATCAAAGCTCCACCACAGAAGGCCGAGGCGCCTTCTACAGATCCTGCCGTGCCACCGGCCGTGGACCAGCCGGAGAAGGAAGAGCTCGCTAAGGAATGGCTAGAGAAACCACTTGAAGCAGGGGAGCCACAGAAAGCTTGGAAGCAGGAAGACAAGAGCTTCCCCCACTCTTACCTTGACTTCAACAAGCCGGGGGTCAAGAGGGCCACCATCGAGGGGGAAGTGAAGCTTCTCCAGGCACCGACCATATCCCCTCCGCCTCAAGGAGCCGTGGAAGAGTAAGCGAGGCTGGCCCACAGCTCCCCAAAAGAGCAGGGTGTGGGCTAGGACGTGTGGGTGGGCCCACTCTTCACACAGCTGGGAAAGTGGAATGGGGGGCCGGGGGAGGGGATGGGGTGGCCTGTGATGTCGCAATCTCAGTGGCCTCATAAAGGCTGCTGGAAACAGGGTTCCGGTGGACTGAGGCGAAGTGCCAAGGCCAGGGCTGGAGGAGGCCTGGGGATCATGGAGGGTGAGCACTCCTGGGCTCGGGCAAGGACCCGGGCTCAAAATGGGAAGGCCCATTCTAGCATTAGGAAGTTTGGTCACCCTCGTCAGAAATGCTCAGGCTAGCATCTGCCCTGCTGAGAACCTGATGGCCCTGGGCCCGGGACACACCGTGGACTGGAATGTGAGGGAACAGGGTTCTCCAGCACCCCTTTCTTCCCGGTGACAAACAGACACAACAGAAGGTCAGCTGCCCATCAGCGCGCAGCAGGAAGAGGCCCTCTTACCCCCAGGGCCCTCCTCGCAGAGGCCTCTGGGATCACCCCTCTCCCGGACCTTCCCACTGGGCCCCAAGTGACATTTTCTCTTTTACGTTGCAGCTCACTGCCAGGAACCAGGAAAGGGAGTCCATTATTGCTGAAAATCCATTTTAAGGTGTCGTCCCCCTCTTCCCCAGAGAAATGACTAGACAAAACCAGTAAAGCCTCCAGTGCTGCCCCCGGCTCAGACTTTTTGTGCAAACACTCCCGGACTAGTGAGCTCACCCAGCCGCGGCGTCCCGGTCTCGATTTTTTAGGGATGCCACCCTCCCCCTTTTTTTAGCTACCCTAGCCCCACCTGCCCAACCCACCCCCAAGGGCTCTGCCAGCCCTATTTGGCCCCTACTCACTCCCCACGGGTTGTTTCACCTCACTCACACCTGTCCAGAGCTCTCAGCTGGTCAGCAGAGACTCATGACCAGTCTCAGGGAGGCCTCGGTGCCCTCTCTGAGGCTTCGGGCTTCTTAGGTCATGATGTGGGGCTTCCTCTTGGCCTAGAGGCAGGGGCATGATGGGATCATCTTAGGAGAGAGCCTCCTGGAGGTGGGCTGGGCAGGTGAGGAGGTGAGTCTGAAAGGAGTTCTTCCTGCTCGGGGAAGGGATGGTGTCCAGGGGCTCAAAGGAAGGGAAGAGAGCAGCCAAAGGACTGGCCGTCCAGGGCCACAGCCTTGAGCTGGAGGTGTCTCAAAATGTAGGGGAGAGCCCGTACGTAATGGCGCACCTCCTCATGCGGTCCAGACACACACACACACACACACACACACACGCACCCCCATCCGCTGACCCCTAACATCACACAGGCACGCACATCTGTACATCCGCCCACGGACAGTCCCACGCATGCCGTGTGCACAAGCACACATACACGCACAGGCCTGTGAGCCAGACACACGCAATAAATACACACACAAATGCACAAGCCTCCCCACGTTGGGGAGGACAGGTAATGTGGGGAAGCGTCTGGAAGAGGCGAGATGGCAGCAAAGGAGGGAAGGGAATTCAGAATGTGGGGAAGGACATGGGCGTGAAAAGGGCAGTCAGGGAGAAAGGGAAGGGAGAGGCGGAGCCATAGCTGGGGCCCTGGTCAGACTCCAGACCTGCTGATGGCAAGGCTCCTGTCAGGTGAAAGCCCAGGCTTGCAGGCCCTCAAGAGCCTGCCCTGCCTTGAGCGGGGGCCAAGTAGGGGAGTGCCCAGGGCCTAGGAGGGTGCGATTAGGAAGGAGTGAACAGTTGGGAATGGGCCAGGGCCAGAGGAGGGGAGGGGTGCGGGCAGGAGACTGGAAAGAGGAAGAAAGAGAAGATGCAGAGGTATCTGGGGAGGGGCCGGGCCGAAGTGTCACGTGACCGTTGGGCTGCATCTTCCTGGAGTATCTGTAAACTGTGGTTTGTAAACTTGCATAGTTTGGAGGAGGAGATCCCTCCCTCCGGGGAACCTGGGTTAAGGTGGGCCACGGCCCCACCTTGAACTATCCTCCTCCTTCCCATGCCCTGACTTTGGGACTCTGAGGCCTGCTTCTCCCTGGGCCTCTGCCAGCCTGTGTTAGCTTCTGGAGTGGAGTCGCAAACTCAGATGCCTTAATCTGGGCAGAGACGCAAAAGAGTAAAGCAGCAGCTTCCCCAGCAAAGAGAAGCTGGTTTGTGGTGAGGGAGAGAGCGCACGCCTGTCTAAAGATGTTAAAGTTCACCCCAAAGCCAGCTTGGGGGCGGCGGGCCTGGGGCGCTGGACCAGCCTCAGACCCTGTGACTCTGCCTTTCAGGCAGCAGAAGGCAGAAGACCAAAAGAGCCCCGTCGTCGGCACAGAGAACGTACAGGTGACCAAGGCTGGCGAAGGGTCTGCTAGTACAAGCTATGCCCCCAGAATCCTCTAGATAGGGGACCGTGGGAGCAGGCTGGTGTGCGGGTCCTGGAAAGAGGTAGAGCTGAGCACCCGCAGGCCTGGTCCCAGGGCCCCTGGCGCCCGAGCACTCGGGTGGGTGGGCAGGGCCCTCAGCCCTGTCTTCTCCCTGCCTCCAAGGCCTCCACAGAAGCCTCGAAGACTGCCCCCACCAGACCCAGGAGAGGAGCAGCCCTGCAGGACGCAGAAGGGGAGGCCGCAGCAGCCTACTGCCCTGCTGACCCAGGTGGAGCCAGCATCCATCAGGGCCACAGGGGCTGAGCAGGCTTCCCCGAGGGCCAGGGAGTGCAAGCGCCTTGCAGCTACCCGTTTGGTGCAGTCTGGCTCAGGTTCTGGGTCTCAGAGGTAAGGGCAGGGACTGGAGACCAGGCCTGGGGTGCTGGGTCTGGGGCAAGGCCTGCTTGGCCCTGGCATCTCTCTGCAGCAGGTGTAAAGGCCTTTCCAACCTCTTCCACCCGAAGCAGAAGCAGCTGTGCAGACGAGAACCTGCTACCCATGACACCCCGGCAGCTGGCAGGTGAGGGCCCCAGAGCTAGGAGCGGGAGGTGGGGCGGGGGAGGGGGGTGGGTGGTGGAAAATTAGGGAATGCTTGGAGCCTAACTGCAAGGGATTGCCTCCTCCAGAGGCTGGGGTCACTGTGAGAAGTTAGTGACCATATTGTAACTGTCCTTCAATGCCAGTCTAATTGGCTAATCTTTACAATTCCAGGGCTCACTGGTGTGTGTGTGTGTGTGTGTGGGAATGGATTGGTGGATAAAAAGGTATTTGGATGGTGGGTGGATGGATGGATGGATGGACAAGATGGAAAGAGGAAGGGAGGAAGGAGATTGGGAGAAAGGAAGGGAAAAAAATTAACCTGAGTTCCCCACCCCCCTGGGGTCTGGGGCAGTGGGGTTAGGGGTAGAAGAAACCACTTCTACATTTGGGGACCCCAACGCCCCCTCTAAGGTCATGCCCTAATAGTGGCAGGATCCCTCAAAGCAGAATCATTTTACTCACCATCAATAATTTTCAGTGCCCGCTGCATGCCGGGTCCCAGCAGGGCCCCTGGAGCCCCAGAGCGTCCCAGCTCCAGAGCCAGACTGCCAGGGTCCAAAGCCCAGGCTTGCCCCTACTGCTGGTGTGACCTTTGACATAAGTTTTGAATGTTTTTTCACACAGGCATATCCGAACATGAGTTTGGGACATGAGAATTGAATGGAGACTTTACACACAGCAGCCACTGCTGTTCTTTAAATGCTATAATGCCCCAGGGGTTGGAGTGACCCGAGCCTGGAGTGATTCAGTCCCATTCTGAGCTTGGAGTGGGTGGATCTCTGGGCCCCCGTGTGCGGTTCACCTTGCTGCCGGCCTCCCTCCCTGCCCCCAGCGTTCCAGGAGATCTTCAAACTGTTCAGCCCCAGCCCGACAGGCACTGTGGACATGCGCAGCATGAGAGCTGCCCTGCGCCACGTGGGTATCCAGCTGAGCCCTCAGGAGATGTGTGAGGCTCTGCGGCAGGCAGACCTGGACGGTGGGTGCCCCCATCCCTGGCCGCTTGTCCTCCCCCTCCCCCGCTTCTAGCCCTGGAGGCTGCCTCCTCTGCCCACAGAATCCCTGGCCTGGTCCTATTTTAAATCCCCTCTTCCAGGAAGCCTGCTCTGATCAACACATCTATCTCATAGCCCCTACACACTTCTGTGTTAATACTCATCCTGACTTGGGGCTCCCCGCAGGGCAAGGACTATTTTTCTCCCCTATTCAGCTGGGGTTGATGTTTGGCTAGAAGTGGGACTGGAGTCTCTGATGTCCACAAAGAACTGCAGGCAAGCCCCTAAAGCATATGTGGTGTAGGCCTTCTGCAGGGGAGGCGCCCCCAGGACCCCCTCCTCTCTCTCTTCCCAGGTGATGGAACTGTAAGCTTTAAAGACTTCCTGGGTGTCCTTACCGACAGCTACCGCCTGGCTCAGTGCTTGGGTAAGGAACAAGGGCAGTGGGTGGGAATGGCCTGGCCTGGGGGAAGCTTCCTCCTCACCCTCCCCCATGATCTCTGCTCCCAGGCCAGGCGAGGAACAGCCGGTTCTATGACCCCCAGGGCCTACAGACCCTGTTCTTAGAGATTCTGTTCAAGCTGATGAGCCAGGGCTTTGTCCCCCACAAGTCGGTGCAGGAAGTGATGAGGTAGGCACAGAGCCCCCAACTTCAGGGCCCAGGATTGGGGAGGGGCAGACTCTGCCCCATGCAGGGGTCCCCTGAAGTTCCTGCCACAGAGACGGGAGCCCTGAATTCTGAGTCAGTTTCCTGGGTCCCAACTTGCCCCAGGCCAGAGACAAGTGGCTTCCTGTCCTGCTTTGGTTTCCCCACCTATGAGATGGAGAGGACTGGGGGAGGCGGTGTCCAAGAAGGCTGCCCCACTCTCTCCTTCAAGCTACTACACCAAGAAGCAGCGGGCTCTGCGGCCGAACCCAGGCTGGAAGGACAGGTGGCGTGACCACAGCGGCTCCGCGGGCGCTCCCGGGGGCCTCACCTTCTTCTGCCAGGCGGCGCGCCTCAGCGGCCTCTCCAGCAACGAGCTGGAGCTCTCGCTGCACAGACTAAACAAAGCGGGTGAGCCCCGGGCCGGGCAGGAACCCGCTGGAGGCGGGGGGGGGGGGGGGGGGGGGGAGGTGAGGGGGACCCTCACTCAGGACCTGCTGTCAGGACTAATCTCTCCTTTTCCTCCTACCGGTTTGCCCGGTCCAGGTGCGCGCAGCCCCTACTCTCAGATCCCTAACTTGGCGAGGCAGACACCGCCAGAAAACAGGAGGCAGAAACGAGCCCCGCGCCCTAACGTCCGACTTCTCAAGTCCTGCCAGCCCAGCAGCCACAAGCTTGGGCTCAACCAAGGGTCTCTCAGCGCCGGTGAGAGCAGATAAAGGGGGCGGGGCGAAGAGGGGCGGGGCTGTGGGTAGGGGCGGGGCAGGCGGAGTGGAGGCGGTGCCGACACGGGGAGGACAGGAGTAGAGTGGAAGCTGGACTCCCAAGAAACCGGGACCAGGCAGACGGAGAAGTAATCCGGGATCACTCGGGGGCGTGACCAAGGGTAGGGCGGAGCCTACGAAAAAGGGGCGGGGTGCCCAGGTAGGAGGCAGGACTGGCAGAAATGGGACTGAGAGGGTAGAAAGGCTAATCCAGTCTCTAAGGGGAGCTGCCGGCTTGACCCTCCGCATGCCCCCCTCCGCCCTCCCACAGAGTTCGTGGGCCAGCCAGCAGACCACGTGCGCCCCTCGAAGTTGGCTCCCTCGCCCCCAACTCTAGTGCAGAAGCAGCCCTCCTCCCCTTCGCCAGCCTGTTTGCAGAAATCTGCTATGAAAAACGTGTACAAGTAAAGCGTTTGCGGAGAAAAACAGGCTGCGTGTGATGGGGCAGGCACAGAGCGGACAAGGATCTTTTGCAAATATCTTTATTAATCTTGTATAAAAATAAGGTCCATGGAGAGTTCCTGGAGCTGGGGGTGGGGCGCGAGGTTGCACTTTATAAGTTACAGGCCAGGCTCCCGCTGAGGCTAAGTATGGCTATTAGGGGAAGAGGGGTGCCGCAAGCAGCATTTGGGGGAGGGACCGGCGATGCTGCCCCCCACCCCACGCCCCCGCGCGCCCGACCACTTGAGGTGGGCCCAACGCAGCCGCAGAGGGGGCTGCCCGGCCCAGCCGAGCTGAGGACCACCTTCCTCGAGCCCCAGCTTGCCCCCCTCATCCCCCACTGAGTCCATCTGCTGAAGTAGCAGCTACAGTGAGAGGTCCGAGGTGACCTGCAGGGGGGGTCCCGGGGGGCGCCGGCGCGCACTTCTACGGCCTGTGTCTGTGCGGATGTAGGGCTGGTTCCGCAGATCTGGCAGCCAAGAGGAGAGACATTTATCTTTCAGAAGTCTGCATGGGGCTAAGACCACAGCTCCAGGGCAGAGGCCTCACCCTTCTAGGGACCCATGTGTGCATGTAGGAAGGGACCTGTTTATGTTTACCAGACCCCGCTCAAACCTATCCCAGCCATGCATGACCCAAGGGGAGGACGGCATGACCCAGTCCCCCAAGGCCCCCCAGAGTTGTGGGCAGCCTCTGGGATCAGAGGCCAGGCTACCCAGGTACCTGGGGGCTAGAGAGGAATCTCTTCTCCCAGGCTGGCCTCACAGAGGAGCCTGGATGTCCGCTTGCCGGTGCGGGCCGTGAAAGGCACCGTCTTGAGCACTGAAGGTTGGGAGGCAGGAGGGAGGAGAGAAAGGAAAAAAGAAAAAAGACAGAAAAAGTAGCAAGAGGCAGTAAGGCAGCCAGACCCCTAGGGTGGGGTAGAGGGGGTGGAGGACAGCATTAGATGGACAGAGGACAGGACAGGCCCAGCCAAACCCTCACCTGTGATGATATCTTCAATGGCCCCATCGCGGTCACTCTCATAGATAAGTGGCTCCTTCTGCTGCTTCCGCTTCAGCTCAGAGATGAGGTCCATCTGCTGCCGCCGGGCCTTGGGTGGCGACTGTGGGGGGGACAGGGGGCGTAATGGAAGGTGTATAGCTCCAGCTCCAGAATCCCCTCTCCCCAGGCCACGAAATGCTAGAACACGTGTCTTCCTGGTCCTTCCGCAGCACCAACAACCGGCTCGAGCGGAAGGAACCCATTCCCACCCACCCCAGGCTACTGGGGCACCGTGCTCACCTCGGGCAGGGTCTGTTCCCAGAAATGAGAGCATAGAAGAGGGCCAGATCTCTGGGGTGAGGATCGCTGCAAGCAAGTGCCAAGCTCAGGCACAGCTACCTACCTTGGATGCTGGGACTTCCCCTCTGCCTGGGGCGTCAGCGCCCGCCTCCTGGGCTGCCGCTTCTTTCTTCCACTGTTCCACCTCCTGCTCAGCTTTCTGAGGGGCCAAAGTGGGTGTCCATGAGGGGGGGGTCCTCGCCCACCCCCAGACAGAAGCATCCCCTCCCCTTCCCACCGCCCATGTGGAGGAGCCCCCACAATGCCCTGCAGGGGTCCCAGCCTGCCCGCCAGACACACATACCTTGTAGGCCTTGATGAAGCGGCTGAAGAGGGAAAAGAACATGGAGGGGGATGTGGTCTTGGGGTTCTCTCCGAAGTACTCCACCACAGACTCGTAGGCCTCCTGTGGGCACAGCCTGTCAGGCCCACCAGCACGGACCCCTACAGGCTCTGTGCCCCTTTAAGACACCAGCCACTTCATCTCTGCCCCTCCAGGCAGGTGGGCCTTCCTGCCCCATCCCCCACTGCTGTGGCCATGCCCCTCCAGACCTTTCTTCCACAACCCCACAGCCTCCCCACCTCCAGGCCAGCGCTGGCCCACCTGAGCAGTCTTGCTGTCTGCCAGCAGCTTATCCATGATGGGGGAGTTGGTCTTCAGGAACTCCTTGAGCACCGTGCAGTTGTCCTGCCGCACAAACTCTCTCTGGGTCAACTCTAGGCCTCGCTGTAGGGAGCGCACGTCCCCTAGGACACTGTCCAGGGACACTGAGTGGGGGAGGGGGAGCAGTACAGAAGCAGGGAATCAGGCAGCATTCCCATCTAACTACACCCTGTGGTCCCCTTTCTCTCAACCCGTATCAGTTCCCAGGGCTGAGCCCCTGCCCCCACCCAAGGAGGACAGGGCACCTGCACCCATACCTGAGCCTGCCTTGTCCAGGAAGTGCAGGTCGCTGTGGAAGCCTGTGAGCTGCGGGTACTTCTCAGCAATGACCTTCACCAGGTAGTGCAGCAGCGTCTGCTTGCGGTCAGTCGACTTCATCTCCAGCAGCTGCATGAAGACCTATTGTAAGCCACAGGCCACCAGCTGTCCCCCATCCCCCATGCCTGGGAACCCCTCCTTGTGCCCCTCACCACATCCAGACTCTGGAGCCGGAAGCCGTAGGCTGCTCCACGCTTGCTGCTGTTCAGGTAGTTACCAAAGGCGAGGACAATCTGGGAGAGGCAGGGGGGAGAGTTCAGGAGGTTGCCGGGGCTGAGGAAACCCTCCCGAGTATAAGTTGCACGAGAAAATGTGGCGAAAAGCAAGCCCCACACACTCAGCCCCCACTACTCTCCTGCATGGCCCCTTCAGGTCTAGGACACGTACATGCTTGTATATATGTCTGACATATGCATATGGCTAACACAATGCATGGCGTACCCTGTTTTTTTTTAAGATTTTTTTTTTTTAATTTATTGAGAGAGGGGGAGAGTAAGCCGGGGAGGGGCAGAGAGAGAGAGGGAGAGACAAATCCCAAGCAGACTCCGCATTGTCAGCGAAGAGCCCGAGGCGGGGCTGGAACTCATGAACCATGAGATCATGACCTGAGCGAAAACTAAAAGTCAGACACTTAACCACCTGAGCCACCCAGGTGCCCCTTAAAGACTTTATTTTGAAGTAATCTCTACATCCAATGTGGGGTTTGAACCCACAACTCCCAGAACAAGAGTCACATGCTCAGGGCACCTGACAGGCTCAGTCAGAGAAGCATGTGACTCTTGATCTCAGAGTTGTGAGTTTGAGCCCCATGTTCAGTGTTGAGATTTCTTAAATAATAAACTTAAAAAAAATAAATAAAGAGCTGCATGCTCAATGGACTGAGCCAGCCAGGTGCCCCTTGGCATACCCAATTTTGTCCTCTGCCATTCCTACCCAAAATGGTGCTGCTGACATCGCCTAGGCTGTAGTATCATGGTCTTTCTACTGGTTCCCTGAGACTCCACTAAGCAGGCGTGGGTACTCTGCTAATCGTGACCTCCACCCCTGCCTTAGTTTTGTCTTTCCGTGTCTGCGAGCGCTAAGAACATAACTGTTGCATCCCAAGGGTACAGACAGAGCAAGGCCCGGATCTCCCTCTCACACGACCCAGAACGGGCAAGGAGCCATAGGTGGGCCCCGCTTCCCAGACCCTTGCCCTGGGCTCTCACCTCCAGGATCTGCCGGAGTTTGTCAGAGGACTTGATGGACATTGAGGCTGCAATTATGGCATTCAGTTGCTGGGAGGGGCGGATTGGGGAGGTAAGGTAAGTTGGGGCAGGGTGGGAGGCAAGCCCATGGGAGGCTCAAGTACCCCTAAATGCCCTCCTGGAGGCTAGTAGCTGCCCCCCTCCACAACCCCAACCCAGAACACAGTGCCCCCCCCCCCGCTTGCCCTGCCTGCCCCCCTCCGCAACCCCAACCCAGAACACAGTGCCCCCCCCCCCCCCCCCCCCCCCCTCCGCTTGCCCTGACTGCCCCGCCCCGCCCACACCGCTCTGCCAGTCCCGCCCCGCCCCGCCCACACCGCTCTGCCTGCCCCGCCCACACCGGCATGAGCAGCTGCACAGTATCCGGAAAGTTGCCCAGGAAGGTGAGCGTGGCCATGCGCTCCGGCAGGCGCGGGATGCGGCTGAAGCGCAGCATGAAGCGATCCTCCTCCGACAGCTCCTCCATGGGTCGCTGCTCCCGCTCGAAGCGGGCAATGAGGCTACGCTCATACTCCGTGGGCAGGAAGCGGGTCAGCAACTCCAGGAAGTCCAGGCCAAGGGCTTGTAGGTCGTACCTGGTGAAAGGCGGGGTAGTTATCACTCTATACCCACCAGTTCTTGAGGCAGGACTACATCCCCCCGTCCATTTCCTTGACTGAATAAATGAACTTCAGTGTTCACTATTTGCCAACAGCTTCAGGGACCAAGAGGCAGGTGTCAAGGGAAGTTGGGAGCTGGGAAGCCTGAGGTCCCTATCATAGGTCAGTGGCAGATGCACAGCTGTAAATGCCAGAGCCTGAGTTCCCATAGCTGGGCAAGGAGGCAGGGAGGAAATGGGAACATCTCAGTCTGGGTGTGGACTCACAGCATAGACTATTTTCTCAGCCTGAAAATGGGAACAAGGTTCCCAGGCTAACTTAACCCTGACCAGGGTTAGCATGAAGTTTGATGGGCTCTGTCCCATAGTTGGGACTCTTTTACTAGGTACTTGATGACCCTGGTTTAGTAGAGGGGCTGGGCTACCTACAATCCCAGGGCAAAAGTACTCACGTCTCGATGGCCTGGCAGATGCGATCAGCCCCCAGGTTGCCCTTGCGCAAGGTGATGGCCAGGTTCTTGGCCCGGTTGGCCTCGATGAGGGTGGCCTTGCTGGGGGCCTTCTGGGCTGCCTTACCCTTGAGAGCACTGAGGTCTAGGCTGGGACCTTGGGACTTAGTCTTGAACTGCTCCTCAAAGTCACTCATGTCTAGCTCCTGAGGGCACAAGGAGAAGAGCTGGGGCTAGGTGGGCTGGGGTCTGATATATTCCTGGCTGAACCATCTAACCAGCCCTGACCACACAACACAACCCACAGAGAAAAAAACCCAGTAACCCAGCTTGACCACAGGCCCTGATGGGGGATACAGGGGAAGTACAGACAGCACTGAGGAGGAAGAGCTGCAGCCAATCCAGGGCACCCACACTCCAAGCCATTACAGCCAAAGGAAGAGCTGAATTGGCCAGGGATTAAAAAAAAAAAAAAAAAAAGGTGGGGGGGGGGGGAGACAGGGAAGGGCATTCCAGGCAGAAGGAACAGCATGAGCAATGGCCTGGAGGCAAGAGAACACATCACTTTTGGAAAACTAAAAGTAGAATTAGAAGGCCTGAAGCCCTGGTTGTCTGTGGGAGTGGTGGGAGAGAAGCTTAAGAGGAGAGTGGACACAAGGGGGCGCCTGAGTAGCTCAGTCAGTTAAGTATCCGACTTCCACTCAGGTCATGATCTCACAGTTCATGAATTCAAGCCCCACATTGGGCTCTCTGCTGTCAGCGCAGAGCCAGCTTCGGATTTTCTGTCTTCCTCTCTCTCGGCCCCTCCCCCACTCACCCTCTTCTTCCCTCTCAAAAATAAACAAAAATCAAAAGAAAAGAGAAAGAGAGAGAGACCAGACCTGGGGGGAGGGATGTGCCCTCTGCAGGGAGGAAGGGGAAAGCCTCCAGGGGAGTCAGGATACACTGCCTATGCAATATACTAAACCAGTTTAGCTTAACGCCCATCCCTGGGCCTCCATGCCCTCATCTGTACAATGGGGTGGAGGAGATGATCCAGCATGATCCACACAAGCCCCCTCCTCCTCTGGTGCCCACACTGGGAGCAAAGAAGGGCCACACTCACCTGCAGCACCTTCTCATCATTGAGCTCAGTGAAGACGGTGCCTGTGATCTGGCTGGGTTTCAGGGCCACCCAATTTAAGAGTGGCATTCTGAACTTGGTCTGTATGGGTTTCTTGGCCTTTACTCCTGGGACAGGGAGGGAGTGGTGAGCATAGGGAGGTGAGGGTGGGGTGGTTGGCAGGACCCAGGGCCCAAAGTGGCCAGACGGGACAGGCAGAAGGCAACAGGAGGCCCCCAGACAGAGCATCCTGGAGGACACAAGTCTAGGCACGGCACCTCTCTCCATATCACCCCCAGCCCTGGGTGGTCCACTCACCTGGGCCCATCTCTGGGGCATCAGAGTGACCTCCAGGAGGCGGTGGGGGCGGCGGAGGTACCGGCCCATCTGTGCCAGAAGGCAGCGGTGGCGGTGGGGGTGGGGGCGGCAAGTCTCCCGGCAGCGGCGGGGGTGGGGGTGGGGGAGGGGGCGGGGGATCTGAGCTGCCAGGGAGGGGTGAGGCCAGAGGGGGCGCCAAAGGCGTGGCTTCCTGCTGGAAGGGGAGGCCGGGCAGTGGGGGCGGTGGCGGTGGGGGTGCTGCTCCGGCAACCGGCTCCGGTTCTGCCGCAGGTGGGAGATCTGAGCCTAAAGAGAACAGAGAACCAAAGATGGAGGGGAAGGGGTGTCAAGTTCTGGGCCTGGGTGGTCTCGCCACCGCCTCCCTCCCTACGCATGCGCACTGGGCCCACGTCTACCATCTGGCGTCCACCTGAGCCACGCCCACAACCCAAACCTACCTCTTGCAACTGTCCCGGCCCGAGACGTCCCCAGGCCCCCCTTCCAGACACTGGTTCCCCCATGCCCACCCACCCCGGCTTACAGCTCCTGCGCACCTGGGCTGAGTGAGCCGGTGGGCACTCCCGGAGTGGGAGTCGGAGTCGGAGTCGGAGCGTCACTACCGCTTGGAGTTGCCACAGCGACCGGGAGGATCTCGATGGAGACAGCATCCCCGGGCCCCCGCAGGATACGGATTAACCCCTTCTCTTCCAGCTCCTCCACCTTCAGCTCTAGGGCCGAAGGCCGTGCAGGGACGGGGGTAGGCACTTTCTCAGGCTCGGAAGGACGCCTAGAGGCACCCATGGGGGTCGACTCGCTGAAGCGCTCCTGTGAATCCCGGGAGAAGGGTCAGTGCCCAGCAGCAGGCCTGGCACATAGCCCCCACCCTCTTATTGGGGTAGAGGGAAGTGTCAAGCCTAGAAGCCCCAACGGGTCAGTTCGCGGGAGCCCGGCCTGCCCCCGGCCCGGCCCCCTCCGCCGCCAGCCTCACCCGCAGGGTCTCCAACTCCTTTCGAGCCTGGCTTAGCTGCTTTTCCAGCTCGGCAATCTTGGCCATGGATTCGTTCTCCGCGTCCCGAAGCCTTTCTGTCAGCTGTGGCACAGCACATGGTGAGCTCCCACCCGCCGCTGGGCACTGGTACCGCCGGTGAGGGGGCGGCAGCAGGCATGCCTGCCTGAAGGGCTGGGGGAGGCTTCCGGATGTGCTGGCGGGTGGGCTGAGCCTGGCACTTGAACCCAAGTAGGTGAGGCACTGAGGGCACTAAAGTTCTCTCAGGAGGAGAAACCAGGGCACCACTGAGGACGGAGGTGAGTGGAGAGGCGATTGGGCTAGGAGGGGCCCCAGGCACCTAGTTCCGCCCAAGCCAGGATGTGGGCTCTGAGCACAGGGAGAGGAGGGGCCTGCCTCCTGCAGAGGTCCCACAGCGCAGGAACCCAGCGAACAAGACACCCAAGATGTGGATTCAGGTCAAAGTCTGGAACCAGGCAGACAGCCACCCCCTGTTTGGGCTTGAGGCCCAGGGCCTGATGCGATTGTGAAGCCCTGGGGGCCTACGATGTGCTGGGCCAAGTTCAGGAGCACCTCCCACCTGGGCCACCTGCTCCTGCAGCTCCTCCATGTGCTCCAGCACAGCATTCTTGGTCTCCGTGTCCTCCAGCAGCGCACCCACATCAAAAACATTGTCCAGGTATGCTTGGATCTGTACCTGCAGCTTGTCACTCTCGGTGAGCCGAAGCCTCTGTCCCCCAGACAGAAGGAACAGGGTGAGGCCCAATGTGAGGGGTCTCTCAGAACCGCCCATCACCGCTAGAGCCCAGGGGAAGGGGCTTGAGCCCCAGCCTGCTTTTTCTTTTTATTGAGATATAATTCGCATACCATAAAATTCATCACTTTAATGCGTATAATTCAATAGCTTCTAGTATAGTCACAGGGTTGTGCAACCATCACCGATGTCTAATTCCAGAACATTTCTATCACCCCCAAAAGAACCCCTGTACCTGTTAGCAGTCAGTCCCTATTCTCTCCTCTCCCAATCCCAATTGGCAACCGCCAATCTATCTTCTGCCTCTGTGGACTTACCTATTCCGGACAGTCATATAAAGGAATCGTACAGTATTTGGGCTTTGGTGACTTGGCGTCTTTCGCTTAGCGTAATGCTTTCAAGGTTCATCCACGTAGTAGCATGTATCAGTAATTGATTCCTTTTTATGGCTGAATAATATTCTATTGCATGGATATATCACCCCAGCCTGCTCTGCACCTTTTGTTAATCCTGGCTTTTTAAAAATCCAATCCCAGGGGATTGGCTCCCAGGGGAGCCTGGGTGGCTCAGTTGGTTAAGTGTCCAACCCTTCATTTCAGCTCAGGTTATGATCTCATGATCATCGTCAGCCCGTCGTCAGGCTCTGAGGTGACAGCACGGGATTCTCTCTCTCCCTCTCTGGCTCTCACCCTCACGTGTGCGTGTATGCGCGCTCTCTCTCTGTCTTTCAAAATAAATAACAAAAAATGATAAAAATCCAATCCCAAAGTCCCCACTTCTCCAAGCAGCCTCTGAAAGGAATCAGGAAAAGCCGCGGCTTCTCTGCACAGGCTGGACCCGGAAGCACCAAGCCCCTCCGCCTAACCTTTCCCGGGGCAAGGAACTCCTCCTTGACCTGGACCCATCCAGCATGAGCCAGATCCCAATACGGCCCAGTATCTCTGTGCTCTCCATTATGTGCCTGTCTGAGGCTGATCCTCCCAGAGCCAGACCCAGGGCCACCTAGAACCCTTCCGGTGCCTGGCAGAAAACGTTCTGCCTCATTCTATTTAGAGTCATTATCATCTTTCTAACTCTCCTGTTTTACAGATGGCAAAGCTGAGACTCAGAGAGAAGAGACTTATCCAAAGTCACATGGGCTTGGAAGTGACAGTCAGGATTTGAACCCGGATCTGCCTGACCTCAACACCCATGCTGCTAACCACAGAGCCATACTCTGCAGTTGGCAAGTGGTTGAGTCCCAGAGGGGCGGGAGGATGTAGGGCTCACCTCCAAGTACAAGTCCAAGCCCAGGTGGGTGAACTCATATTGCAGGAAGACACGGAAGTTCATGTTCTCCACAGAGTGTACCACGATGTTGATGAATTGCATGCAGGCCACCTGGGGAGTAGGGAACAGGAGCACGTCGGTCTGTGATCCTCTGGGTGGGGGAGCTCAGTGCCTTCCACCACCACCCCCCATTTATTACCAAGTCTCTCTCCTTTTCCCCATTTCTCACTCTGCTAACCCAGCTTTGTCCCTCCCCGTATTTTCCCCCTACACGCCGCATCCCCTCCCTCCAGCTTCCCCTCCCCACCAACCTCTCAATCCTCATACTTTGCAGGAGCAGAGCCCAGATCCCAGATGCCCAGGGCCCCTGACTGCCCCTCACACTGAGGGTGGTTGGGCCCAGCCTGGAGTCCCGAGCTCACCATGAAGTCGATATTGCTGTCCTCTTTCTGGAAATATTCCATTAGCTTCTCAAAGCGGTGCTGCTCCCCACACACCTGGGTGGGGAGAATGGCTGTCATTAGGGCCCCAGCGACACACCTCCTAAGCCTTTTTCCAGCTGCCACCCTTGTGCTTCTACAGGTTCCTCCCACGTTAAATCCAAGTCAGGCCATGTCACTCTTCTGCTCAAAAACCTCTCCCCCCGTCTCCATTTCCCCCAGCCCTCTCTGTGCTTACTCTACTCTGGCCACACTGGGGTCCTGGCACATTCCCACCTCAGGGCCTTTGCACCTGCTCTCCCATCTGCCCGGTTGCTCTTACTCGAGGCCGCCACCACACCAAGTCTCTCACTTCCCTCACAGCTTTGCTCAAACTTCACCATCTCGATGAAGCTCCCCTGACCACCCTGCAACCCATTCCTCCTGTCCCTCCAGCATCCCTGACTTTTTCCTCAGAGCATTTATCATTTTCTAACACATTAGGTAATTTGCTCATTTATTATACTGTTTATGATGTCTTCCCCTGCCTTCTTTGTTTCTTTTGTTCACTGATGGGCCCCAAGAGCCCACTCAAGAAATATTCATTAAAGGAATGAATGACCATATCCCATCTTATGCATCATATTGTCCTGCACCTACTTCGCCAGAATCAGAGAGGTGTATGTATGCAACTCTGAGGTGTGTGGATCAAACCCAGTTTGGACCTGGCAAGGCTGAGGGTCCGAGGTTCAGCAGATCCCCTGTTCAGCTGTCCCTGTTGCCCTAGGCAGCACCCCAACATGACCTGGCCTTTCCCTTCCCTTTAAAGCCTCCCCATCCCAGATCGTCCCCACCCTGTGTTCCCCGAATGCCCACCCAGCACTCCCAGCTGCCCCCAGCAGAGGCCATGGCTGCCAGCAACAGTCAGTGCTAGAGAACAAAGACATTGGCGGGAGGGGGTGGGGGGCGGGTGGTTCATACCTCCTTGAAATTGTCAAAGGCTGCAAGGATGATGTCGTGTCCTCCTCGCACCAGGCACACAGCCGCCAGCAGCTCCAGCACCAGAGCCTTGGTTCTGGGGAGAGAAGGGGCAGTCTATCCCTTGAAGGCAGGCCCCACAGCAAGGGTGGATGTGGACCTGGCTGGGGGAGGGCAGGGGAGCTGATAGGTGAGTAGGAGTGGAAGGAGCCTAGACGGGAGTCCTGAGAACTGGGGAACAGCGCAGGCAAGGGGCTGGTGGCAGGAGAATCCAGATGTGGAGAAATGTTAGGGGCCTGGACTTCACCTGGGGTTCTTGTTGTTGAGGCTCAGAGCAATCTCATTGACACAGGCTGGGTGGGTCATGACAAGGCTGAAGCCAGACTAGGGAGAGAGAAAACGTTAGCTCCTCCAGGCAGACCCCCAGGACTGACAGCACTGTCCTGTCCAGCACCTCAAGCACTGTCGGTGCCATTGCATTCTGGTTTCTAACTGCCCTCAAGCTTAGGAAGTTTTTGATATCCAACCATAGCCTGTTCTGTGCTGCCAAAGCCTGGCTCCTCTTTTTAAACGACTCTGTCTGTGCAAAAGCCAGTGTTAGGACTCAGCACCGTGGACACAGAGAGCCCTCAAAGGCATGCTAAGCAAAGGAGGACTGGCCTCACCGGCCACTCCTCCAAACAAAGTAATCCTGAGCTGCTCTCCCCGAGGGCCCTGTGTCCAGCCTTCCTTGGTGGGTGTGCCTGGGTCCCCACATGAGACATATCCATGCCCCCAGTCATGTCCAGATTACTCTAGAGGACCTCACTAGGAGGGGGCAGACATCTGGGCTTCCTCTCAAGACCTGATCAGCCTCAAGACCCCCAACAGACCCCATCCACAGGGTTCTCCAGTGGGCAACAGGGTCGGGGGACCATTGGTCCCTGCACCCCAGCAGCTCAGGCAGCCCCCAGTGAGGACAGGCCCAGCTTCCTGGGTCCCCCAGTGCCCTCGTGCTCACTGACCAACCTGGTAGTTCATGATGGCACGCAAGCACATGATACAGACATGGACGTCATCCTTCTGGCTAACAATGCGAGAATTCCGCAGGGCCTTCCTGCTGTGGGCTGGGGTCAGCCTGGTGGGGTAGGGAAGAGGCAGCAGGGGTCAGCGTCCTACACCCAGCCTCCCACCCCCACCACCCACCACCACTCAGAAGGCACGTCTGGAACATTAGGCCACTGATTCCTATCCACCCAACCAAAGAGGTCAGCTGAGGGCAGGAAGGCTTCCTTGGCCCCTAGGCTGGGGCCTGGCATGCTGCAAGGGGATAAGGAGGGGGTCAGGAAAGCAAAGACCCTTAACAGCAACTTGGCATCAGAAAGGATTGCTGTGTTGTGCGGGTGGACAGCCCAAAGAGGGAAGACAGCCAAAGCTTGGAAATCCACAAGGTGGCGCTCACAGGCTCATGGGCTCATCTTCCATCTTGAAAGGTCGACCCTGAATTCACACACACCGTCTTGGTCCAAATCCCAGCTCACCACTTACGAGACTAGTTAATCACCCTGTGCCTCAGTTTCCTCATTTGTAAAATAGGAATGGTAATAATAGTACCTTCCTGATAGGGTTTTGGGGACTATGAAATGAGCTCAGAACAGTGCTTGATACATAGTTAAGTGCTGTACCAGTGTCCTTCATAATTCTCTGCTTAAAAGTATGTGATTTTTTTTTCATTGCTGCAGATCCGCCAATCATGACTTCCACATCAGTTCCTCTTGACAATTCTATCACATTTCCAACAACACTGGGAAGCCCCACCTCCTCCCTCCATCTGCTACCTTGCCCTTCTCCCGTCACTGCTCTAATATGTCTGAGTCTTTGCTCATGCTGTTCCCTCCACCTGGAATGCCCCTCCCTGTCCCCACCACTGCCTGTAAAGCCCGAATCCATCTGTGAGACATAGTTCCAGTGGTATCATTCTAGGAAACCTTCCTGATGCTCCAGGAAGTAGCCACCTCCCTTCTCAGAGCTCCCAGACACACCTCCATGATAGCCTGTCATACACTGTCGCCTTCTAGACCAAGGGCTCCCAAGAGCAGGGTGATCTGTCTCCTGAGTACCTGCCACCATAGGACATGCTAAAAATATATTTGTTGAATGAATGAATGAATGAATGAATGAGCAAACAAAAAAACATATTGTGAGAGTTTGAAAGGCTTAATATGAAGTCGGTCCCCTAGACCAAAGTGGGAAGGATGGAAGCTGGGAGTCCACATGAGGCTCCAGGGCTGACTCCTTCCCTCTCCCTGCCTCTCAGCTGGATGTCCGATGTTAGGTGGGGTGGCCTATCCACAGCAGATGAACTCAGGGGTGTCAGCTGAACACCCCACCCCACCCCACCCAGGGAGCCAACCAGGCATGCACCTGCCCCCAGGTGGCTACGTACCGGGGAGAAGGGGGGCACCTGGAGGCCGCACAGGAAAGAAGACGGGGTTAGATGGATACAAGGGAGGGTCTCACTGACCCAGAAACACCCTACTTATCCCAGACCACCCAGACTCCAGTTTCTAAGTGCCCATCCCTAGAAGGCTTCTTAACACACCCATCTCCCAAACCCTGCTTGAGGCCCTTACTGTGATCCCCAATGCCAGGCTGTCCCTCCCACCACCCCCAAGGGCCAGGGGCAGGGCTGGCTGGGTACAGAAATCCAGGGGTGAATTCTCTATTCTCCCTGCCACCCTGCAATGGGACGCACATACTTGATGGTCAGGTGGCGACTCTTGGGCTGAGGAGGCAAGGCCGAGGGTGGACCCTTGCTGAGATCTTCCACCGACTGCTCCAGGGGCTTGCTCTTCTCTGAGCTGGGGACCCCGTTGTCTGTGCTCTCCATGTCATACCTGCAGGGATTAGAGCGGAGCTGGAGGCCAACACTGCAGAAGCACTTAAGAGAGGGGTGGGGGAAACTGAGGGGACAGACGAATGTGCAGGAGAGATTAGAGGCTGGGAGGTAGAGGCTGTGTTCTCAGCACTGTTCTGGGCAGACGAGGGGACAAGGGAATGGTGGAACAGAAGAGGAAGCCACCCAAGTCCCAGCTGGCCACCCCAGGCCATGTCCCTCCATATTCATGCAGGCCCTTAGGAAGGGGTACCGCCCACCGTGCAGGGTGTGGTTTGTGTGAACCCAAGGTGGACTCAGGCTGCTTAGACGTGGCCCAAGCAGTGGATGAGGTGCAGGGAAGCAGGGATCAGGGCTCGGAGGAACAGCATGAGGACTGGAGCAGGGGGCTTACGTGACGGAGCACTGGGCAAAGGCCAGGTACTCGAGGAGCACATCCAGGCCGCGGTTCTCCTCGTTGAGGAATTCTTCCACCCACCTGCAGGGCACAGGGCTCCCTGAGTTCCAGCCAGGAGGGAGGTCCTGCCCAGAGTGGGCACAGAACAGGCACAGCCAGGGCTCCAGTGCGGCTTCCCCCGTCCCCAGGAAGACACCAACCAGCCCAACCTCAGAAGACCCAGTGATGCTAGGAGATGCTAGGGGGCTCAGGTAGGACCCATGGCCCAGCCATGCCTCGAGGGGTGAGCAGAGAGGAGGCCGGGAAGCTGTCCTGGACACCCAACCCAGAAGTGGCCTACAGGCACAGCCTACGCAGGGGTGGGGGGACAAGGGGGACAGGGGAATAGCAAGGGGAAGCCCCAGGGGCTGTCTGGAGGCAGAGCTCTCCCTGGCCCCCAAGCAGGAAATCTGAGCCCTCGCTCACCCAATGTGGTTTGTCCTCAGGGAGATCTCCAGCTCCCGCAGCACCTGCGTGGACTCCTGAACTCGCCTCTTAAACTGGGGGCCAAGGACAGGAAAGTCTGGTGGGTGACGTCTGGGCTTCCCACAGGCCCACTGAGCCCCAAGGCAGCAAGTCAGCAGCCCGCGCCCTCCCCCTACCACTGGCCTTTCATGTTCAGCCTCCCCCACCACCCCCACATACCTGCCCAGCAGAATAAGCATTCTCAGGCTACTCCCAGCCCCATACACAGGCCCGCAGGGTGCACGCTCATTCCTCCACACACAGACATGCGGCATGCTTGCGCACGCGCGCATACACACACACACACACACACACACACACACACACACAGCCATAGGGTACGCACACATTCAAATATGGATACCCTGGCTGTACACACACACATACTCATCCACATACAAGCACCCTGGGTACACAGATATAAGACACCCATACATCCGCATACAGACACATGGGGCACACACACACACACACTGCACAAATACGCACAAGTGGACCCACAAGTGGATGTAAACATATGCAGAATATGCAGAGGAACGTGGAAAAAGTACATGCCCGCAGCCCTCCCAGTCCCCTAAAAATATGCACACGCATTCATACGCGTGCCCACACAAGCCCACCAAAAAGTTTACACATAGCTGCCCAGAGCTTGGAAGGTGCAGGGGGAAAGGGACAGAGAAAAAGGGGGAGACATATACCCCCAGGTTAGACATCCAGTCCGCTGCTACCTTTCGGCCAACCCCACCGGTTTCCAGGTAGCTCTTCAGCTTCTGGATATAGGCTGTGGGAGGGTTCTTGACTTGAAACCGCTCCTGGGGAGACAGAACAGGGTGTACAGGGAAGCAGCCAGAGCCACCCCGGGGCAAATGACCAGCCCTTGCCCCAGAATCCCATTCTCAGCTCTGACCCCAGGTCCCAGGCTATCTTAGGACCCCTCTGAAATACCAAAGATATCACCAAACAACCCACCAGGTCATTAAAAGACCCCGGTCCCAGACCTAGCCTTCACTCCTCACTATGGCCTCACAAGCCACAACCCTAGCACAGCGCCCCCCCGCCACTCCACCCCCACCGGTGGAGTTTGGAGGGGTCATTTCTGCCGCACAACCCACCACGCTGGGGGTGGGGAGGAGGACTCAGACCTGCCAGTAGGTGGGACCTTCCCAGGCCCTGCCCTCCCTGGGAGTCCAGGGAGGAAGAACGCTCTGAGGGCCCCTTCCCCACAGCTCCTCCCCAGCTGTCCCATTTACCTGTGCTGGTAGGTGTCTGTGTGTGCTTATCTCCAGTGCTCAACAAAGCAACTCCTAACTCCCCTGCCCCACCCAGGGCTCCAACAGCCACTCACACAAAGAAGCAGGGGCCACATCAGAGGCCCCCTACCCAGAGGAGCTCCCATCCTTCCCAGCCCAGATCCTTTAGGATTCCTGCTTTTCCCAGGCCCTTGAGCCCCCAGCCTGAGATACCAGGCCAAGTGGCAGAGACCTCCACAGCAGCCTGAGAGCCTCTAGAAGCAGCTCCCCATCCTCCCCACATGGCCCAGCCTTTACCCCCCAGACTCCCGCACAGCCTGCTCATCCCATTCCGGTCCATTAGCAGGAGCCAAAGGCCCAGCCCTGGCTCCCAGGGGAGGCTCCCTGCTCCCCAACTCCCCACCCCCAGCCTCCTTCCCTCACTGAATCACTGCAGCAGCCAGGCCCCACCCTGGCTTAGCAGTGGGAGAGGGGTCTTCCCTGCTACCCCGGAGAGCGGCCCTGGAAGCTGGAGAGGCAGGGGCAGCCAGTGAGCCCTGAAGATGGCAACCCTAGGTGCCTGGATGAGCACCAGAAGCCAGGAGTTCTATTTCTCGCTCGGCCACTTGGGAACTGGTTACCTTTGGGTTGTTGCTTGGTTGACTGCAGCTCCTCTGGGCCCGAGGGAAAGAAGGACAGGGATCCTGCCCCTTCCTCCCTACCTCCCATGGGGTCAAAGATGCCCAACCCTGGGGTTGCCCCCCTATCTTCCACAGCCCAGAGCTGGAGGGTCAACAGATGCTGCTCCGGGAAGCTCAGCAAGGAGGTGGGTGACAGCAAGGAGGTGATGAGCCCCTGCCAGCTCTTCATAGGGCAGACCCAGCCCAGCTAGGGACTCATAAGGTCCCTGGGGAGGCCCATGTTCAAGGGAGGGTGGTTGTAGAGTCTTGAAGACACCCCCAGCACCCTCTGCAGATGCGACACAGGCCTCTGGGCAGAGTCTTGGCCCGATGGGCAGCATGACAGTGCCCCCTCTCCTGCCAGCAGCCCCTTCCCCCCCCCCCCCCCGACAGCCAGGGCAGGGCATCCTGAGGCCAGAAGGGGCCTGGTACCCACCTGGTCACAAATGAGCTCCCACTTCTTCTCGTTGTCATACTGGCTCAGCAGCTGCACCTTGTCCGGGGGCAAGTTCATGCAGTTCTGGAGAGGGGAAGGACAAGATAATGACCCTGAGCCTGGGGTCCCGATGCAAGGGGCCAAGGGAGCACAGGCATTTTCAGGGAAACCACCAGGGGGCAGCTCCCTAGCAGATCTGTCATACGCATGAATCCTTGTCACCCCAGGAGATAAGTAGCGTTAGCTGATGAGAAGATGAGAAAACCGAGGCCCAAAGATACAGCACCTTGCCCTAGACCGCAAAGCTAGAAAGTGACACTGGGATTTGACTCTGAGTCGGCCTGGCTCCAGGGCCTGGGCTCCGTCTTCCACACACCCCCTCCCTAGCATGTCTCCCCCGGCGGTGAGAGCGTGGGTTCTCAGCCTGACTTCCTGGGACCTTGGGCATTTTTTGACTCACTGCCCCACGTGCAATAAGGGGGAAAGTCAACTCTTCTTCCATTTGAGTGGGAAGCTAACAGGGGACCCAGTTGCAGCCGGGCCCAAATGTGGCCAGTCTTGGACTCTGCCCCACCCCTGTGTGCCAGCCGACACCATCCGGACTGTATGCAGTCCTGGCCCAGGGCACCAGTGTCTCACAAACAGCAGAAAACCTCTCACAAGGATGGCAACAGTGGTCTCCTCCTTAGCCCTGTCCAGCCCCCTCCCTCCTCATCACTTCTGGAAGGAGGACATGGGGACGGGCCAAGGGAGCTACGGTCAGACAGGCAGGGAATTCCTAGCAGGTGCATCATGGCTACAGGGCACAGGGGGATTCCTGGGGAAGGTCACCCAGACATAGGAACTAGAGACAGCCGCCAGCATGCTGGGTCTGTGGTGCCGGTGGCCCAGGCTGGGACTCCCCTCAGGAGCTAAGAAAGGTCAGCATTGCTCTGCCCGATCCTCCAGTCACAGACGTGCCTGTCAAGCTCCTCCCTCACAGGGCAAGTATAGGGTCTTGCCTGGTGCTGCCTGCACTAGGGGTTCCCTGGCCCCCCCCTGAACTTGGCATGTCTTCCTAACAGACCCAGAAGATAATGCCAGTTTACCCCAATTCACTGAGTCCCAGGTTTAAAGAGGGTCTATTATGTATCAGGCCCCAAAAGATAGTTCTTGCCCTCAAGGAGCCCCATCTCTGCTGGGGAGGTGGGAGTCTCCAGGAATCCCCAGCCCAGAGTCAAAAGGCCCCCGTCACCAGCTCTGGTGGCTCAGACTACACGTCCTCAGTCACATGGCCCTGAGAGGAGGCCACAGCTGGAGCAGAGAGAGGGCCACACCCACCCGGGGCTCCTCAGCCAGCTTCCTCTCTGGGGTGCTGGGCTTCATTCTGGGGCTCTGGCCAGAACTCACCCCCCCAAAAAAAATCACTGCCTTAGGTCAGCCCCAGACAACAGGAAACTGGGTGCTCTCAGCCCCCATTGCTCAAGCTTTCCGGCTGAGGCCCCACTTGAGAGGTGAAGCTGCCTATCCCCCAGGCCCCCCAGGCCGGCTGGGGATGGGGATATGTCATTCTTCTCCCCATTGCAAAAGCGAGCCCCTGGATTGAGGAAACCACTGCTGTCTCATCTGCTGCCTTTCCCCAACCCACCAACAGCCAGAACAGCCCCCGCCACTACAGGAGACACTGCCTAGGAAGGGCCCCTGGAGCTGAGGCAAGGGCCCCTGGGACCTTTCTCTCTCTCTGCCTTTCTTTCTCCTTGGTCTCTCCTGATCCTGATCACAGAGATCCAGGGTGGGGCAGGGCAGAGGGGGCCAAGGCTGAGGGGGAAGGAGGGAGCAGGAAGGCAGGCAACGCAGAGAAACTGGAACAGTGGCCAACCCAGAGAAGGGAGGTGGTGGCAGGGAAGGGAAGGGACGAGGAGGAATGAGGGGACGGCTGAGCCCCAGCACCTGAGCCTTACAGGGGACAGCCGCTTCCCAACACGGGTCTTTCCAGGCCCTCGCCCACTCCAGGGACCTGTTTGGTTCCTGGAATGGCCCCAGTGGCACTTCTAGAGGCAGCTACCAGTCATAGTCAAAATAGCGACCCCAACAAATGTGGGCGCCAGCTCTGCCCGGATGTTCACCCTGCCCAGCACCGCTCTGAGCCCTCCACGAGGGTGACGTCCTCACCACCACACACCTCATCCCCATCTCACAGGTGCAAGTACAGATTAGTTTAGTGACCTGCCCAAGGTTACAAAACCAGAGAGTAGGGAGCGGGGCTGGCTTTGAGCCCAGAGCTGACTCTGAAGCAGCACCCTGGCCCACTCCCCGCGGGGGGCAGCCCCATGGTTATTACTGGGGAGGAAAAGGCCTCTGCTGTGGGGTACACCTGTCCCGGCAGTGGTGGAGGGCAGAGCACCCCTTGTCCCCTTCCCCACCTGGGCGTGCTCAAGCCCCCGAGGCTACGTGCCAGCCTGCCAGACGGGCTAAATTTAGGCTCGGAAATCAGAAATAGCTCTGACAGCGCTGAGCACTAATTAGCAGCTGTTCCTCGGCTGTGCCCACCAAGGAGACGGTACCCTAAGGAGCAAGAGAGGAACCAAAGGGTGCCACTGACTCGGGGTGGAGGGAAGGCGTCCTGGAACACGGCAACAGACCCCAGACCCGGGGCCCTCAGCAAGGAGGCAGCACCATGGGAGAGAAGTAGATGAGGCTGGCTGACACCGCTCGAAAGGGACAGGCAAGGACACGGAGGTCCAGGGGTGGGGAGGAGGGACACTTGCCTCCCGTAAGGGGACACAGGGAGAGGAAGCTGTGAGGCGGAAGAACCCACACTGGATCCTGGAGAGCCAGGCCCTGGGCTCAACAACTTCTCCGTCTCCTCGAGCCTCAGCTTCCTTCTCCATAAAATGGGCGCACTTCCCTTCTGCCTCCCAGCTCCCAGAGCTCCCAGGAATACCCAGTGAGAAGCTGGGTTTTGATGTAATAATACTCTGCAGTGACGCACGCTGTTAAGAGGCGTTTCACAGACTGGGGCCTGGGGGAGGAGTCCATTGAAGACCCCAAGGAGAGGGATGGTGTGGTGAGCAGAAGTTTGTGAAAACATCCAGATAAAACAGACCTGTCTCCAGTGCTTGGCCAACAATGAACTGACCCTTCAGCTCCCCTCTCCTTGCTGCCCTTAATGCTTTGGCTCCAGGAAGAGACAGGTAAGATCCATCTTTGAAGGTGTGGCCAAGAAAAGGAGCTGATCCCCCAGTCTTTCCACTAGAATGTGTAGACATCATTCTCCCTCCCTGCCGCGACCTCTCCAGGTGCCAGAGGGGCCCTCAGCCTCGCTCACCCAAGACCAGCCCCTTGCAAGCTTCTGCCGTACTCCTTCAACAACGCCCCTCCCCCCTCCCGCCACCGCTGACATCTGGAGAGGTGTCCCTGGTGACTGAAGGGGTTCTGTCTGCGTCTGGACACAACCACACCCTCCCGTTTCACTTTCAGTTTGAACTGAGACTGTCCCAACCCACCTGCCCACCCTCTCCTCATGACGTGTGGCCCTTTGAGTCCCAGAATGCCCTTGAACTTGGGTACCAAGCCCAGTCTCAGACCAGCCCCACAGAGGCTCCACAGCCTGATGGGCCCAGAAGCCAGGAAGTGTCTCCATCCGCCACCTCTACATGGTCTTGGCCTTTGTCTTAGAGCTCTTAGCACCTCTCCAAAGGCAATCAATCCACGTTTCAAAGTTCCAGTAGGTAGATTTTCTGGGGCTATTAGAGACAATCCCTGACTTAGAGGAGGGCTCTAGGTGACTAGTCCCAGGATTAGGTGCTGAGAGTCCCAAAAAGCTCATGGCTTCTCCCGATAGGGTTGAAGGGTCCCCATGGCAGGGACAAGGGCAAGCCAGGTGGGAGCCAGGACAGCAGGCACTGCCCATACAATCCAGGCTAGTAGGAGAATTATAGCAACAATAATAATGATAAATATTCCCCAAACATCCCATTCCGTGCTAAGTGCCATTCTAGGTGCTTTATATCTACTGACTCATTTAAACCTCAAAAAAGAAGCTGACACAGTAAATGCTATTGTGATCCCCATTTCACAAATGGGAAACTGAGGCACGGAGCGATGAAGTCATTTGTCTGAGGTGACCTAGCTGGCAAGCTGGTAAGAAGACTGTGTTTCCTTGGAAGAAAGAGCACTGAAGGCAGTGAGAAATGTGGGTCCCGGACCCCCAGGGGTCTTCTGCAGACAGACTGGCCCCAGTCCCCCTGTCTGAGGAACGAGGAACAGCCAGCCCCATTTCCTGCCACCCAGCACCCTACGCTTCCTGTTGTTGCCCACACTGAGCTCTTACTCACTGGGGAACCCCCCCCTCCCAGTACACCGTCTCTCAGAGGGAAGTGGAGGCCTCCCCACCCCCTCCCCATGTGCACACAGCTACCGTTAGCACCGCCACTGCCCCACCCTCCAGGAGAGGTGGGCCCTCCCTCTCGTGGTTTCCGGCCACCAGGCAAGTTTTCGGTCTAGGCCCCGCTGTGGCTGCCCTGCATGATGGCAGCCAAGGGCAGCCTGGCCTGTGATGGCTAAAGTTGGCATCCTTGGTTGGTCTTGGTAATGGAGGTGGGTAGAGGGGAAAGGCACAGGCTGGAAGGGCCTAGGAGGCCTCCAATATGAAGAGGCCTCTATCCACTCCAATGTCGCTCCCTTCCTCACAGAGGGGGAGAGTTTCTGGAGCACTCGCCCTGTGTCAGGCACACTCTCGGTAATCCTTCAACGACCCTAGGAGGCCAGCATATACTACTGGTATTCTCTTTCTACACATGGGGAAAACTGAAGTTCAGAGAGGTTAAGTAACTTGCTCAAGGTCATCCAGGTAGGAAGCGGCAAAGACAAAACCCACCCCCTGACTTAATGACCCCGAAGCTCAGGAAGCTATTCTGCCCTTCCCTTGAGTAACCCCGGCCCCTCCCAGAGGCGGGGAGGACAGAGCCACCTTCCAGGGTTCCATGTCCTCAGGAAAAATGCAGAGGTAGCCCCCAGGGCAGCCCCATCTGCTCCTGCCCATCTCACCCAGCTCTTTGCCAACTGGCCCCAGATGTCCCTGTGAATCATGCCTACCACATCCCTGGGTTTCCAGGGTCGACATGTGCCAGCCCCGCCTGCTAAGAATGTCGCCCCACAGCCCCTATCTGGCCCGATATCTGCCCACATGGCCACAGCCCCATTCTCTTCTCCTCAGGGAAGGGGTCCAGCTGAAAGCAGGATTCCCAGGGTCCACATGCTGCTGGAGGCTGCCCTGACCTCCCCACACAGCCTTGCCAAATGTCCACATCCCTAGGCACTTGCTAAGGGCAGCCCAGGGTGCTAGGCCCCATCAGGCAAACTCCTCTCCAAACGGTTCAGTCTCCGTGTGGATCAGCATCACTCTCGGCCTCAAGCACAACATCCCGGGCACCTTCCCTTGGTCCCTTGGCCCCAAGGTTACAGGCTCCTCTCTGACCAGACAGATCAGCAGTATCCAATGCCTGGCCATAAGCACAGAACTTCTGGACGGCCTGGGAAGAGTGCCTTGCCAACCCAAACCCTGATCCTTACAGGGGAAGGTCTGCAAGGAAGACATGAGCTTTGGGCATGGCCTAAGAGAGACAAGAGCTTGATGTCTGGCCAGCTGGTTTTCCCACCATTCCAGCAGGCCCATGTCGCTGGGCAGCCATCGCTCCTCCACTGTTGCTAAGGCAGCAGCAGGAAACCCTGGCCAACCTGCTCTTTCTCCCCACCCCCATTTTAAGCAGGGGCACCTCTCGCTCACAGCCTTCTTAGAAAAGTAGCCCCCCAACACCCTTGCATGGGAGAAAGGCCACTGTGGGGAAAGGGAGAGCAAGCTTCATCTCCTATCTGGCCATAAGCCTTGGTGGAGGCGCCCTTCACCCACACATGGGTCCCGCATCCAAGAGCCAAGGAGTGGTTTGGGGCTGCAGGATCCTACCCTCCACCAGGGACCAAAGGGTTTTGTTTAAGCGAAAGGAAGAGGTTCCCTGGGGCTATGTGACTATATCCGAAGGGGAGGGTGATGCTTTTCCCATCAAGACTCTGGGATCCCTGGGGGTGATGGGTTCATCACTCTCGGCAGTCTGAGCCTTTTTCTCCTCTTACACATTCACTAAGGACCAGACTCAGCCCCGGCCATGGAGGCAGTGCTCTGATGAAGGCGCACCCTGCATGACCCGTTGCCAGGCCTGTGGGTTTAGCCAAATACTTGGCCCAGGCAGCTGCAGGCAGCGGCCAAGGCTATCACCCCAGGGCGGGGCTCATGCCCTTGTTGGCGGGGAGTGAGGGGAGCCAGGTTCTTAGTCAAGTGACCTTGGGTTGGGTGAGTTCTGCCCACAGAAGACAAGGGACAGGCTGCTCCTTCCCCAGAAAGAAGGCCAAATATAAACACACTGGGGTTCCTGGGAGCCAGGACGGGAAGTTGAGCCCCATTGGGTGCTGCTGCCCTAGATTTCTACCCAGCTACCGCTGCCTTCTCCATGAAGACACCCTCTAAGACCCATCCCTGGGCCTCCGCCCTCCACACCCTGGTACTCAGGGACTCCCAATGGCATTTAGCATCAGGCTCAGCCAATCAGAGAGAAGGCCAAAACACAAGCAGGGCACTCAGGAACTACACATGCATCAGAGCCTCACCATTTGACTTTTGGATTTCCCAGTGGTCTGAATTATTCACACAGCTCCTCCCCATTAGCGTGTGTATGATAGAGACCGCACCTCACCCTGACAGCCTGTCCCACCCCTGTCCACAGACACACACTTGGGGGGAAAGAGAGACCCATATCCCCCCACCCTCACAAGGCTGGCAGGGGTCCAGGGATCCACCACCAACTCAGGCTCCCCAGATGGTCCCCCAGAGACTGTCTCTCTTCATTCTGCCCCCTCCCCCATCTGCTCAGCTCAGCTGAGCTTTGCGCAGGCCATGGGTTTGAGGAAGGGAGAGCAGGTGGAGAGATGGGGGAAACAGGGCCTAGCCTGGTGTGAGGTGTCCCTCAGAGTCCCTCCCTCTCCCCTAATCAAGCAAGGTGTCTTTGCAAGGATAGACCAGACCCCGCCCCACCCCATAGCTCCCCCAGACCCCTCTTAGCCTTCCTGCTGGGAGGGGGCAGCCAAGATTTCCAGGAACTATCATGAAGGGCCATACAGAGAATCTGGTAAGTACGGCCTAATAACAGGCCAAGGGAGGGGAAATGATGTCAAAGAGCTGGAGGGGACAAAGAATTGAGTGCTGCCACAAGCCAGCATTGCTCTATTGCCCGCACCTCCCTTGCTGCGCCCCCCCCCCCCAGACCTGCAGTGCCAGCCTGCTTAGACTGAGAAGTGCCCCCTGGGAAAAAGCACAGCGTGGCCTCATTCGCCTGTCACCCAGAGTCCAGCAAGGGAGCTGACAGCAGACAGGCCACCAGGCAATTAGTTAGAGAAAGGAGCCTGGGACAGGGCTGAGACAGGGAGAGGGAAGTGAGAATGAGTGGCCCTTCCCCCTCCCTACTTCTGCCTTGCACCAGGTCTTAGGGAGCCCTGATTTTGCTCTGGAGCCCCTCCCCAAACACATCCTGACTGTCTCCAGGCTCAGCCAGAGCTGATGGCTTCCTCCCCAGTGACCTAGTCTCCGAGCCCCCCAATTCCTCCAGCAGGTGATAGTGGGGAAGGTGGGGAGGGGGAGGGATGCTTCCAGACTTTTTGTCCCACCCCAAGCCAGAGTGACCAACCCATCCTGACCCCGCCCGCCCTTCCTACCCTTAATCCCCTCAGTGGGCTGGAGGAAATGCCCAAGATAAGGACCCACAGGCAACCTCTCCTGGACATGCAGGGGGTGAGAGATACAGACACCTCCTCTGCGTGATCTGAGGACTCAGCTCCCAGCAGCCCAGGCACCAACAAATCAGGACCAAACACCTGAACTCGGTCTCCAGCCCCCAGCACATTAAAATGTCACCCTTCCATCTTTGGCCCTAAGAAAAAGCAGATGTTCCACGACCCTCGCCTGGTGGCCGGGCCTGCGTGCAGAGCGGAAGGGGACGCCCCAGGACCCCCCTTGCGTGCTAGGCTCCCAACTTCCTCGCAGGACATTTCTGTTTAGACCTTTAGACCCAGGAGCGCTGGGGAAGGGGGTGTCCTGGGGAGGCAGACTGGGCGACTGCAGAAGAAAGTTTTGGGGGGAGAGTGCTAAGTCACTCTGAAAGAAGCCACTGTCACTCCCACCCCCTGTAGGGGCCAGCCACTGGGCCGGGGATCTCCAAGCGGTACCTGAGCCCCCGGGGGCGGGGACGCGTGCCGAACCCCAGCCGCCCCCCGCCCGCGCCCAGAGCGCGACAGATCACACTCACCAGAACCCTGTTAAACCTCTCCTCCAGCTCCCGGGCCGCGGGCATCGGCTGCTTGGGCGCCGCGGGCTGCTTGGGGGACGGCGCGGCGGGGCCCGCGGGCTGCTCCGCGCTGCCTGCCGCGTTGCCCATGGTGGTCCCCACCCAGTCGGCCAGGCGCCTCCAGCCTCGGAAATCCAGCTTTCCGGGGGACCGAGGACGAGGCTCCCGGCCTGGGGGGCGAGCAGGGCAGAGGCTGGGGGCGGCGGCGGCGGCGGCGGCGCGGCTCGGCTCCGCGGCGCTCGGCTCAGCTGCGCGCAAGGGCCGGGGCGCGGCGTCCCATCGGGGCGGCCCCGTCCGAGGAGCCGGGCGGCGAGCTGCGGGGTGGGGGGAGGAAGTCAGGCTGCAGGCCGCGGGGGACAGAGGGCTGGGCCGGGGGCAGGAAGCTGCGGCGCGGGCTCCCCCCTCGGCGATTTTCTAACTTCTGCTGTCGCTCCCCGAGCGCGCAAACCGCATTTCGCCGCCGCCGCTACGCACCCTGCCCCCGGGGGGCGGGCTGGAGGGAGGGGGCGGGCGCCGGGAGCGGGCCGGGGGTCCGCCGCAGCCATGGCGCTGCGCGGAGGGGGCCGGCGACCCGCTTCACCTGCCGCAGAGGGGGCGGCGGGCGCCGTTTCACCTGCCGGAGCGGGAGGCGGCCGAGGCGAGGCAGAGGCGGCGGCGCGCGCGGCGGCGCCTCCGGGTCCTAGAACCGCATGCTCCCGCTCGCTCGGAGCCGGGGATCGGCGGGGTCTGGGTGAGGGGGGTCACGGCCTGGGAGTCGGAGGGGGCAAACCTCCGGGAGTCGGAGGGGGCAAACCTCCTTGCCGAGGATGCCAGCAACTGCGTGCTCGGCTTGGAGACCCATGACGGTGCGGCGTTGGGGCGCAAGGGCTGGGTCTCCCTCTCGGATTCTGGACTGAGAAGGTGGGAACCCCCTTCCAGGCCCCCTACCCCTTGTTTCTCCCCTCATCTGTTTGGTCCAGAGAGGAGCTGAGGATCAGAGGGAACCATCTGCAAACGAGAGCCCCAAAGCATGGCGAGGAGCACAGATCCAGGCCAACCGAGACCCCCGGACCTGTCCCACCCTGGACCAACTCTGCGCCCATACCGACATCCCCAGGGTTTTATAACGGGGGCGCCTATGGGAAAAGGCAAGGTACGGGAATCTGGGGACCACCAAGGCGGTCTCAAGGAGAAGCGCAGGGGTTGGGGAACAGAGGATCAAAGCCAGCATCCAGGCTGAGAAAGGAGCAGGCTCCGCAGAGGAGAAAAAAAATATCTCCTTGACGCTGTCCCTCCAGGGACGTAGGGTGGCCTCTCACCTTGGTGAATAACAATCCCTGAAGTCTAGCAATTACAGAAATGCTTCCAGAGGTCTTCTTTCATTCATCCGTACAGTGACTGGGGAAGGTAGGTATTGCCATCTTCATTTAGAGATGGGAAAACAGACTCAGTGGTTAGTTGACTTGCCCAAGGGCACACAACTAATAAAGGTCAGAAACAGCCCTACTCTCTGCCCACCTTCAAAATCCACACTGCCTTGGAGCTGCTGCCCTAGCCCCCACTGCCCCTCTCATCCAGGGTGGGCCAGAAAGGTGAGTGAGTATTGGGAGGACTATAGAACCCCAGCTCTGAGACACAATCTCCAACCTGTATTTGACGCCCTTCTCCCTCAGTTGCTCTTATTGTTCCCCATCGAATCTGTGGAGATCCCCAGCTGCCCCTCCCTGCACTTCCAAAACATTGAGGATGGAGGGCCCACTACAGGAGGCCTGGATTTTCTCTAGGCCAGGCCAGAGGCCATAAGTGTCCCTTCCCCTTATACTTCCTCTTCCTTCTACCTTCCCTTTCACATGCAGAACCACTGACAAAGTTCAGCAGGAGCTGGGAAATTTACCTAATTTTAAGGAAGGCCCTGGGATGAGACAGCCCCTTCCCCCAGACCGACCTGATTTAAGTGCTTCTTCTGCCAAGGTCACCAGCACGTCTGGTGGGTGAGAGATGTTACTTATTTCATGTCCCAGCCAGGGATGCACAGGTAAAACAAAGCAGGATTTTCCTTGAACCTGCTACCAAGGTGATCCATTCTGTGCCCACTACCCTTATCCTCAGCTGACCTGGGGTTCTTGCCCTTGACATTAGCTAGGACATCTTTTTTTATTTCTTTTTAAAGAATTTCGTCCCTGATCCCCTCAATGCTTGTCCCTTTCCTTTTACCAACAAACCTTTCATTTACACTAGCTGTGTGCCCAGCACTGTGCTCACTCCTGTTGATTCAGTGGCAGATGAAAGAGTCCCCATTATTAGACTGCTCACAGCCTGGCAAGGGACAGACTCCAAACACATCTGGGAGAGTAACTACCATCAGGCAGACTGGTAGCAGGTATTCATGCTTCCCCTTGCCCAGAACTACTTCTTCCTGTAGGTAAGAGAAGGATGGGAGTTGTGCGCTGCAACTGAAAATCCGAGCAGGGTGGGGAGCCTCTAATGAAGTAGTTGCCAGCCTAAGCCCTCCATTCCTGGGGATGCTCTGGCCATTGCCAACCACTGCCACCCAAGCCCTGGTGGAAACAAGGCTAAGCTAAATAGAACCTCTTACGTGGAAAATTATGAACTCAGCAAGCCTACATTCTGTCTCGCGCGTGCTGATCAGAAATGTGAGGCACAAAAAAAGGGAGAGCATTGAATCAATGATTACCTAATAAATTTGGTTGGCTTGGCAGGAAGTATCTTTCCAATCGTGGTCCACAGAGGAGGAAATCCTAGAAGGGAGGCTTGGTGAAGTTTGGAACCTATGCTTTGGTGGATCTGTGCTTCCACCTGCTGGACGCAGGAGGTATGACAGCCAAGACAGGGCGAGGCCTCCAGAAGTGATGGAGATGGAGTCACAGCGTGGGTGACATTTCTGGACTGTTGTGGCCTTGTCATCTCCGATGGAGAAATTGTGCTGTCACTGGGGACACTCAGAGCTTAGATGACTGAGCAGGTCTCCCCAGGAATCTTCCTCCCTCTGCCTGATGACCATTACTCATCGAGCGCCTCTTCAAATTTAAAAAAAAAATTTTTTTTAGGGGTGCCTGGGTGGCTCAGTGGGTTGAGCGACCGGCTTTGGCTCAGGTCATGATCTCACGGTTTGTGAGTTCGAGCCCCGCATCGGGCTCTGTGTTGACAGCTCAGAGCCAGGAACCTGCTTCTGATTCTGTGTCTCCCTCTCTCTCTGCTCCTCCCCCACTCATGCTCTGTCTCTCTCTGTCTCAGAAATAAATAAACATTTTTTTAAAAATTGTTTTTAATTTTTTTAAGATAATACATACATGTGCTCAGTTTACAAGAAAAGCAGTTTTAATGCATCTTTCCAGAAAAGTTTAGGGCATATACAAGCAGAGTGTGTGTGTGTGTGTGTGTGTGTGTGTGTGTGTGTGTGTGTTTGATACACAGTCTACAATTTGGCACCTTGATATTTTCACGAAATCGACACAGTCCTCCATCATATGGGTGTGTCACAATCTATTTCACTAGTTCCCTCCTAGTGGGTAGTTCGGTTATGTCAGTCAAACAATGGTGCCTGCAGGAAATATCTCGGTACATATATTTGTCTGCACTTGTGTGTGTAGCCGTAAGACAAGTTTATCAATATGACAATGCTGAGTCAAAGGTTCTGCACTTTTTAAAACTTTATCTATTTATTTTGAAAGAGAAAGAGAGAGAATGTGTGCCCGGATGCGGGGCTCGATCCCACAAACCATGAGATCGTGACCTGAGCTGAAATCAAGAGTCAGATGCTCAAATGACTGAGCCACCCGGGCACCCCAAAGGTTATGCACTTTTAAATTTGGGGTTGATTTTTGGGAATTTGGATAGATTTGGAATTGCCTTCCAAAAAGTTTGCACCAATTTGCAACCCCCAACAATGGAGGACAGTGCCCGTTTTCCCACATCCTCACTCTATTATATTATAGGTATTATAAGACCTTTTGATGTTTGGTGAGGCCTATTTGAAAGTCTTTGTCATAGGCCGGTAATGATCTGTCTTTTTCTCCAAGGCAGAGACTGTATATTTTCTATCCCTATACCTCCAGTGTAGGATCTAAACCATGAATGAAAGGAAACAGGATTGCATTTTGGTGGGGATGAAGGGAAGGGGTAGAACGTTAGAGCTAAGCAGGAAGTCTGTTTTTTTTAATGTTTATTTATTAATTTTGAGAGGGGAGGGAGGGGCAGAGAGAGAGAGAGAGAGAGAGAGAGAGAGAGAGAATCCCAAGCAGACTCCACGCTGTCTGTGCAGATGTGGGACTGGATCCCATGAACCATGAGATCATGACCTGAGCTGAAATCAAGAGTTGGACATTCAAATGACTGAGCCACCCAGGCAGCCCTAGGAAGCCTGTCCTTAAGGATCACTCTCATTTCCAGGCCTCAGTCAAGCCTCTGCCCCAAACCCAACAGCCCTCCTCTGGCAGGAGCCTCCCAGATTTTGAGATCTGAGATGGAAGGCCTAAATTCCTGAAACAGCTCTCATTTAGCTCTCCTGCATCCCAGGGATGGGCATCATCATCTCTGAGACCCCTAAAGACTAGAAATAAGGGGTGCCTAGATGGCTCAGTTGATTAAGCATCTGATTCTTGATTTCAACTCAGGTCATGAACTCACAATTTGTGAGTTCAAGCCCCACATAGGGCTCTGTGCTGACAGCACGGAGCCTGCTTGGGATTCTGTCTTTCCTCTCTCTCTCTCTGCCCTTTGCCCCACTCTCAAAAATAAATAAATATAAATAAAAAACATTGAAAAAAAAATTTAAAAAGGGGCGCCTGGGTGGCGCAGTCGGTTAGGCGTCCGACTTCAGCCAGGTCACGATCTCGCGGTCCGTGAGTTCGAGCCCCGCGTCAGGCTCTGGGCTGATGGCTCGGAGCCTGGAGCCTGTTTCCGATTCTGTGTCTCCCTCTCTCTCTGCCCCTCCCCCGTTCATGCTCTGTCTCTCTCTGTCCCAAAAATAAATAAAAAACATTGAAAAAAAAATAAATAAATAAACTTAAAAAAAAAAAAAAAAAAAGCTGGAGGGGTGCCTGGGTGGCTCAGTCAGTTGAGTGGCCGACTTCGGCTCAGGTCATGATCTCGCGGTCCGGGAGTTCGAGCCCCGCGTCGGGCTCTGTGCTGACAGCTCGGAGCCTTGAACCTGTTTCGGATTCTGTGTCTCCCTCTCTCTGACCCTCCCCCGTTCATGCTCTGTCTCTCTCTGTCTCAAAAATAAATAAACGTAAAAAAAAAAAAAAAAAAAAGCTGGAAATAAGTCAGGTGTTCAGCTATAGGGGTCAGTGAAACCAGCAATCCAATAGACCTTTCTGCAATGATGAAAATGTCTCATTCTATCGGTGCTGTCCAGTATGACAGCCACTGGCCATATGTAGCTATACTGAGCTCTTGAAATGTGGCTAGTGCAACTGAGGGAATGAATTTCAAATTTGACTTAATTGTAATTAAGTTCAGTGTAAATAGCCACATGTAGCTACTATACTGGACAGTGAAGGGTTAAATAAACGTAGTATATCTCCACAATGGGAAAATATGCAGCTGTAGAAGAAGGAAAGGAAGGAGAAGGAGAAGGAGAAGGAGAAGGAGAAGGAGAAGGAGAAGGAGAAGGAGAAGGAGAAGGAGAAGGAGAAGGAGAAGGAGAAGGAGAAGGAGAAGGAAGAGAGGAGCAGGAGGCGGCTGTCAGATATTGATATGGAAAGATCTCCAGGATATTTTGAAGCAAAAAGACAGTGCAAAACAGCATATATGCCGTGCTGTCTTTTGTGTAAGAAAGGGAGGTGGAGATAAGAATAAATGTTTGTATTTGCTTGAATTTACATGAGCAGGTAACAAAAGTAGTAACCTATAAGGTGCTGGGAAACAGGGTGGACCAGGCAGACGTGGGAGCAAGACTTCCCAATACATTTTTCTAAACTGTTTTGGTTTTTGAACCATATGCATTTATTCTCTATTCAAAAGTTTAAGTAGGGGCACCTGGGTGGCTTAGTCACTTAAGCGTCCGACTCTTGGTTTGGGCTCGGGTCATGATCTCACGGTTTAGGAGTTCGAGCCCCACAACCGGGCTCTGTGCTGATGGTACAGAGCCTGGCTGGGATTCTCTCTCTCTCTCCTTTCTCTGTCTAATCCCTCCCTTGCTTGTGTGCTCGCTCTCTCTCTCTCTCTCTCTCTCAAAATAAATAAATAACTTTAAAATTTTCCCTAAAAAAGTTAAGGGAAAATAAAAGCAAGTTGCTTATTGGCAACTTGTGTTAGATGAGGGAAATAATCCCACTGTCCTGTCTATGTGACCTCCCAGAGGACAGCCCAGGGGAAAGGGATGGGCAACACTTCATGAGCCATGCCCTAGGTGACACAAGTGCCCAAACCTGGTAAAGCATCAGAATCGGAATCTCAGCAGATGTGCCTTTTATGGTCCACCAGTAACTCTCCAGCAGACACTGAACTATCCTTGTCAACACCTCCCAGTGAAGAGAGGACAAGTCCTTAGTACCAGGCGCATGTCCCTTCCCTGGAGACAGCAATGCCTAAAGACTGGAAATAAGCCAGGTGTTCACAGATTCAATGGTCACAGATGTCTTCTGAGCATCAGCACCATGGTAGGGGCTGTCCACATGTCATTCAAAGCTGAACAGCAGCCCTGCAAGGCAGGCCTACTGCTCTGCTCTCTGAGCTCAGTGTCCTCTTAAAGGACTGATTTGTCCAAGGTCACACAGCTGGTAAATGTGAACCACAGGGCCAGGATCTGAACCCAGTCATACAACCCCTGAGCCTCAGCTTTCTCATTATGAAAAAATGACAATAGGACCTCATAGAATTGTTTTAAATATTAAATAAAATTTCAACTTAAGAGCCAACAGAGACTTTTATTTCCAACAATATGGTGGACTATATGTCCAGAGAAACGCTTCTAGTACAAAGCAACTAGAAATGCTAGATAAAAGATTAAAAGCTGTGTGTGTGAGTGTGTGCATGTATGATATTTTCAATGCAAGGCCAAGGTTGCAAGAAAAGAAAATCCTCAAAGGCACAAATCCAAAATGGAAGACAAAACCTGGGGCCTCATAAGGTAGGAGGTTGGAGCAGACATAATCCACTCCTCTCAAAAGTCAAGGGTGCCCAGAAGGTAAAATCTTTGGGTAAATGTGAGAAGCAAACAAAAACAAAAACAAAAACAAAAACAAAAACAAAAAAGCAAAAAAACCTACCCTGCTGAGAGAGACAGTAGGATTCTTGCCTGCCTTAATTTATCAAGAATATATAACCATTCTACAGTTATATGCACCTAATAACATATCTTCAAAATCATAAAGCAGAAATAGTGGGAAAAATAGACAAGTCCACCAATATAAAGAAAGATTTAAATGACCTCCCTCTGGAATTAGTAGTTTAAGCAGACAAAAAAGATCAGTAAGTACATAGCAGATTTGAACTGACAGGCTTACTTTAAGTGAATACTTTGAATTCTCCAGTCAACAATTATTGGCAAACACACTTTTGCTTTCAGCCACACATTTACAAAAGTGACCACGTAGTAGATCACAAGGCAAGTTCTGACCAATTCCAAACAATCATACAGACCTCACTATCTGACAGCAATTAAATTAAAAATCAATAATCAAAAGACAGCATAAAAGACAAACCCATGTATTTGCAAATGTCAAAATGCACTTCTAAATAATTCATGGATTGAAGAACTCCTATCAGAAATTGGAAAATATTTGGAATAGAAGATCAAAAATATTATGTATAAAGCCCTTAACACATAGGGCCCTAAAAATGGCAGTGAGGATGATGATGTTAAAGATGCAACAACAGTTTACAGAGTGAGAGGTGTCTGCAAGACAAACTTGGCTTTGTCTGTAAGACAAACTTGGCAGTGGTTAATTCTGAGTTCAAAGGAGGGGTAAAGACTGAAGATCTGCGTTTGGAGGTAACCACTGAGTCTGAGAAGAAGGGTCCCAGAGGATGAGTTACAAACAACCTGTGAGTGGGATTATTCTGGTCCCATTTTCCTAATGAGGCCACCGAGGCTGCCAGTGGTGAGGCAACTCAAGTCATCCGGTTAGAAAGTGGCACACCCAGGATTCAAATCCAAGTTGGCTGTCTTACTTTCATGCTGCCCCTGAGGGAGGGAGGTGGGGACAAGCTTTTTGGTTAACACCAGTCTGCCAAGAAGATATTTGGTCCCCTCTCGAGCTTTGGGGTGTCTGGTGGAGTGAGCTGAGAGGCCACAAACCACAACTGTCGCCTTCATTGGTTGGTTGGTCGATCTGTCTCTCTGTCTCAGCCAGCTCTGCTTGCTCACCCAAAAGTGAAAATGTGTGCTTTCATGTTTGAAACCCACACAAACTAGGGCAGATGAGGCCCTATCCAACCAGCGGCCAAAGGCCAAAGGGAATGGGGCGCACAGGTACCCAGAGATGCTGAGCAGAAAGAGAGGGTGGGCTGAGGGAGCCACTTGCAGCACCCAGGCCCACCAGGGCTAGGGGGCATCTACAATGGGGAACAGAGCCTGTACCTGGCACACAGTAAGTGTTGAATGAATGCTGACTAAAGGAGCACTTATGGAAGACCTGCTGAATACCAATCATCGTACTTGGTATCCTTTACTTTGATCCCCATGGTATCACACTGCGGTTGGTGTTACTAGCCCCATTTAAAATAGATATATATATTTATTCATTTTTGAGAGTGAGAGCATGAGCCAGAGAGTCGGGGGGGGGGGGACAGAGGATCTGAAGCGGGCTCTGCGCTGACAGCAGCGAGCCCAATGCGGGGCTCGAACAGATGAACCATGAGATCATGACCTGAGCCCAAGTCAGATGCTTAGCCAACTGAGTCGCCCAGGTGCCCCACCCCATTTTTTGCAGATAGGGAGACTGGGACTCAGAGGGTGACTTGTCCAAGGTCCAGGAAATAGCTGAGCAGAGACAAGAACCCTGGTCTGGGGGCCTAGCTCCCCTGCTGTTTTGCCTATAGCAAGGACAGCCAGTTTTTGAAGATCCCTCTCTCAGCCAGCCAGCTGACCCAGGGGCCACTGTGATAAAAGCCAAGGCATTGGGCAAGCAGCTGAACCTCTTCACTCATTACTCAATGACGATTTATGATGGGCCAACAGTGTCCCAGGCACCAGAACTAGTAGAATAGAATCCTCTAATTCTATGAGATTGGAATTAGACCCAGGCCTGCCTGGGAAGAGCTGACAGCCTACAGTGGGCAACATGAGGGGAGATTCTGTGTGTCAGAGGCTTAGTTAGTGAAGAAACTAATCTTAAACCCACTCATGACATTTGTGGGTCAAGGGCCCGAAGTCAACTGGAGCCCACTTTTAATTCATATGTGTGTGTGTGTATTTAATTCATATATATATATATATATATATATATATATATATATATATATATAATATAACTATTTGTTTTATTTTTTAGAGAGAGAGATCACAAAGGGCAGAGAGAGAGGGGGACAGAGGATCCGAAGCGGGCTCTATGCTGACAGAAGAAAGCCCGATGTGAGACTCAAACTCACAAACCTCCCAGTTTGTGATCATGACCTGAGCTGAATTTGGTGGATGCTTAACTGACTGAGACACCCACGCGCCCCTACATATCATCTATCTATCTATCTATCTATCTATCTATCTATCTATCTCTGTAGCTATCTATAGATATAGATATACATGGATAGATAGATAGATAGATAGATAGATAGATAGGAATTAAATTTTTATGGGTTTTTTATGTTTATTTTTGGATGTTTATTTTTGAGAGAGAGTGTGTGTGCCAAGGAGCAAGGGAAGGGCAGAGAGAGAGGGAGAGAGAGAATCCATAGCAGGCTCTGAACTGTCAGCACAAAGCCTGACATGGGGTTCAAACCCACTAACTGTGAGATCATGACCTGAGCCAAAGTCGGATGCTCAACTGACCGAGCCACCCAGGTGCCCCAATTCATCTATATATTTAAAAGTTATAGGGGCGCCTGGGTGGCTCAGTCGGTTGAGCGTCTGACTTCGGCTCAGGTCACGATCTCCCAGTTTGTGAGTTCGAGCCCTGCGTCGGGCTCTGTGCTGACAGCTCAGAGCCTGGAGCCTGCTTCTGATTCTTTCTCCCTATCTCTCTGCTCCTCCCCTGTTCGTGCTCTGTCTCTCTGTCTCTCTGTCTCTCTCTCTCTCTTTCTCAAAGATAAACATTAAAAAAATTTTTTTAAGTTATAAATCAAGACAACACAGATAAATTTTATCTTCTTACCCCAGTGAGAAAAATATACCTTCAAGAGGACCCAGAAAGCCAGATTCAACTGAACAATTCCAGGACTGGGGTGCCTAGCTGGCTCAGTCAGTAGAGCATACAACTCTTGATCTGGGGGTCGTAAGTTCAAGTCCCACGTTGGACATGGGACTACTTTTAAAAAAATTCTAGGACTATGCACTGGAACATGACACTTCAGGGTGAGTGCCCCCTTCCCTTCCCACTTCAGACTCTGTCCTGCTTAAAGAGGAGCCACAATCACACACACACACACACACACACACACACACACACACACACACACCAGGCTACATATCCAACCCCCATCCATACGCTCATAAACAGAACCCTTATGCACCTGGGCACACCAACTGTACAGTCTGACAGGAGAATAAACCTGGGACATAGCCTGTGCAAGCCCTAGAAACAGGGCTTGGGGCCCTCTGGGAAGGGAACCCCAAGACTGCAGGTACCTAAGGCATGGGCAAGTTCTGTACTATCCAATATGGTAGCCTCTAGCCACATATGGCTATTTAAATTTTGATTTAAATAATTTAAGGGCGCCTGGGTGGCTCAGTCAGTTAAGCATCTGACTTTGGCCCAGGTCATGATCTCACAGTTCGTGTGTGAGTTCGAGCCCCACGTCAGGCTCTGTGCTGACAGCTTGGAGCCTGGAGCCTGCTTCGGATTCTGTATCTCCCCCCCCTCTCTCTCTGCCCCTCCCTAGCTGATGCTCGCACTCTGTCTCTGTCAAAAATAAATAAACTTAAAAAATTTTTAAAAAATAATTTAAAAATAAATAAAATTTAAAAGCAAGTCCCTAAGTTGCAGTGAGCCACATTCCAAGTGCTCAATAGCCACATGTGGCTAGTGGTCACCATATTGGACGGTGCAGACAGAGAACATTTCCATTATTGCAGAAAATGCTACCAGACAGCACTGGTCTAGAAAGTGAGGCAATGCTCCCACTGGGCTCCTTGCCTTCTGGGGAGGGATACAGCTGGAGGAGGCCCAAGCTAGACCCTTTTGCCCAGATGTAAAGGTAGAACTGCCAGAGGATGTCAGGAAGTCTTCACAGAGAGGATGGCATTTGAGCATTTGGCCAAATATGTGGGAAGTGGTGGAAAGGGGGTGGTGAAGGGCCACTGAAATAGAGAAAGCATATGCAAAGGCCCAGTGGCAACAATGATCTGTTGGGAGAAACACAACAGATTTGATATGACTGAAATGCAGAGTGTGGACCTAGAAGGGAGGAGGATGGTAATCTGGAAGCATCCACTGCCAATCCTCAAGGTTCTGGGGCCATGCTAAAGTTATGAGACTCAAGCCTGGTAGCTGATGAGATCAGGTGGAGCAGGAAGGACCAGACCAGCTGGACACATCAGAAAAGAAAAGGCAAAATCGAAGACCAGTTAGAGATTTAAAAACAAAACAACAGACCATGAGAGAGAAGCAGAGGGGAGGGAAGGGAGAGATATCTTCTAGAGGAAAGACATGGCTTTGATGTAAAGGTGAAAAATGGCTGACACTTGGAGTGCAGGTGTCAGAGAAAGGGTGAGTCACAATAAACACAAAGGCGAAGTTACAGATTGGGAGAGAAGTCAATAGTTCCACATGAGATTCCTAGAAGCTGAAAGGCATCCACAGGGCCAGTCCAGACAGGAGAGTGGAGATTCAGGGCTGCACCAAGTTGGTAAAGAAGAAAGGGATGTGGAAGCTACTAGAAGGCTGAGCTCTCCTACGGAGGTGAACAAGTCCGGAGACCTATCTGCGGACCAAAACTGGGAGGATGTCTCCACTGGGGTTTCAGGAAGCCACAGGAAAAACCAGGACTCGCAGATTTTCCCCAGATAAACCACTTCCAGCAGGGCCGGCTCCTAGATCAGCCAGCAGGCACCAGCTAGCATTCGGTCATTTGTTGGTGAGGGAGGATGGGTGGAGCCCGGGGAAGCTTGACTCTGGGAGTTTTCAGGGAGGAGGGTGAGTCTCAGGCCCTGGGAGGAGGTCAACAGGGTAAGGACTATGAAGGCGTTGAGTTGGGCAATTGGGGTGTCCCTAGTGGCCTTCAGAAAAGAATAATGCTTTCATTAGGAACTGCTGAATTTCAAGGGCAAGTGTGGAGTTAAGAGGGAGAGAAGGGGAGAAACAGGGAGGGGCAGAGCCTAAGCCTACCATCCACAGAAAGAAAACACACATGTAATTAATGGTGTCATTCTTAACCTGTGTTGAAAATCTGATTGGAGTTTTTTACCGATAACTCTGGGTCAGTCCTTAGAGATTCAGGAGTTCCTTAAACCCCTTAAGTGGAGACCCCCATTCCTAAGAAAATAATATTGCTTATGTAGTATTTCTACCAGGGATGGGTAGCCTGAATCTGCCCAGAAGGAAACACCAGACACACCCAAAGTGAGGATCACTCAATTAAAAGAAAAGGGGGGGCGGTGCTCTACTCTGAAAAAATGTCACGAAAGATGGAAAAAGCCAAGGAATTGCTCAGATTAGAGCAGCTTAAAGAAACACGACAATTAAATGTAATGTGTGATCCTGGTCTGGATCCTACACTGAAGGGGGAAAATGCTCCCAAGGACCCTGACTGAATCCCTTGATAAAACTGCAATATGGACAGGAGATTAGTTACAAGTATTGTATCAATGTTAAATTTCCCAAAGTTGAAAAGTCTACTGTGGTTATAGAGAGAATGCCCTTGTTCTTAGGAAATACCCACTGAAGTATTTATGAGCAAACGAACATAATGGTTTCCACTCTCGGTTCTGGAGGGAAAAAATACACACACACAGTGAGAAAGGAAGCAAATGGGACAAAATTTTAACAACTGGTGATGGTGTACGGATATTTTGGTATACAGTATATTTTAACAACTGGGTAAGTGGTATGTGCAGGATCTTTGTATAGTTCTTGCAACTCTTCTCTAAGCTTGAAATTTTTCCAAATAAAAAGTTTAAAAAAAACCAAAACCAAAAACAAAAACTCTCTATCGAAACCACAAGCGTCCTGAAGTTAGGGACATAGATCCTGCTCTTGCCCAGCGCTGGTCCTGGATTGGCGCAGGGCAGACCCTCGGCCTAGGTCATGGGTCTACAGGGCAGAATGAGGAACACAGGTGGTGACCGGAAGAGCCGAGGCCGCCGCTTGGGGACATTCCTCGCCCCCGACGTTTTCGGACCGGACAGCTGAGGCAGCCGCGGACCCAAGCCCGGGTGACTGACTCACCCACTGGCGCTCCCTGGGCGGAGGGGGAGCCCCGCCCCGCAGGGAGGGCCCCGGCCAGCAGGTGCCGCTGTTGAGCCGGCCCTGGCAGACCCTGGCAGAAGCTCAGCGGGGACCTGGAGATGGTGAGCCCAAGGGGTGTCTTCCAGAACTCGGCCCACCGGGGTCTATTAGCAGCCTCGCTCATCCTTGCCCGGGTCTAACTTCCCACTCCCAGGCCCTCAGCTTCCCCGCACCCCCTCCCCCACCTTGGATGCCCCAAGGCAACTCCCTTGGATGACGCCTGGTGGAGGAGGGGAGGGGATAAGTAGGAAGAGGCTTCAGTCCTTGGCCCTAGAGTCCGAGTAGCAAACGAATCCTCCCTTTTCTCTGCCCCGTCTCCCTCTTCTCCTCCCCCTCCCCCATTCACTCCCCCCCTCCTCCTCCTCCTCCTCCCCCTCACCCCTCCTCCTCCTCCCCCATCCCTCCTCATACTCCTCCCCCTCTCCTCCTCCTCCCCCTCCTCCTCCTCTTCTTCCTCCTCCTGCTCTAGAGCAGCCCCAGGCTTTCAAAACAAACACACCCCTCCCCAGCCCATCCCCAGCCTGCCTGGGCCTTTCTCCAGTTGTTGCTCCTAGACTCCAGTTCCTTCTGCTGGGTCCAGGGATCTGGATGGAGATGGCCAGGGGGTAACAGGGTGCTGAGGACAGTAGGAGAGGCCCCGTGGTGTTATTTCTTCCTGTGTAGAAAGGAGTTGCTCTTGGGGTGCCTGGCTGACTCAGTGGGAGGAGGGTGAGGCTCTTGATCTGGGGGTGGTGAGTTCGAGCCCCACGTGGGGTGTAGAGATTACTAAAATGAATTTTTAAAACTTAAAAAAGAAAAAAAAACAGTTGCTTGCACAGCCCCGCTACAGTCGAGTGGACAGCGGTGGGGCGGCAAGGGGAGTCTTCCCCGCCTGGGATGGTAGAACTAGCCCTTTACTCCAGCTCTCTCCGGGCCTTCCCAGACTCAGGATGAAAGGGGCCTAGAGAGGTCATTTTGCCCGTCCCCCTGGGCCCAAGAAGGACTATAACTGTGTGAAGGTCTCTCAATCCTACATGTTGACTAATTTCTTCAACAACCCTCCACTGAGCGCCAGCTTTGTGCAAGGTACCAGGAAACTTCCCTGATGCGAGCACTTTAAATCCTCACCAAGACCGCTGGAGATGGGTGCTGTTATTCTAAGCTGACTTGTCCAAAGGTCCAGTTCAATCCAGTGCTCTGCTGTGGCTCCTTCTGACTCACCCAGTAGGACTGACCTGCTTTAGCTTTGAGGCCACCACTGTACCTTGCACGATGTCTCAGGTACAGTATTTGTCTTACCAGCTTCCACTGCTTTGTTCTCATGGGTCCCCCACCCTGACCAGACTGGGCTCCAGACCACAGCAACTGGAGACAGTGAAGCCTGGGGGCCTGGCTCTAGCCCTCACTATGCAGCCTTGAGGAAGTTTCTTAACTTCTTCAAGATCAGTTTTCTAATCTGTAAAACAGAGTCAACGGCAATACCCTCCTCATGGGTTTGACATGATGGTACAATAAGAAGATGCATATAAAGTGCCCAGTACAGTTTAACTTTATTTTTTAAATTTTGTTAATGTTTAGTTTTGAGAGAGAGAGAGAGAGAGGGAGGTGGCGCACAAGTGAGGGAGGGGCAGAGAGAGAGGGAGACACAGAATCAGAAGCAGGCTCCAGGCTCTGAGCTGTCCGCAGACAGCCCGACTCGGGGCTTGACCTCACAAACCACGAGATCATGACCTGAGCTGAAGTTGGACGCTCAACCGACTGAGCCACCCAGGCATCCTTACAGTTTAACTTTAAAAAGGGAAGCCCAGGGGTGCCTGGGTGGCTCAGTCACTTGAGCATCCAACGCTTGATGCATTGGGGGCTCTGTGCTGACAGCACAGAGCCTGCTTGGGATTCTCTGTCTCCCTGTCTCTCTGTCCCTCCCCCACTAGCACTGTCTCTGTCTCTCTCAAGATAAATAAACAACAACAACAACAACAACAACAAAGAACACATACCTAGGTGGTACAAAAGACAGACATTCAAGGGGATGCTACATGCCAAATGCAGAACAGCGGTGCCATTTTTGTGGGAGAGAGGGGCCTGAGGTACGTACAAGGGACTTAAAATGTTTTTCTAATTTTCTTAAGCTTGGTGGTTCCTGTCATGGGTATTCATTTTATTATTCTTATTGCTTTATACTTTTCTGATTGCCTGACATATTTCGTAGTTAAAAATCCTCCTCGGTGTTAAAAAAAAAAAAAAAAAAAAAAAAAAAAAAAAAAAACCAAAGCAGGAGAGGGAAGAAACTGCCTGATTTATCTTTGTCTTACCACCACTAACCTAGTGCCTGGTACTCAATAAATGTTTGGCGAATGAAGATCACTTGACCAGGAAAAGCCTCTGAGCCAGGGTTCAATGTCAGGTCTTCCCACACCAGATCCCAAGTCCAGGGCACACCCTACCACGCCTCTCCCCACCCTGCCACAAGTTGGGGGGTGGCTGTGTGGGGGGCGGCAGTAACGGAGGCCCCAGCCTCACTCAGCACTCTGTGTATCTGAACTGAATTACAGAGAACAGAGAAGGAAGAAACAAGACAACTTCGTGAATGGGCAGTCAGCGAATTCCGAGTCTGGTAGCCTAAATTTCTATGAATCACACTGCCAAAATCTTTTAGTAATTTGCTCCTTATCCAGCGAAACCTTTTAAGACCTACCTGTGCGGTAAACTCGATGCTTTTGTCTTTTTTATGTGAGTGCATTTGTCCTCTCCATGGGACAGAAAAGGGGGCTTTCTAAGCCAAGGTTTGGTTCAAACAGGATCGTGGGGCACATTCGGCTGGTGCGAGAGAATAAACAAACAGCCTTCGGCACATTAATTTTTGGCGTGCAAAGAGACGCCACTAATTGCGGGCGCGTTCTGTCTGTCTGTTAGGCCCCGTGTGGAATGCAGCCTCCGAGGAAAGCTCTTCTCACCACTCAAAACCCACCCAAGCATGCCCAGCCCTGAGAGGGGCTTCTAGGAATGCAAACGACAGGCTGCCTGTGCAGCAATAAACAGAGTTAACAGCACAGTGAACACACGGGAGGGGACTCACAGGCTTTGAGGATTGTTTTTAAGGAACAGAAACGGGTCCGATTCTGGGGGAGGCAGATTATTCGCTTACCTCGAACCAGAGCTGATAGTTTAAAGGGTTTCAGGGGCGCCTGGGTGGCTCAGTCGGTTAAGCGTCCGACTTCAGCTCAGGTCACGATCTCGCGGTCCGTGAGTTCGAGCCCCGCGTCGGGCTCTAGGCTGATGGCTCAGAGCCTGGAGCCTGCTTCCAATTCTGTGTCTCCCTCTCTCTCTGCCCCTCCCCCGTTCATGCTCTGTCTCTCTCTGTCTCAAAAATAAATAAACGTTAAAAAAAAAATTAAAAAAAAAAAAGGGTTTCAAATGACACTGTTGTCGCTGAAGCCGCCAGGAGCCCATCCGGTCATTCGTGGCATCATCACACACCTGTCTACACAGCAGATTTTCACCCTTACTGATAGGCATTGAAAAGCAAGGTGTCTGCGTGGCAACACTGATGGAGGCAGTGCTGGGCTGCATTTTAAGTAATAAAACGACGATTTCCTTCAAAACCACTCCCGTTCAGACTCCCCCTTTCAGACTCTCCTCTTGCCACCAGCTGCTCCCCACCCCCACAAGGCAGGCTGAAATCAGTTCAACAGCTATTCGTTCACTCATTTAACCAATTTAATATTTGGAAGAAGAAGAAAAAAAAAACATTTGTGCACTGTGTCAGATGCTGGGGTGGCAAAGATGATTGATAGGGTCCCTACCCTTAGGATCTCAAAGTCATGCTAACAAATAATTAGGATTCCATGTGCTGAGGGCAATGAAAGAGGGAAATTCAGAAGTGAGGTCCCCAAGGAGGGCAAAGACGGCTGCTTATCTACCTTCCCAAACTCCCCACCTCTCCTCCCCCAGAGGTACCCAGCTTGCCAGCCATGCCCAACATCCGCTTCCTGAACTCATTCCTCTGAGTCTTTGCCCTGCTGTTCTCTCTGTTAGGGCTGTCCTTTCCCACCCACACCTGACTATAAAGCCCTGCTTCTTCCCCAAGATTCAAATCCATAGGATAAGCCCCAAATTTAGGTGGGTGGTTCATCTGGGAGGATTCCATCAGGAAGGAAAACCCTGGGGATCATTTTTAATGTTTCTTTCCTAAGCAGGGGGTTCATTCCATTATTCTATATGCCTTTCTGTGTCTGAACTATTTCATCGTAATATATTTTCAAAAGAGATCCAGTGTAAGCTACACTTCCACCTTGATCCACTTCTCCTGCTACGTTTCCTTGTCAAGAAGCAAGCTCAAAAACTCCTTACTGTCCGTCAGAAGCAACTCTGTGTTTCTAAAGACGCACAGAAATGATTATTACCAATCTAGGATCCTGGGTCCCCCCTACCCCCACCTAGGGTGCAGAATGCAGTTGGGGAGTGATATGATGCTAGGGCTTTAACAATAAAAGCAATATTGCTATTTCTTAAGCTGGGTGGGGGGTACCTGGGTGTGGTTTTTTTAGGTCTTAAATATTGTATATAATAAATGAAACATTTGACAAAGCAACTCTATGCAGAGTGAGAGGGAACGGGAAGGAAGAGGAAGAGAGAAGGAGCTTCAGGGAAGTTGGATCAGGAAGAGCGAAGAGGTGGCTCTCGCTAGGCATGGAGGGTACAATAAATAATCAAGCTTGGCTTGCCAGCCGAGAGCAGAGAGCAGCGAAAAAGGCACAAGGCTGCGTCTCACTGTAGAGAACCATATGGCGGTGGCTAAGAGAATGGACGCAGGAGCTGGACCATCGAGATTCAAATCCCAGTGCAATCTCTCATTAACCACAAGGCACTGGGCAACTTAACTTCAATCTCCTCATCCTGAAAAATGTTTGTGGGGATCAAATGAGACGAAGTGTGTGAGGCTCACACGGGTTGGGTATCTAACAAGTGCTGAATTTCGCTGTTAACTTGTGTTCTTCCTTGTTAGTCAAGTGACCCTGAACAAGTCACTTCAGTCCTCCAAGACTCGGTCTCCCCAAAAAGACTCACGTGAAAGAAAGTACTTTGAACACTCCAGAGTGATTCATGAACAAGAGTTAGAATTAAGTAAGAAGCTATAGGTTTAGGGCAGGGGGCCGGTGGCTCCTGGTTGGCTCAGTTGGTGGAATGCATGACTCTTGATCTCAGGGTTGTGAGTTCAAGCCCCATGTTGGGTGTGGATCCAACATAAATAAACAAACAAACAAACAAACAAACAAACAAATAAGTAAAACAAAAAAAAAAGGAAAAGAAAAGAAAAGGAAGAAGCTATCAATAAAAAGACACAAGAGAGTGTAAGGTCCATGAGGACAGAGACTATGTCCATCAAGCTCACTGTGACATCCCCAGTGCCTGGCACAGTGCTAGGCACAATATGAACAGCCAGAGTTATGGACTGAATTGAGTCCCCCCTCCCCACAAAAAATGATATGCTGGAATCCTGACCCTCAATACCTTAGAATGTTCCCTTTTTTGGAAATAGGGTCTTTACATAGGTTATCAGGAGGTAATTAGGGTGGGCTCTAATCCAATATGATTCGTGTTCTTATAAAAAGGGGGAATTTGGGGGTGCTGACTCTTGATCTTGGCTCAGGTCATGATCTCACGGTTCAAGAGTTCGAGCCCTCTATTGGGCTCTTCACTGACAGCACAGATTCTCTCTCTCTCTCTCTGTCTCTCTCAAAATAAACATATAAACTTAAAAGAAAAATTTTTAAGGGGGGGCGGGAATTTGGACACAGACAGACACACATAGAGAGGAAACAGAGATTGGAGTAACCTGGCCAAAAACCACTAAAGACTGCCAGCACACCACCAGAAATTAAGGGAAGACAAGAAAAGCTTCTTTGCTTGCAGGTTTTGGAGGGTGCATGGTCCTGCCCTCACCTTGATTCCAGACTCCTAGTCTCCAGAACTGTGAATCGTACATTTCCATTGTTCCAAACCACCCAGTTCATGGTACTCTGTTCTGGCAGCTCTAGAAGACTAAACAGCCAGTAAACGTCTGTTGGATGAACAAATACTGCTGTTGGTGCTTCCGGTGAGACCGGCCATCTCTTGGCCAGCCTGTGTGTCCAGACAGGCAATGGAGAAGGTGCCTGTTCTGTTCTGTGTGTGGGCGGGGAGCCGCAGTGGGTAGAATAAGGCATGATTTGAACCCGGGTAGTCCAAGGCCAGAGTCCGTGCTCTTAATTTCCACACTAGAAAAGACTATCTGGCTCTAGGGAACCCTCCCTGCCCTAGCCTCCAAGTGGCCTCCTTCCTCCCTCCCTCCCTCCCTCTGCTCTGGGTGAGCAAGAAGAAATGGGGTGGAGGATAATCACAAAAGGCACTGAAAAGGGAAGCAAGGATAGCATTTGATTCTGAAACTCCTGGCAAACATACACAGCACTTGTTCACGGATGGATGCCAATGGCAGAAGACTTGGGTCAACCCCCAGTCCAGAGTTCCCCCCTGCCCAGATGGGGCAGAAGTCATCATCACTCACACGCTGCAGGTGGCTTTTGGCTCTGCTGCTGTGGCCAGATTTCAAAATCTGATTGCTGGAGGGACCCTCAAGCATGTGTTCTGGTCTTACCTCATAAGCCCTGGCACATCCATGGAGGCCAGGAATCTCCGGAGAGATTGATAGGAAATATCTCCTTCCTCTTTAAACTGAGCTCTGCCCACCCCCGTGCCTTCCAAACATCCTGACTCTCTGTCTGGTCTGCACACCAGAGGTCATGCCGTCTTGGAGTCCTCCTAGGGATGTGGGCAAGTGAGAAACACCCCTCTCACTCGTGGGACTCGCGGCCACAGAGAGCTGGGCAGATAGAACTTAGAAGCGTGGCTCTCAGCCCTGACTGCACAGGAGAATCCCCCGGAGAACCTTAAAAACTCTGACACCGGGAAGGCATACATGGAAGAATTATATCAGAATTTCCGGGGGTGGCACCCAGACATGGGAACTTAAAAATTTTTTCCCAGGTGATCCCAGTGGGCAGTCAAGTTGCGAAGCAATATTTTGGACAAAGGAGCACTGCAAGGAGAGAGAAACTGGACTCCAGCTGGATGGAAAGCAGCAGGGAAGCGATCATCTCAAAAGACTTCTAGAAAAGAATAGTGGTTGCCAGGGGCTGGTTGGGGGGGATGGGGAGTTATTGTTTAATGGACACAGAGTCTCAGTTTGGGCAGATGAAAAGAAAAAAGTTCTGGAAATGGATGGTGGTGAGGGCTGTACAACAGTGTGAATGTATTTAATGCCAGTGGGCAGTACCCTTAAAAAGAATAAGAGAGATAGAGTCACAGATTTAGAAAGATATTTAACCCACCCTAAAGACAGGGCATTGAATTAGGTAATGATGCGGCATCTGGGTGGCTCACAAGGTTAAGTCTCCATCTTCGGCTCAGGTCATGATTTCTCAGTTTATGAGTTCAAGCCTCGCATCGGGCTCTGTGCTGATAGCTCAGAGCCTGGAGCCAGCTTCAGATTCTGTGTCTCCCCCTCTCTCTGCCCCTCCCCCACTCATGCTCTGTCTCTCTCTCTCTCTCTCTCTCTCAAAAATAAACTTAAAAAAAATGAATTAGGTAATGTCTAGAAACTTCCTGAAGATACCTACACCTATGTCTATATCTGCATGTCTATCTATATCTTTATAGGTAGATAGGCAGATAATAGATAGATGTGCTTCAGGGGGAAAAAAAAAAGATATGCTTTGGGGAGGAGATCTGGACAAGCTGCTTTTAAATGTACTCCAGAAAAAATTTTTTTAAATCTAAGGAAGGATATCCAGGAATCTTTAGTAAAAATAAAATAAAATAAAAAAAAATAATTTTAAAAATAAAAGGTAATGAGAGAGAATAGAGCTATCAGCTATTAAAGCATATGATACAGCATAATTTTTTTAATGTGATTGGTTTATCAATAAACAGATGGAGAACTAGTAGAACAGAAAACTCACAAATGCACATGCGAAAGTAGTTTACGATAAATGTGAAATTTCAGGGCCACCTGGGTGGCTCAGTCGGTTAAGCATCAGATTTCGAATTTCGGCTCAGGTCAGGTCTTGATCTCACGGCTTGTGAGTTAGAGCCCTGCATGGGGCTCTGTGCTGACAGCTCTGAGCTTGGAGCCTGGAGCCTGCTTCAGATTCTGTGCCTCCCTCTCTCTCTCTGCCCCTCCCCTACTTGAGCTCTCTCTCTGTCTCAAAAATAAATAAACATTAAAAAATTAAAAAACAAAAACCATGTGAAATTTCAAATGGTGGTGAAACAGGTGTTAGGTCCACACTTGTGTAGCCATCTGTGGGAGGAGGGGGGAGGCCTCTAGCATCTGAAGCCCAGGGGAGGGAGGAGGAAAGGCAGCTGAGGAGTGCTGTCCAGGGAAGTCACGAAGCTGGAGTTGTTGGGGGGCAGGGGTGGTGGGGAGAGGAGGAGAGGATCCTCAGAGTGGGATGAGTCCAGGGAGGGGTGATGTCTGTGACTACAAATACAGCTGATGGGAATTAAAAGTGGGGCCAGTTGGACCAGGGGCCCAGAGGAAAAAGATCCTCTTTTTCAAAAGCCCAAGAGGGTAAAAACTGAGGCTAGGACTGCGAGGCAAAGGAAGGGAGGTCTGGCCAGAAGGGACTGTGGGGCCTCAGGACCCAATGGCGAGAGCCGGCCTGTCCAACAGCCACAGGGCGTGGTTCTGGGCATGCAGTGCAGGAGCCTGCAACCCTGTGACCAGGTAGGTCCTCACACTGTGGTAAGGGAGTCTGAATGGCTGGGGGGGGGGGGGGCCTGAGGAGGGCCCCAGAAGGAGAGCTGGAAGGAGTAAGAGCCAGGAGAATTAGGGCCCGTGGAGACCCTTTTCCCTTCCTTCTCTCTGGAATGACAGGCTGTGGCCAAAGCAGGCTCTGGATGCCCACGTGGCTCATAATGTCTCCCTCACAACTTAGTCTCCCTGGGAACTTCCTCTGGGAACGGCTAGGGTAAGGACAAAGCAGGGGAGGGCACCCATCCTGATGGGCAGGAGGCAGGAGGCAGCAGGTGCCTTGAGGGCTGATCTGGGCATCCTATGTTGGATAGGGTCCAGGGAGGATCTCTGGGGCAGGTGGTGTCTGGAATGCCCATGCTCACACAGTGACCAACTGGGAACCAGCTGCTCACCCTGTCCCACTGCCAGACCGGGCCGATGCAGTCCCCTCCCTTCCCTGGGTCCACAAAGGCCTTTCTGTTTGGGGGCAGGGGTGGACGTTCAGCCGTGGAGACAAGAGTGAGCTGAGCTCCAGGTGAGGCGACAATAACATCTCCTTGTCTGGGGGAGAGGGAAACCATGTTTCCCACTCCCAGCTGCCCTAGGGGCTCAAGGTCCAGGCAGCCCCCCTCAGCCTCCACAAAAGCCATCATCCTAGGGAGGCCGGTGGACAAGGCAAAGAGGAAACCCTCTCAAAAGATGAGGGAAGGGGATGGTGAGGGAAACTCCCAAGAACCACCTGGGAATGGAGCTCTTCACTTCTTGATTATGCAATACCCTGCAAGTAGTAAAATTTATGGCTGCTTCCATCCAAGAGCGCCTCCCACGCCACCAGCACTTTGCTAAACCCTTAACTTACTTTATCTCTTTGAAGACAGGAGCGAGCACAGTGGTCAACAGCTCAAACACAATCAGACAGAACTGGCTGCTAGCTTCTCAACCTCTCTGAGCCACAGTTGCCTCATGCATCTGACCCCAAACCCCACAGGATTAATCACACTGTTCCCCGGGGACCACCTTCACTGCCTGGACCCGGCAGGCAGGAGCCAAGAGGACCAAGGAGATGTTCTATTTTTCAGGCCGGGCAGCATAGTCCCAGACACAAGCCCCCTAGCCAAGGATAGGCCCCAGGGCCCGGGACCCTGGACTGGCCTGAAGTCTCCCATGTCCTGGGACAGAGGAGAGGAGGCCCCTGAGTTATAGAAGCAGAATGGGATGGATCACAGGTCTCTAGCCTCTTGATACAGTGCTCCCTCTACAATAGGCCCTCAGGTAATCTCAGGTCATTTTGGATACAGGCCCCTGGAGACCAGTCTTTCCCTCTTGGCTTTATCACCAGAATATGCAGAATAGGTAAATCCATAGAGACAGAAGGCAGATTGGTGGTTGCCTGGGTTAGAGAAAGATGGGAGTGGGGAGTAACTGCTTAATGAGGATGGGGGTTTCCTTTCGGGGTGATGATGTTGGAACTAGACAGAGGTGGCACTTGCATACATTGTGAATGTACTAAATGCCACTGAGTCATTCATTTTGAAATGATTAATTTTATGTTATGTGAATTTCACCTCGATTAGAAATAAGGGTACCTGTAGCTAAGAGATTAAAGAAGGAAGGGGGGGGTGCCTGGGTGGCTCAGTCAGTTAAGCAGTTAAGCGTGGGACTTCAGCTCAGGTCACGATCTCATGGTTCCTGGGTTCTCTGACATCAGCAGGGAGCCTGCTTCAGATCCTCTGTCCCCCCTGGCTCTGCCCTTCCCCCGCTTGTTCTCTCTCTCTCCTGCGGAGGCAGAGGCAGGTGGGAAGGTGAAGGAGGGCTGAGTTATGGGGGGAGGGGGAGATGTTGTACATTCTGATGTTGCAGAAAACAGAGCAGCTTGAGGTAGGGGGAAGGTAAGAGGGAGGGTGGTCTGGAGGATGCAGCCAGTTGAGGCAGCAGTTTGAGCTTTGGAACTTGGGGAGCCAGCTGCCTACAGGGGAAGGGGGAGAAGCAGGGAGGGAGTTGGACAGGCGCTAGTAACCTCTGAGCTGTTTGCTTCCTCTCAGAGTTTAGACTGGAAGCTCCTGGGGGAGGGGGCAAGGACCTCATCTTTTTAGCTGACTTTAATTTTCGTAGCAGAGCTTCGTCACAGGTAGATGCTTCTTTTAAAAAGCCTGGCACCAACGGGATGACATCAAGCATGTTAAGCAGCAGGAAGATTATCCACCGCCCACATCAGAGAAGTGAGGATGGCACTGGGCTAAGTGTGTGTGCCACTCAGGGCAGCAGGGGGGGGCTTGCCCAGCTTCCCCGGGGCCCAGAGGGCTTGCCTTGCACGCCCAGCATCCCGAGAGGGCAGCACCCACCGGGGTCTGGGGTGGGGGAAGGGACTGGGTGACACCATGAGCTCCTTTGTCAGACCCAGGAAGGAGAGTGGGGGCAGCTACAGGAAGTAGGGGGGTGAGGAGTTCCCTCCGGAATCTATCCCCCCACTTCCCTCCCCTGTGCTTGCAGGGTTCCTGCACATGCTCAGTGTGCCCACGAATTGGGTTGGCTGGGGGAGGGCACTGACTGGCACCCCCACTTAAAGGGCCAGTGCCATGCTTGCTTGAGCCCAACAGGGAGCAGTAAGAACTGGCCACCCTCTGCCCTCATACTGATTTCTTCACCTCAAACCCCCTTCTTCACTTCCTGGCAGACGCCTCCTGTCCCCTCTGGACACAGGTGTTTCCACCTGAGGTGAAGGGAGTCCTTGATGGGAAAAAAGGAGAATCCCAGGCCAGGGCACGCAGGGGTGGTGGGAAGCTTCACTCCTGTGAAATATCTGCCTCTGCCCCGCCACCCCCCACCCCCCAACCCAGGTAACCAAGAGGATCCTGGAAAGCAAATGGGCATGAGGGAAGTAAGACACTGAGAATTTGCTCTAGAAAGGCCTGGAGGGGGAAAGGGGAATGTGTCTAAGCCAGCTTTCCCCAGCCAAGGGGGTATGTAGGTTGCAGGGGAGGGGGGAGGCTGTAAAATTGGAGCTTCTGTCACTGTGGGGGACCGGGAGAAGCCCAGGCCTCAGGACGGGGCAGCCAGAGAGGGAAAAGGCAAAAGGAACCCACACCTGGCCACTACCTGTAGCCGAGCGGCCTCTGCCCAGTACTTGGCCCAGTACTGCAGAAGGCACTCCAGCTCAACCCTGGGGGCTCCAGGGCACTGAGGTCGGGGAACCAGATGGCCGGAGGAGGTGACAAGGGCTCTTCCTCACTGACTCCCCTCAGTGAAGACACTTTCCCAGCTCACACTTTTCTCCTTTGTTTTCTTCTTGTTCCATCCTGTCCTCCACCAACCTTGGGGAAATTAACCCACCTTGATGTGGCCCTGACCAAGAGCCCTCAACGCGTGTGCGTGCGTGCGTGTGTGTGTGTGTGTCTGTGTGTTTGGGTCTCTGGACAGGGGAGGGCCAGCAGCTAGCTTTCCTGTCTCTAGGCTCCTCAGCTTCTGGGCCAAAAAGGACTGAACTCCTCACCTGTCCCTTCCCCTGTACGGAGCTCTTGCCTACTCAGGGACACGCTGGCCAAAGCCAGCCTCCTGGGCACAGCCCCAGCACCCTCTCCCTCACACCACACCCACAGCCCTCCCCCAACACTCCAGCAGCCCCCTCTGGAATCTTCTCACCCTTCCTAGTTACACACACACACACACACACACACACACACACACACACACGTATATGCCTCTGGGTAAACAACCTTAGGCCAGGCCCAACCCTCTCCCTCTGGGCTCCCTGCTGAGGAATGCGGCAGCTGGGAGGCTGCCTGAGCCTTGCCCAGGGGGCCTCTGGATCCAGGCTAGCACCCACAGGGGAAGGCAGGCTAGGAATTCGGAAAGCCACACCCTCTCAGAGCCTTGGATTTCCCATCTGCAAAGTGGGGACAAGCGTTCCTCTGGCCCTTCCTGAACTGTTCAAGATCAAAGAGAAGGGGGCTAAAATCTTTGGTGAAGGTTCCAGGAGCAGAACGCCCCACCCCCACCCCACCTGCCACCAGGGACTAGAGATTCTGCTCTTTCTTGAAACCCATCCCTCCCCAGAATCTGTTCTCCCCTTGCTTCCTTCTTGAAGGCGCTGGCCAGGCCTGGGTGTGGCAGGGCAGAAATGAAAGTTGTCCTGGCAACACACAGGGTTCGTCAACATTTCCATCCCAGCGGCTCAGAGGCCTGAGCCCTTCTCTTGCCCAATGTGGCTTGACAAGATGAGCCTTCCTGGAATGGAAGCTAGGTTGGGCTGGCCAGGTCTCCGCCCCTCCCCGGTGCACGGGGCGGCAGAACCACACAGGCTCACTGGTGAGTTGACTAACTTCCCCCTCCACCACCCCAGCCTGACACTAGGCAGCCAACAAGGACGCCTGGAAGGGGTGATGGAAGTGAGACCGGGTGTCTGGAGAAGGCTGGGTCTGAGTGTTCCAGTGTGTGAGCTCGTTTCAGAGCCCAATACTGCTGGCACCTTGGTGGCACCTTATCCCAGCTGACTCAGCTTTCTATTACGCAGACAGGGGAGGGGCTCACCTCGGAGGGAAGGGACCACACAGGGGATGGGGCAAGAGGAGCAGCACACACAGATGTGCGGTGGGCACGAGGAAAGCCAGGCCACCAGCTCTGCTAAGGGCGGCTTCACTGCCCCCTCTGCCTCTTGGGCTTTTTTTTTTTTTTCTTTTTCAGGAGAAAACTTCCCTTGAGGGATACTTGTAAGTGCCCTTCCAGGAGGTCTGGGGGCAAAGGTGATGACTAACCTCCTGCCCAACCACTGGCTTCGAGATGTGGAGGTGGGTAGCGGGCTGTCAAGGTAAAGGAGACACAAGCCATCCAGATCCTCATCCAGCCCGGCCCTCCGAACTCTGGGGAGGACAGGGAGGATACAGGGAGCCTGGGAAGAAACCCTGAAGGAGCCCCTCCAAAAGTCCCAGCCCCCCCTCCTCCAGAGGACACCCCAAGCTCCTCACGGCAATCCGGCATCTTAAGTTCTGGCTGAACCGGTGGTTCCTGAGCCCCCCTCCCAGCCCTGCATCCTCCTCTATAAAACCTTCAGAGGAGTCTGATTCTTCCTGGACACAGAGAGCAGCATTCAGACATCCTGGAGGCCCTGGTAGTTCCCCAATACAGAGGTCGGCTGGCCTCCCAGGCTTGGGGCAAGGTGGGTCTAGGACCCCAGTCCCAAACCTCTCTGGGACAAATGTGCTTCGATTCTCAGAGCAGCCCTAGTGAAATCAATCCTAGCCACTCCCATCTGACCTCACGAAAATCATTTAATCTCTTTGAGAAAAATACGAAGACATCAAAGAACACATTATGGAAACGACAAGGTGGGAAGGCTGAACCGATTCTAGCTGTTCTCAGCGGACACAGGGGTACTGGGAGTGGTTTCCAACTGCCACCTGCCTCCCTGAGACCCAGCGGCCTGAGTGTATATGAAATGGGACCTTCTCCCTGGGTCAGCCTGGGTGAGGGGCCCCCCTAGGTGCCCGACTCCCCGCCGGGGCAGCTGCCCTTCCGGTTCCACATCTCGTTCTCCTGCCGGAGCCGCTGGTTCTCTGTCCGGAGCCGCTCGACCTCAGCAGCCAGCTCCTCCACCTGGCGGCAGGGCTGCGGGCCGGTGCACCCCCGCAGCTGTTGCAGCCTCCTGGTCTCCTCCTCGGCCTGCGACAGCCGCCTCTCCAGATCCAGGTAGTCTCGAACCAGCTCCTGCTTGCTGCGGTCCTGCAGGCGCTCGGTGTGGTAGCGCTCGTAGGCCTCGGAGAAATCCCTCTGCTGGAACTCACCGTGAGCCGGGCCTCGCCCGTCGCCTTCCCCTGCCTCGCTCTCCCCGCTGGAGCCTGGCTGGGAGGCCCCATGGGGCACTTCCAGGTTGGGCTCCTCAGGGTCTCGGTCATTCATCAGAAATTGGGTGGTGTTGTAGGGCGCCACGGGCTGGCCTTTGGCGAACATCTCCTCGCGGACCCGGGAGGCCCTCTGGCTCTGCCTCTCATCCCGCTGTTGCTTCTCGGCCCAGCTCAGCTCCAGGTAGGGCCGCCAGTGCCTTTTGCGCTTTGAAGGCCTCCTGCGGTGCTTCTTCCGGCCCAGCACAGCCTCCACTGAGCTGCCCCCTGGGCTCTGGGTCCGGGAAGCCCTACTGTTCCAGCCCAGGCCACTGCCAGCCCCAGTAGGGTCTTCCTCCTCCGAGTGGCTCTCTATCCGGGGTGTCAGGGGCAGGGAACTACCAGGGTCATGAGGCTCAGGGGGTGTCTGGGGGCTCCCAGGAGCACCAGGGGTCTAGACAGAGGACAAGGAAGAATAAATCACAGACAGCCTGTCCCCGGTGGTGGAACCCTTCCATAACCACTTGGCCTGAAGCCAACCTTCCCATAGCTGACTTGGGGTCACTCTCCAGCCTCTCACCCTCTGCAACTATTTGTTGGTTTGTGGGTTTTTACCTGTCTACTGTCTGCCCGCCCCCCCCAGCCCTCCCCGAGCAAACTCATGAAAACAGCAGGAATTCTGCCCATATATTTCACTCTGTAATTTCAGTACCTGTTCTGTGCCTCGCAGAGCACAGTATTCACTAAATACTGTTTGAATGAAGTAGGAGAAAGAGAATAGAGGTCGGAGACTGGCTCCTGATGCATTTGCTTGATCAGTCATCTTCCTAGGAAGCTTGTCTTTCAGACAGAGTTGGCTTCGTGGGGGAGCAACCTGTGCAGTCTCTCAGAGCCTTTCACCCCCACTCTGTTCAGAAAGGCCCCACGCTTTGCTTAAAGCTCTGCTGTCCTTGCCTTGAACTTAACAATTTTTTAATAAAGAACCCTTTGCACTGGGCCCTACAAATTATGTAGTCGATCTTGCTTCCAGGTATTTGCATAGCTGACTCTTTAGGGCTTAGTGCCCTCTTCAGAGGGGCTCACCCTGACCACCCTATCTAAAGATCTGCCCCCTCATCTTCCCTTCCCATTGTCAGGGGACCCAGTTAACATTCCATGTCGCATCTACCACATTACCATTTACCATCTGTCTTCTTCCTATAAGAATGTGTCTTGTCTGTCCAGTTCACCACTGTGTCCCCGTGCATGGCCCAAGGTAAGTGCTCAATAAACATATGTTAAATAACATAAAGCCCATAAGAGGGGGGGGCCCAAAAAACATAGGGACATGAGGCTCTCCTTTCTGTTGATCTAGGGCAAAGAAGACGGGGTGTATTTATTCCAGGCAGAAGTTGCTATCACTCTTTGACAGGAGCGGCAGGAAAGAGGCCCTCACTAGGGAGAGGAAGGGTGAACCTCCAGTGTGCAGCCGACAGAATCCTAGAACTTATCTAAGAGGTGGAAAGGATTCTGTCAAGAGCGTGTGTACACAGCATGTGTTTATCTCTGTTGTGGTAAGGGTGGGAGTACTCAGGGTGGGGGATGGAGAATGAATTGCTCTATGTTTGTGGTTTGGGGAATTCTAATAATAACTCCTGCCATTAAAGTGTTGCTCTATAATGTACACCACGGCTCAGAGACATCTGACATAGGTGCATACAAGCATAGCGTGTGCATCGGGGGATGCACGCAGCCCTGTGAGAGCTGGAGGTGCGCTGTGAGTGTTTTAGAGGCCCTGGAGTTCTCTTCTTCATCTGGGATGGAGTGTGTTACGGCGTCTACGCAGTACGTGTGTGTGTGTTGTTTGTCGTGTTGTATTGTTACTTCACCTGCAGGGAGATAGTAGATCAAGAACAGGCCTTATCTACACCAGTGTCTTGAGCCACCTGAGACGGAGTTTCTGCCCCACCCCAGAAGCAGCAAGGCCCAGGCAAGGTGGTTTGCTTGTGTGTGCACAATCGTTCACCTGCCCCCAGCCCTCAGTACGTGTCCCCCCTGATGATCCTTCCCCTCACCCAAACCATCCCTGCCCCTCAGCCCCACGTGCCGCCTCCCTCCTGAAGGCTTGTCCCTTTACCACCATTCCCACTACTGCAGATAAGCTGTGTGATCTGGGTGAGTCATATGCCCTCTCTGAACTTCTAACCCTGACCATGAACTCCAAATTAAACAACTCCAGAAAACACTGGAAGTGGCTAGCTAGGGTGGGTCAGAGGAGCTGAGCTCCTTCCTCACCTACAGGGACTCAAAAACTCGGGGAGAATAGGCAAGGTGGGGGCAGCAAGAGAGAGTATGGGCAGAGCGGGTTTGGGTTCCTGTTGCCAGATCAGAAGGTGATGTTTTCTGAGAGTCTGACACAATCTGTGTCTCCCTCTCTCCCGGATGATGTGTGCACCCCAACCCCTAACCTAAATTATGAACCAAATGCTCAAACTGTTTTCCCTGTGTCAGGCTTCGTTCTCAGCCTTGACAGATTGCAAGGCAGAGTTCTGTTGTCAGAAGTCCCTAAATTTAATCTTGGGGTGCCTGGGTGGCTTAGTCGGTTAAGCGTCCGACTCTTGATTTCGGCTCAGGCTATGATCTCACAGTTCGTGGGATTGAGCCCTGCGACAGTCTGTGTTAACAGCACGGAGCCTGCTTGGTATTCTCTCTCCCCCTCTCCCCTCCCCTCCCTCCCTCTCCGCCCCTCCCCTGCTTGTGCTTGTGCACAAGCACGTGCTCGCTCACTCGTATGCACGCGCGCTCTCTCTCTCTCTAAAAAAACAAAAACAAAACAAACTTTAAACCTGGACCTTTTGTTTGCTAGCTGCGTGATTCTAGAAAAGGTATTTCAGCTCTGAGAACCTTAGCTTCTTTGAAATGGAAGTAGTAACCCTACCTTGAAGGGCTCCTAGGATTTTATGAGATAGCACAGATTTGGCATCTGGCATACTGCCCACTGCACAGTTGGGACTCATTTAAAAATACTGGTTTTCCAAATCTGCCAACACATCTGAGACACACTGGCGGGATCCATGGTAGGGCACTCAGGTGGTTGGGAAGGTGGGGCTTACCTTGGCCTCCTCCAGGGCTGCGGGTGATTCTGTATTACAGTTGGTCTGGTTCGTAGTAGCCACCTTCTTCTGTTCCAAATCTTTCAGCAGATGCCTTTAACTAATGACACCTGCCTTAAATAACAGAAAAACCAAGTCTTAAAGGAGAATTTTCAGGAAGACTGGCTACCCAGGAATTTTTCCCCAAGGCAGCGGCAGCCATTTTGTACCACCAGACCTGCACACTGTCCTTATCAAACGAAGGCCCTGAAGGCTGCCTCCACACCCTGGTTTTCACACCTCCAGCCAGCAAGAGGGCCAAATGGGGAATAAGGGACCATCTTCCCAGTCCTGTTCCTCAGACCCCAGGCCAGGGTTTACATCCTATACTGTTCTTCTAGAAGTCGCTGAGGCCCAGGCTGGCAGTTAGGAAGCTCGCCCTGAGCTTCCCGCCCCCCCCCCCGCCCCAAAACCAAAAGGGGGAAGGACGCTGTCCTGGGAGGCAAGGTACAGCAATGACCTGGAGAGGCCGACAGTCGAGTGGGTCAGTGGCTGTAACAAGAAAGTATGTAGCAGGCTTTACAAGGGGGTCCTTTCCTCACTGTGTCCAGAGGCCCCAGTCTTGACAGCGGACCCCCTCCCCCTGCCTGCCCCCAGGCTGGACTCCAAAACCCAGCCCTGAGAAACACAGCTGTGGCCTGGGCCGAGCCTGGGGCTGAAGCCTTATCATCTCCTGGGCCTGGCCTGCCTCCCGGCTCCTTCCTCTCAGGACGGGAAACAGAGGAAAGGGGAAGAAGTCTTCACACTACATGCAGCTGGAAGGGAAGCCCAACTGGAATAAGGATGGATTCCTTGGAAAGGGGGAAGTGGTCCGAGAAAGGAGATTTTGCAAAGGCAGAACTGACCTATTTGCTGTCAAGGATTATGCACACGACTATATCTGTGTGTCTTTCTGTGCGACCGACCTCCTGTTTGTGCAGTTCCCAAAGCCTCAGCCCTACCTCTTGCTGCAATTGCAGCAGCTCTGGTCAAGCCGCTCAGGCACTAAGGTTGGAGAAGTTGGGGGGGCGGGGGGGGGGGGGAAGCCTGGCAGCGCGGTGCCTATTGGGGATTGTAGTTTTTCCAGCTTTGGAACACGGATCAAGATCCTGTCACGTCTACAGTCAGACCGAGAACTCCAAAACCCATATACCCTTGCGCGAGTGGCCTCCCGCGCTCACCGATGCCTTCTTTGATTGGTCAAGCCGTCTGCCAATATTTCCCCTTTCGTCAACGATTAGCTGTGCGGAAGCACAACGGGACCCGCCTTCCGAGCTCAATTAAAGAGTTCATTGATGGCGTTAATCTTTACGGGGCAGAAAATAGATCCGGCTGAGAGGGGCGGGGCTGTGGGTGCGGAGGGATCCTCGGCCCTAGAGGAAGGCGACGAGAAGGATCGGTGGCCGCCGCCGCCATTTTGGGCTGGGAGGAGGCAGCGGAGGGACTCGCTGCGCAGTGAGAGCACCCCGTGGGGGGTGGTCCGGGCGCGGGGAGAGGCCGGGCCGAGTGGGCTGCCTGAAGTGGTGGCGCCGGGAGACGGCGGGGAGTGGGACCGGGGACCGGGGGGGTGAAGGTTGGAGTCTCCCCGGCCGGGCCCGGTCCTCAAACCGTCCCGGCAGCCCCGCAGCCTCGCCTCTCACAGAGGGCGGGGTTCTTGGGCAATTACCGCGTGTTCCCCGAGACCCCAGTTGGGGAGAGACCGGGTGAAACAAACGACTCCGCTCTGCTCTTCCCACGGGGGACGCAGATCCAGAGGCCGAGTTCTGCCAACTTTCCCCACCCCCATGCGGCCTGGGTATGGTGGCGGGGCCCAGCGTTGCGGGACCCCCACTTCGAGGGGCGAGGTGGGGGCGTCGCCAGATTCCAAAGACTGGCGCCCCCGGGGAGGGCGGAGGTCCCAGCTCTGGCCGTGCGTCCTCCTGGCGTGGCTGGCAGCTGGAGGCCCCGAGGGCGCAGAGCCGGGTGCACCCACCATCTTCCCCCCCCATACACCAAGGCCATCTCGCGGCCCCGGCTTCGAGAAGGAAACAGTCTCTTCTTACAGTAGCAACCACCAATTCCTCCTGGAACTAGGTAGATAGAGGCACGTGGAAGGCTTTGCAAGCCCAATGCTTGGAAATCTCTGAGCGCTCTTGCCCTCAAGATTTCTAGCCAGCCCCGATTGTCGGAATGACCTGACCTTGCACGTCCCCAGCCAGTTTGGGAAACTCTAAAAATGTGCTGTTCACTTCTCTTGAAAGTTTACACCGAAAAAAAGGTTGGGTTTTGCCATTTACGGGGTTGGGACACAAAAAAACTGAGTGGCCACGGCTCTGGGAATAAAAGTGGAGTGGCCCATTTCGGATGCTTCAGGAACATCTGTTTGCGTTTTGAAATCCGAGCCATGAGTTTTAACCAAAACTTTTGGAGAAATGGCTGCCCTCCTAGAGGAAAGAACGAACTAATTCCAACATAATCTTTATAAGACTACAAATTCTTTCCAGTTTAAAGAACTTTTCTTCCACAAACTGAACAAAATGGGGAGTATTTTGCCACTGACGCATCGTTACTAGGGAACCTCTATTTTGAATTTCCAAGTACACTAATTGAAAATCACCTCTGTGAATCCCAGATGCTACCAAGATAGAAATTGCAGTTTTGAGCAACTTCATATATGTAGCGTTTGAGGGGTGGGGGGAGACCTGCTTTGAAAAAAATAAATACTCAACCTTACATTGACAGTTATAGCAGCTTCTTAGGATTGAAGTTTGATGTGAAATTCTTTTCTTGAATTACAGATTAAACCATCTTGTTTCCTCCTGCTCGAGATCCAAGTTCAGAGAGCTTTAGATACAGCTCAGGGATATCTTAATAATTTTGTTGCTAAAATACCAGTTAGAAATTATGTGTAGCATGAGAGTGACTGGGTAGTGAACTTTACCTTTGAGGGTATCTTGTAATGAATCTCATTGCCAATTACACATGGTCACATCATTCCTAAGCCTTTGGCTTGAAAAGCAAGAACCTTGAAAGGTTTTTGATAACTGAAGCCCTCCCCCTCCTCCTATTAATCATCTTTTAAGTTGTAAATGACAGTTCCATAACTTTATATTCTCCCCCTGCTCCCCAGATGTTCTCAGAGAAAGTCTTACAACTGGATGGTGACAAGGTGATCACCATTGACTTAATTTCTTAATCCAAAATTTGAACCACTGAATGAAGTATACTTGATTCATACTGTAGGTTGACTTGGCTTATGTCATGTTAATTTTACACTGTTCTTCAGATCAAGAGAAGATGGGTTAGGAAAAGCTGACTTTAACTTGGTAGGAGTTAAGTTAAATAGTCATAGGAGCTGAATGGGGCTTTACAGATTATCTTTGTAGTTCTTCTGTCAAGAATTTAGTGGAGGATCCCAGACTCTTGTGATTTATCCTCCATGGTGAAGTAATAGGGTTAAACCTTTGGATGCTACTAGGTAGACAGTACTGGGCCAGGTGCAGAAATGTGTTACTCATTTAGAAAGATGAAAGGTTATCATCTTTAAGGTTGACCCGGAAGCTTTTCCATTCCTTGATAAGAAAAGTTGGGAATAAACCCAGTTTAATAATGCTCCCTTGGTTATCTTCTGAGCAAAACACAGGACTGGAAGTTAGGAACTCCAAGTTCAATTTCTGTGTGTGCTACCACTGACTTGATTGGCTTGGCCGGAGGCCAAATCCTGAAGATGAGGCCAAACTGGTCATTTTGTTGCTGAGTCCATTGTTCATCTAATGTTCAACCAGACCTTCAACTTCCTTCTCGGCTCTCCCCTTTCAGATGAGTTGTTTTGGGGTTTATGACAAAGGCTACAAACCCTATATGCTTCAGTTTCCTGATTTGAAAATAGTATCTGTGTTGCCTCCCTCATAAATACCTTGAGTAACTACTCTTCAGTAGCTATGTAAACATTTACTTACTAAAACTTCATTATTTGGGAATCTAGAACTTCTGCTTCAGAGGTTATCTGGGGTATTTGGGAGGCCTGCCTTAAAGAAGTGTGGCCCTGGTTGCCCTTGGCGGCACAAAGGGGGGCCATCCAACTAGGCTGAATGAGGGTCAGTTTCTCAGGGTACCAAGCAGTTGTTACTAGGAAGACCTGGATATTTTACCCTGATGGCCAGCTCCTGGGGCCTGGTGGCTCTGTGTGAGCAGGATCCATGGATGAGTAGGATTGACTCTTGGAGCAGGTCCCCTTTGGCATGAAGCTGCTTGCTTCTGAGTGATTGGATTTCCACAATCATAATCAATTTTTTATTGTGTTTCGCTCTCACCCTCTTTCTCTTTGAATTTTCTCTTTTTAAATTGCTCAAGTGTTTGTTGTTTTGTTAAGTACACTTTTGGAAATAACTAGAGAGGTAACCTCTTAGACATTCCTTTCCATCCTCTAGTTTGGTCTCCTGCCTTTGCCTAACAGTTGTACTGGAGTTATCCAGGTATGCGAACTTCTGTGTTGAATCAGGCTTCAGACTTCAAATTAACCTCCTTTTCTGACCCTCTGGAGGCTAGCACAAGTTCTGCTGAGAGCTCACAAGAGCAGCGATGCTGTCATTTTTTCAGATGCTTCTGCTTGGGGCACTCAAGTTCCCACATTTTCCTTCAGGAATATCCTTTTTGCACACTGCAAACCCAGGGCTTTTTAACACTTCACACGAAGTCTGTGGTTGCGTCAAATAGAATATGAAGGATGAGAGTTCAGTTTCCTTCTGAATTTTTGCTCTTCTTGAAAAAACTTTTAGGGGAGCCTGGGTGGCTCAGTCGGTTGAGCGACCGACTTCCGCTCAGGTCATGATCTCACGGTTTGTGAGTTCAAGCCCCGCGTTGGGCTCTGTGCTGCCAGCTCAGCCTGGAGCTGCTTCAGATTCTGTGTCTCCCTCTCTCTCTGACCCTCCCCACTCATGCTCTGTCTCTCTCTGCCTCAGAAATAAATAAACATTAAAAAAAAATTTTTTTTAAAAGAAAAAACTTTTAAGCCAAATATAACTGCTCTTGGTGCTACGCTGAGAGAGAGCACTTTTTCAAAAAACTTACCAACAATTGCCTACAGCAGCTCACTCATTTGAAAGAATTTTGTTGGTGTGCAAAGGTTTATTAATAAACTACTAGGATTATTCTCTGCCCTTGACCTTGTTAACATCATTTGTCATAATTGAACCACCTCTGAGTAAAACCCAAGAAAAAGTTTATTCAGGAGGAATTGTGAGGGCTCAATTATTGATCTGTTTAAACTCAGCCTTTGTTTTTTTCAACAAGAAGTGGAATGAGGTTGTAAACTTTCCAGTATTCAAAGACCATTGGCTCAAATGGAACCTTTGCCACCTAGACTGTATATTCTGTCCCATTTGCAAAGTATGATGATTACCTTTTGGTCAGCCCACCCGACTGTTCAGGGCCTGAATTTGACATCTTCTTTCTTTTAAAAATTATTTTTCATTTCTAGCATCAACCATTTATACTTTGTGTGAGCAAGAATAGTAAAGTGGTATTTTATTCCAATGTTATCAAATTTGAAAAAATAATTTCAAAAAACAAACCTCACAAACTCAAGTATACTTAATACAAGTACTATCTCAGCTCTAGCTAACTTTGCTATCACAATGTTGTGAATATTTGTTGCCAGCTGTTCTGGGTGTAAGTGGCCAGGGAGAATTCTGTGGTGCATTACCTAATGTTTGACTAAATATAGCCAGCTCTTGATTTTCTGAAGGTAAACTATTCGCTTGTGGTTGTGGGATTTTTTGTTGTTGGTTTTTGGTTTTTGGTTTTTTTAATTTCTATGGATTCCCTCTTTGATTTTTTTTTCCCCTCTAACTTTTGAAGTGATTAGGGTCATATGTATTTACATTTTCCCAAAGGATTTTAGTTTTACTCTAGATGAAGTGAAAATTAAAATACTGATCAAATGGGCAACTGCTCTGGTCTTAAAAAGAAACAAAGGGCTGGCCCAGTCAGTGGAGCATGTGACTCTTGATCTCGGGGTTGTGGGTTCGAGCCCCACACTGGGCATAGAGATTACTGAAAAAAAAAAAAAAAGGAAATAAATAAATAATATCAATGGTAGCTTACTTTAGTATAACATGTTTTCATCCTTTAATCCTGATAGCAGTTTTGTAAAGTAGGCACAGGCCCATTTTGCTGATGAAGAATGAGACTCAGAGTTTAAGAGAGTTTTGTCCAGGGTTGCACTACCAGTATATGTTAAAGATATGACTAGGACCCTGGTTTTTTGACTCCTTTTAAGCTAGTCTAATTTTTATGTTTTCTTTCTTTAGAGATACCTGGTATATTTTTCTGAATTAAACCAATCTGAACCTCCCTGGTTTTCTCCCCAAAAAAAAAAAAAAAAAAAAGATATCTAAAGGGCCCTGTCTCCTGAAGGCCACTTTGTATTATGGGCTAACCCCCCAAAAGCTTTCCTTAGAGGAGGATTAAACTTTCCAGCCAGCTCTCTCAAAGTTGGGGAAGCACTTTGTCCTGGCTGGATACCCAGGCCACCTAGGAGAAAGGGAACAAACTGAAATTGCCAGTGTGTAAGCCTGGTCTTTTAAGCAGCTCAGTTAAAATGTTTGGAAGAGAGGACTTTAGTGAAAGACTAGAGATCTTCAAATGACTTGAGGACCATTTGTCAGCACAGCCCCCTTTTATAATGAGTAATTCAGAGTCTTTTCTCTATTGTGAGAGCAGTAGGCTAGTCAAGTGTTTCAGTGTAGAAAGTGTTGATAGAAAACTGAAATTTCCCACAAACCTCATCACTCTAAGAACATAATGCAATACATTTTATAAAGTGCCTTGGAAGCAAAATTTGGAAAGTGGCCTATCTCCAGGTAAAGTAATTTGTGAGTTACTTAAAACTGTGTATTTTTAAAGACTGGACTTAATTTGTCTCCTAAGAGTAAAACATAGTTGTTGTTGTTTTTCTGACGGTAAATGTATTTACAGAGTCTTTCCAAGACAAATAGTAGGGGAAACAAGATCATTAAACTTAAATCCGTTCATCTTCATAACAAGTTCTACAATCGGAGGTTATCACTGCTGCATCCTACAGTGCAGTCAAAATGAGGCTTCTCTGCACTATAAAGCCAGAGGGCAGTGTTGCTGCCTTTCCACCAAGCAGCCAGCCAGGTTTCTGGGACTACTGCATGACGTCATAGCAGAAGGAAAATTAAAAACACGAAGAAAACTATTTCAAAATAGACATTTAATGTAATTTTAGGCCAAAGGAAAAACTGATCATACATTGTCTTCAGTGGACCATCTGCCAGAATAGGGCCAGCTTAGTCCAGCTTTGAAGGCCCTGAGTCAGTTCTTGACCAGCATTAATTTCCCTTGATTCACTGATTTGTGAATGCTCATGCATCATAAGGTGCGTTTCACTCTTAGAAGTTCCTACCACCTCCACCATTCCATTTAGCTACAAAAGCAAGCTTTCCAGTGGGAGTTTGGGGGGGGGGGGTCCCCTTTTCCCTGTAGAGGTTCTTAACCTTCAAGAAGTTTAACAATCTCCTGATTCTCTTGACTGTCTCCCCAGAATAATGTACATATGACACAAGTCTACATAGAAACTCATGGGGTTCATGTATCCCAAGACCCCCTATGGTTTCTAAGGCCCCAAGTTAAGGAACCCCTGTGCTAATGATTTGAGCAATGCATCTGCTGTAGGAAAACACTGACACAGAGCAGGTGGAGATGGGCTGGATTAACCATGATGACAGGAAGAAACAATCGTAATTTCTTTTTTGTTGTTTTTAAGGAGCTGGAAGTTTACTGAATACACTGCAAGGGAATGGTGGCCAGGATAGCAAAAGAGAGATTGCCAACGATCATCATTTCTTACTATTTTGATTTGGGGGCAGAAATTAATTCTGAGGGCCTCCTTGCATTTTCAAGAACAGAACTACTCCAGAACCTAAGCAGCTATTAGGAGATTGAGGATAGCGACTGCACAAGGAATGTGCAGGATTCCCACTCGGCCCATAAGGACTTAATTTAGCTCCCCAACCAGAAGCTTTACATTTCATTTGCAGTGAGGGGGCATTTCTAATTTTGGCTTGACCCTCATGAAAAGGTGGACAGCTCCTGTTCCTTTTTTTAGTATAGGGAGCACCTAAGTATTAGATAATTAGGGTAAGTCCTTGGAATGCCCCAAACAGCCATTTCCTCTATAAATCCAATATTCCCTACCTCTAAACATCTTAACAAAGAGCTGCCACACAAGTTTATTCAACCATTGCTTGCACTAAAAAAGCAAGGGGTTTACCAAGAGCCTCTTTCAGACATGCAGGAGCTTCTTCAAGCCGTACTGGGGAGGTGAAGGGATTACTAAAAACCTATTTGTAGGAGTGAAATGAGACTGTCCTTTGTCTAACCTAACAAACTACCAAATTAGGTTGGCTGTTGAGAAGCAGAATTAAATTCTAAGCTTCTGACTGTAGCCACTTTCTGCTCCCCAAGCACCCACCACTGGATTATTTCTCCAGCATCAAAAAATTAAAACCAAGGCACTAAGCAAGCACACTTAAGTATTGAAGGTAATTAAATCTTTATATTTTGCCCGAACTGTATTTTGTAGCACACTAAAACCCATTCAAGGGAAAAATCAGCAAATTGAAAACTGTCCCATTAAAGATTTTTTCTGCAAACTGACTAATGATTTCTTTACCCCCCCCCCACACACACACAATGCACTTAAAATAAGCCAGCACTATTTGAATTAGCTCTAGAAATCACACTGAAACTGTTACATTTACAAATATTAAATTTATTATAACTAGAATGAATTTAATGGTTCTCAGATTTGGCCACCTTATAGCTCCGTTTAAGGAGGGGATTTTTAACAGAAAAATGCATCATAACTTGGTCAAATTACTTACACATTAAAAAAAAAAAAACCTAACTAAAAAGGAAAACAAGAAAAGCAACCCTTCAGTTTCACATAATTAAAGAACAGGAAAAAAGCACGCAAGCTACATCATAGCTAAATTTACCAAACCAACCAAAGCCGGGGGGATTTTCCCTTCTGATTATGTGTCATAAAAAGGTCCGCTGTCGTATATACACATGTGTATAATGTTACATTCCATCACTGTAAAAAGTCCCCTGTGCCCCCTCCCCCCCAAAAGTTTCAGTCTAGTCTCCAAACTTGGACAGAGGCGCTCGCTCCTGCTGCCGGTGCAGTTCGTTCTCCGACAGCAGCTGGAGGTTCTCGGCGCGCAGCCGGTCCAGCTCCAGCTCCAGCTCCCGCACACGCGCGTCGTCGCCTCCCAGCCGCTTGCTTTCCAGCCGCAGCCGGTTATTCTCGTCCTCCATGCGCGAGAGGCACTTCTCCAGCTCCAGGTACTCCTTGATGAGCTCCTGCTTGCTCATGTTCTGCAGACTCTCCGCGTGGTACCGCTCGTACGTCTCCGAGAAGTCCCGCTGCAGAAACTCGCTGCCATCTCCTCCCATCCCGTCGCTTCCCCCATCCTCCTCGCCCGCTTCTTCCATGAAGTCCTCATCGCTGGTGTCGTCGGATTTGGCAGCGGCCCGCTTGGGATAGAGACCGGTTTTGAGATCCGGCTCCTCCTGGTCGTGATCATCCATGAGAAACTGCGTGGTGTTATAGGGTGCGACAGGCTGGCCCTTGGCGAACATCTCAGCTCGAATCCTTGAGGCTCGCAGGCTCTGTTTCTCGTCGAACTTTTTCTTCTCCTCCCAGGTCAGCTTGTAGTACGGTTTCCAATGCCGCTTCTTCTTGGAGGGGCGTCTCCTATGTTTTTTCTTGCCCAGTTGCCTCTGCTGCTGTCCCCACGCCTCCTCGCCCCCTGCAGCAGGAGCCCCCAACTTGTTGGCCTCGGAGTCGTGACATGGCTGTGCGAGCGGCTCGGCCTCGGGCCTCGGTTCTCCCCCGGCTGCCGGCAGGGGGGCTCCGCCAGCGGACAAATCATCCCTATTCTGGCCCTTCTCGCTTGCTTCCGGGCAGTTAGCTTCTGGACGGACCGGGGTCTGCAGGGGAGGCGGCTGGGGCTCCAAGCTCCCTTCCCCCTCCTGCCCCGGACGGCCACCCGACTGGGGGGACGCTCTCGATTGCCACCTACTGTCCTCCTCGGGCACCCGCTCCTCCGCGCCTGGGGGGCGATCGGGGTTCCGCTCTTCAAGAACAGCAACAGCACCTGTACAGTTGCTAGTTTGAGGCTGGTGCTGGTATTCTGACAAGAGTGGCTCGGCCATGGCTAATAGAGTCCTCTTCTCGAAGTTTGAAAAATTTTGGCTGTAAGTCCTTAAGGAAAAAAGAGGCTTTTCTTTTCTTTTAAAAAACGTCCAGCAGAGTCCTCTTCGGTCTGTAATTCCTGCAGTGACGCCTTTAGCCAGTCCTTCTGTCAACAAACTCCAATTGCAACTTGGGAGAGCTCAAGTCAATAAAGGGTTAAGTGCCCACAACGCGGCCAGCTAAGCGGGTCCGGGGGGGTGCAGCAGCAGTAACAGTACGTAATGTGCAAAGGGGGTGGACCTCAAACCTCCCCGCAGAGCGCCCCCACGATCGAGGAGTTGGTGGCCAAGGAGATGAGGTTAAGTCCAACGGGTTAAACCCAGCCCCGAAGGGGTTAAAACTACCCGATGACGCTGCCTCCGAGGGGCCGAATCCACAAAGGGTTAAATCCCCTGCCGCAGAGCCCACAAGGGGTTAAAGTCCCAGAGCCACCTCCTCCCACTTCCACGGGTGTCGCTCCAGCCCGAGCTCCCAGTTCCCTAGGCCCGGCCGGAGCCTCAGCCGAGGACAGACAAACTCATCTCCCCTTTGGCTCGATGCTCGGTTCAGCTCAGATCTCCACCGCCTCCTCCTCTTTTCCTCCCTCCCTCCTCCCCCTTCCGACAGCAACTCTTCCGCCTCCTCCCCCGACTCCCCCTCCCAACCTGCCTCTCCACCTGCCAACTTCCAACTGCTGCCTCCCAGCCCTCTGCGCCCCTTTTATATAGAAGCCTGGCCGCCCCTCCCATGCGCATGCGTAACGGAGTCCCCATCTCAGGAAGCTGGGAGTCGTAGTTCTCATCCTTCAGGCCCGCCGTCCTCGCGCGCCGTGCGACGTAGCCAATCCCAGAACGCGTAGGGGGCGATTTCCAGGCCGCCTCCTTCTATCGCACATCCCTCGCTAGAGAAACGTGAGTGACCATTGGTCAGGAGTCACAAGTCTCGCCAAAGAAGGAAAGCCAATCATAGAGAAGATGGGGCGGGCTCTGGACCATACCATTCTGCTTCAGGAATACGAGAAGATTCGATGGCCTCTGAGGGCCTACACAGAATATTTTTATGAAAAGGTGAGTTTTAGAGGCTATTATCATATTCTGTCCTCAGCGGAAGGGTTCTGAAGGTCATAAACATTTGTTACTTAAAGCAAAAATGGTATATTCCTAAAAAGTAGTCCCTAAAGTGTAAAAGAGGATTAAATTCTATAAAGAGAGATATTGGCCTACAACTAATAATTCTTGATTCTTAAGATTACAGGAATGGCTTCAAGGTGCGTGTGGTTAGTGCCTGGGACTGACATTTGCGGAAGGATACTGTGAACACATTGTAAAAAAAACGAAAAGCGTATGAAGAAGTAAACAAATGAAGAATAAAAAGTGCCGTCTTAAAGGGACAGTGTGACTGCATTAGTGCAGCAACCTCGGACTAGGCCTCGGAGGATGAGAAGGCAGGTTCGAGTCCCGGGTGACTTCCACCCTGGGACTGGTTTTGGGACGCTCGGCGAAAGTGGCCGAGTCCCAGTCCAGGTCTGGTCTTTCGGGGCCCCCGCCGTCCAGGACCAATGCAAAATGGTGGGCCGTTACCGAGCCTCTCTTCTGGGCGGGGATCCGGGAAGCGCGGGGAGTGCATTCAAGGCTCCGGGGAGATCCCGGGGCGGGAAGGCCTAGCCCCCCGGGCCTCAGCCTTGGCTTCTGTCAAACAAAAATGGCCTCCTGGGGCCGACTTGATCTCTTCACTTCCGAGCCGACCGGGAACATTTCCTGAGGCCTGACAAGGCAGTCGGGCCAGTTGGTGGACCTCGATTTCGGGGGAGGGATAGAGCTCAAAATTAATCCTGAGTTTAAATAATCAACCCTGGCTAGCGGAGAGAGAAGGGGTACCATCCACAGAGGCCCTTCCTCATCAGTGGGCGCTGGGCGGCACTGGGAGGAAACAGAGCCGGAGTCTTCCCCAAGGAGGAGGTCTTGCCCGGAAATGGGGACAGGGGGATTCTGGCCCAGGACTGGGGTAGATTCATGGGGGAGGGAGGGTGACACAGGCTCGAGAAAATTCTCCAAATTCCAGGCTCCGGCCCAGAGGACAGGGCCCTGGAGTAGCCCAAACTCGCCGCTCTAATCGTTTAGGCCTAAAATGTCAGCGTAATCACAGCATCTCCCTCTTGACACACACCCAGTGACCTATTCTTGTTATTTCTTCCTTAATAGCAGTGTCTTACGTTCGACATATAACATTGTTTTTGCACACAGAACCACTTGACCCCACCACAGACCAATGAGTTAGGGTAGGGATGATTGTCTCCGTTTTAGAGGTAAGAAGTCTCTAGGACTCAGAGAAATGAAGTGACTTGTCCAAGGTTACATGACAACTAAGGGGCACTTCTTGCTAGAACGAAGGTCTCTGTGACCCCCATTTTCCATTTCCATTTCCAACAGCTTCAGTCTAAGGTCCTCATTTCTTCATTTAGCAAACACTTGTTAGGAGAAACTATGATGAATGAAATGTCATCTCTGCTGCTCATGGACAGTGTAGAGAAACCATTAAACCACAGTGAGCCAAAATGGCAAGTGAAGAAAATCCTGGTAGGATCTTTTGAGCCAAGCTGCTCAGGAGTTGGGAATTATGGACAGGATGCGTGGGGGAGGTGTCTTTTTGGCTTTCTCTGAACGATGAAGCATTTTCAGGCCTAGTAGCATGAAGAAGAACATTTTATAAAGAGCAAGCATCGCGTCCGAAGAAAGGACTTGTCTGGGAACTCAGTGGTTCCGTGGGGAGGTGGTGATGGGTATGCCCCAAGGGACAGGCGAGCAAGACTGCCTCTGGGGCACAACCAAATGTTTTGAAATTGCCCACACGAGCCCCTGAGCTTCCAAGAATTCAGGTGCATCTGAAAAGCCTGGCCTTCTTTGTGCTCCTTAATCAGTCCTGCAGGGCTCCCTGTAAGCAAGAGCTGCCCCCCACACTGAGAACTCCCTGAGAAAAGGGGTTTTGCAGAGAACTTGAATGGGAGTCAGAGACCTTTGTATTGTTAAAATTTCAGACTCCAGAGGACTCCTGGGTACTCTCATTCAGGGGGATTGAAAGGTATAGCTGAGCCCAGCCAGCCTCAGTTTACTGGGCAGGGCTCATTTGTCATATGTGGGGAGGGGTGGGCAGATGGATAGTGTGGGATTCTAGAATTCTGTCAAACAAGAGGCCAGGCACCTTGATGTTAACGGAGTTTTAAGCCATCGCCAGCCACTTTACATGTCTTGGTCATTTAAACTCTAGGACTGCCTTATGATGAAGAGATCTTCATCCTTATTTTACAAAGAAGGCAGCCCAGGTTCAGAGCAGTTAAGAATCTTGCCCAAGTCACACAGCTAGTTGTGTGCCCATGCCTGCATCCCCAGCACCACTTTGCTCCTTCTCCCGCTACCCTGCTGTTGTCCATCCTTCACACAAGGGTTTATTCAACCTCTGCTTGCGAAACTGGACTGGACCGCGGAGCAGGAAGGCCCGTGTGTCTGTTTTGAGGGACACCCTCCCCACCTTGGAAGAAAGACTGACAGTCAAAGAGTGACTGAGGCTACCAGTGGGTCGAATGATACCCAACCTTGGGCAGTGGTCAAGGCCAGGGGCTGATAGAGGGAACCTAGGAATTTAAGGGTCTCCAAGAAGGAGACTTCAGAACTACCTCTTCCTCACCCAGGGTAGGAAGGTCCTGGGGCCCAGGCGGTGGCAACTGTGGCCCTCTGCAGATGGGGACCCTGGCCAGTGGCCTGTCAGGGGCCAACACTAGGAGGCGCTCGGGGTGGCGGATTCGCCACCGAATACAGGCCACTGCTAGAGCCAGGGCGGCCGCACGGGGTGGGGGCGGGGGCGACAGGGCTGTCGGAGACCAGAAGGAGGCCAAGGCCGCCCGGCGATGAGAAAAATAAGTTCGGGGCCCGAGCAGCGGGCGTCACCCGGAGCTCTGTGCCCACGCGGGCGCTCTGCCCACCCCGACGGGGGCTCCCAAGGAGCGGCCCCGCCCCCACTCCTCAGGGTGGGGCGGGACTAGGCTCCCGCTGGGTCTTGGCCTTCCAGAAAGTTCCCTGGGAAAGCCCGAGCGCGGAGGTCACGGGCGGGGACACCGGGAACGAGCAGCTAAGGAGGGGGAAGCGGGCGGTGGGCACTTCCGGGGCCGGGGACCCGAAGCCCCTTCCCTGCGGCCCGCGCACAGGGCAGCGAGCAGCCGCCCTTCGGTCCCGGCGCCGGCTTCCTCTCCTCCCACCACCCCCCAGCTCGCCAGACGCCCCCCTCCGACGGGGCGGGGGGGGGGGGGGGAAGGTCGCGACATGGCCCCACCCCCCGGCCGTGGCGGCGGTAGGCCCCGCTCCCCTCCCTCGGCCGCCCCGCCCCCTTCGGGCCCAGGGCCCCAGTGCTCCCGTCTCCTGCCCCGGGAGGAGGGAAAGCCGCCCGCCTCTCGGGACCGTCCTCGGGGGTACTGGGGGTGGGGCAGGGAAGACTTGTGCCTTGCGCGCCCGGACCCGGCTTCCCGCCTCACTCCGTGGGGACCCAGAAGGCAGAAGATCAAGGTCTTATTTTATTTAGTGAAACATTTGTGAGTCTTCCGTGAAGACGTCCTGAGTGTGTATGTGCAGGGGGAGGGAGACCAGCAAAACGGAGCTCACTCCCCTGCCCCCAACTCGGCCGGGCCTCCTGGCCTTCCTCCCGCAGCCTCTCAGCCAATCGTTCTTCCAGGCCCCGGCCCAAGTCCCAACTTGCCCAAGAGCTGGGCCTCCACCGGGAGAGACTGGGGTGGGAGAAGAGTCAGGTGACCCAGAGGGTGGGGAGGGCGGAGGCTGAGACCCGGCAGCCCCGCCCCCGAGTCACGGCCAACTCAGAACCCGGGACGTGCACCACTACTGCACCCTCACCAGGGAGCCTGGGTGTTTGGGCGGGAGAGGAGAAGGTGTCCATGTGAAGCCGCGGGGAAGGATGGGCTCTTAAATGGCCCCCCGATAAGGGAGCGGTGCAGAGGCAAACACTGAATGGTGGGAACACAGAGTTAATGCTGTTCTCCTAAACCCTAGGAAGGCTCAGGGCACAGCAGGACAGGGGGCTCATAGCCACCTCAGTTGGCTACAGAGACCCCTCCACTGAGAGTCACCTCTTCTGGGTCCGAAACTGTCGGAAGAGCCACTGGACGATGAAGGGCCACAGGAGGAAGAAGAGCAGCGTGGGACCCGAGAGCCTGAGGGGCCATGGCCGGGCACCGGGCGGGGTCCTCTGCTGCCGAGAGGGAGGGAGTCAGGGGCCGGCCCAGGCTTTGGCACAGACCGGGCAATTCCTTAGGAACCTGCTTCCCGAGCTAAGTGGGAGTTGCGCCTCCCTAAGATCGCAAGAACTGAGATAGGGAAGGCCCTACCCCTGAATCTGCACCACTAGAAAGGAAAGGCTCCTGGGGTTCCCAGTGTGTCCCTGACAGCTGACCTCCAGTGCCCTCCCGCATCCTCCTCTGAGGGCAATCCCAGGTGCCAAGGGACCTGTAGGGGCTGCGCAGTGGAGAGAATGGCTTCTAGGCTGTTTGTACTGGGCCACAAAGCAGTGGCCCCGTTGGTGTGGCCTGAACACCCAATATTATAAAGGATGTGCCATATATTTCAAATGGTGCTCAGAGTTTAGCTTCTAAATCTCATTCTCTGCTAAAAGGAGCCAGGGCTCCTTGGAGAAGTGGCGAATTCCAGGTCCCGAGCAGGGAAGGCAGAGGTGAATGTGGGACATTTTGTACCAGAAAACAAGGAAACTTTTAAAGATTAGTGAGATCATGTTATAAGAACATAGGACCCTGCTTGAAAGGGTCTCCATTGACCAAAATTGTGCCAGTCTAAGCATCACAAAGAATAATTTCAGTTGATTGAGAGACTGAATCTTTAAAATCCATTAGTCCATAATGATACTCAAAGAGAAAGTTGGAAATTTGTCACTGTTGAGGTGGCTGTTCAATCAACTCCTTACTTTAAGATAGGTAATTAAAGAGAATGAATTAAGCACTTATTCTGCCTTTCCATAAGGCGCTGTACTTCAGGGAAATCCTAGATGAAACTCTACAGTAAAGTGTCACCCTAATAAATGTTAAAGGAATAAGAGAATTTAGAAGTCAGTGTTTCTTTTTTCCAAATAAATTATTGATCCAGGCAGGGCTTATCCATTAATTGTCAAAAATCACGTGGCAAATGGGGTCAGGGGAGCAGGACATGCCCTGGCTGGCAAGAGGAAAACACGACTTAACAGTAGTGAGATCAGACCGGCACTCCTCCTTCATCCACGCCAGTGGGCCGTGCTAGAATCATTAACTGTGGGACATCCAGATATGTGTCCCCTGATGTGCAGAGCATCACATGTGACATGATCTGGTCATGTAAACGGGCCAGGAGGATGTAATCAGAGAGACCTGAAGGGAACCTTCTCCTGGACCACTGGCCCAGTCTCAGTAAGTCAGTAGCAAGGAGAAAGCACCGGTCTAGATTAAAGGAGTCTTAAAGGACGGAGAAGCCACACGCAGCACATGTGCCTGGACTGGACAGACAGAGCAGCTGGAAAAGGCAATTTCGGGACAGCTGGGGAGATTTCGATTTGGATTGGGGATGTGACGATACGAAGTGTGTGCTAAAATGTTGTCCTCTCGGGCTAGGTAGTGGAATATTCTTATTTTTAGAGATGGAAAACCAGCTATTTCAGGGTGGAAATCTTCACAATCCTCAGCATATAAAATGAGTTAGAAGTAAAATAAATAAATAAAGCCTTGCGGGGGTGGGCGTTGAAAGATGGGTCTGAGGAAATTCCTGCCACCCTGGCTGACACCCACTGTGTCAAGGGGATTCAGGGTCACCCAGGTGATCCCCCACGTCCAGCAATTTAGCCGTTTCCTGCCCCCACCACCCCAGGCTTCTCAAGAACAGACCTACTCCGTCAATGGGGAGTCCCAGCTTTGGAGGGAGACAGACCCGAGGCTGCTCTCAGCTCCGTCACTGGATGTGAATAATAATAATAGTAATTGAAGTGTGGTGGACATTGCCTCATCTAAGCCTCACAGCAGCTCTGTGAGGTTCCTCTGGGCTGTGTGCCCTCAGGTGAATTACCCAGCCTCTCAGACACTTGGTTTCCTCTTCTGGAAAAGGGAAATGAAAAGCAAAGCTAGTTCCTAGGGCTGTGCGGATTAAATGAGATAATGAAGTACGCATTTGTTTGGCACTCAGTTGGGGCTCCGACTGGTGGCAGTGACTGATGCTGCAGGAGCTCAGAAGCAGAGGTGTGAGGGCCAAGCAGATCTAGGAGTAGAGGGGAGGGAGGGAGGGGCACGAGGGCTGAGCCACTTGGGAGCAAACCCTAAATCTGGCAACAGGGCCCCCCCCAGCCCCAGTGCAAAGAGCAGGCACGTCCTGGCCTTCCAAACTGTTGGAATTAGTGCTCATGTTCAGTTTCTATTCCGGCAAGAGCAGGAAAGGAGGGCCTCCCCCATTCTCCCTTCCAGGGTGGAAGCGCTTCAGTCCCCCTGACTGCCCTGCCTGCAACGGAGAACCACACCACTCTGGAGAAGGCAGAGGTGTGGGCAGGTGGGGAGTTAGGACGAAAGACAGAAGTGGCTCCACGAGGAGCCCAGAACAGAGAGCCTTGGAGTTCTGCCTCTATCTTGCCCTGGGCCCTGGGGGCGGCTCACCTGCTCGACGACGCTGGGCAGGCTCTCCAGGTTCTGCAGTCTACCCTGGACATCCCGCATGCTCTCCTGCAGCGCCCGAACTGTCCCCACCAGCCACGTGTCCAATTCCTGGGGCCCCAGCAGGCTGCCCTCTGCAGAGCACAGACACACAGGGAAGGGGACTCAGGAGGCAACTCAGCTAGGGACAAGGTGGTGGCAGGCTGGGGCAGGTCTGGGCAAATTAATAGTAGAGGGCGATCCCTTGTACCAACTGTGATTTCTATAAAATCCATCCATGTGGCTGAGTGATGGGCTGCCAGGGGTTTGAATCCCAGCACCGCCACTCAGCTGTGTGACTGTGGCCAAGTCAGAAGCTTCTCTGAGCCTCATTTTTGTCTCCTGAAAGTTAGGGGGAAATGTCATTGCCTTCACAGGGCTGCTTACTCAGAGGAATAAAGGAGATAATATTTATGAAAATGCCCTTAAGGGACACGGCACGTACGGAAATCCTAGAAGGGGATTGGGCCGAAATCATTGTCCTTTGACAGTCCCCAATGGGAGGCCTACAAAGATGGGGCCGGGCAGGGACTTTGCCCATCCAGGCTGGTGTCTGGCTGGCTGGCAAGTGCCCGGTGCTGGACTTTCACCTCTGCCCCAAGAGGGCAGTCAGGGGAAAGCCTGGGGCACCAGAATCACAGGGAATGGCAGAAGCGGGTGAAGGGTCAGACAAGGGCTCACCTTTCTCTGCGGGGAGCGTGGAGCTGTTTCTGGTGTCAGGCTCTCCTCCAGGGGCTCCCTTCTGCTCTGTCCAGACCTGCTGAGAGGAGTCACAAGATCCAAGGGTGGGAGTAGGGCAGCCAGGGCACAGTGGGGTGGGGAAGGCAGGGAATGAGGGGTAGTCTCACCAGCTCAGGTTCCAGCTGCTCCAGGGAATCACAGAAAACCTCGGAGTCCAGGTCCCTAGGTGGCTGGGACTCTGGGGAGGGGATAGGTGACACTGGTGACAAGACGGGGGCTATGGAAAAAGGCGAGGGGTGTTCAAGGAGTAAAGGCACCTGCTCTGGGAACACGAGAGATACTGCCATGGGAGGCATAGATGGGTCCCAGAAGTGAGGTCCTGGAACCAGGGTCCCAGAACCTGCCCCCTGGCCTTTGCAAGCACAGGAGGTCTCAGTGTCTGTGGGCATGAATGAGGTGTGCCATCCAGCCTTCTCCCCTTACCCACCCCACTGGAAGCTCCCCACCCACCCTCTGGCTTTGGCTGTCTGTCCCTCCCCCCAGGCACTGACCTGGATTTGGGAGTGCTGGTTCCCTGGGGGGGCAGGGAAGCTCTGGGGCAGCCCTGGCATCTCCATTCAGTGCCTGCTCTTTCCAACCTGCTGAGACATGGCACCCAGAGGTGGGGCTGGGAAAAGGCTGGAGCTTCCCAGTGAGATCAGCCCCTGCTCTTCATGAGCCATGGGCTCTCCCTGAGACCCACTCCCTCAGGGGCGCTGGTTGGAGTGTCTACAGGGACGTCACCTGGAGCCCTCTACCCCCAAATCCCCCTCCACCTGAGCAGCCCCCTCCGCCTGGACCTCAGAAAGTTCACTCAGCACTTGTGGAGCTCCCAACCTGGGGGCCTGACCTGTGACCCTTCTCAGGAAGGTTTCCGGGGGCCTCGGCATATCAGGGATCACCTGGTACAGGGGCTCGAAGTAAGCAAACATGTCCTCTGCCACCTCGCCCAGGGGCACCGTGTCAATCACCTGTGGGGCAGGGTGTCTGTTGGACAGGGGCCTGCCCCTCCTACCACTGTCCTCCTATCCCACTTGAACTGGGTCCCCTCCACCCTGTGCCCAGTCAGGGACAAGAGACAAGCAGGGTTAGAGAGATGGCATGTAGGTAGTAATTCCCACAGGGGTGTCAATGTGCAGGAAACCTAATGGGGGTCAGCCCTGGAAGGGTAGAAGATAGGCCACCTAGCTGGGACCTTGGGGATAGAAAGACGCCTGCAGCCTCTCCCTACCTTCTGTGCCACCAGCTTCATCTCAGTGATGTAGGCAGACATGGCTTCCTCCCTGCTCATCTTGCCCAGGCTGTTCCAGGCATCCCTGGGGGGCAGAGCGCTGTGAGAGGCTGGTTGACAGCTGAGGCTTGTTTGCTCGGTGGGTAGGGGGCTCACCACTTATATCGTCCTATTGGGTCCCAGAACCCAGGCCGGGGGACGAGGCAGGGCCCCATGGTAGCTTGCTTGTAGTAGCTATAGAATCTCAGCATCTCTTCGTAGGAGGGGCGGTAAGAGCCTGGGCAGGGGGTGGGGAAGTGGAAGGCAGAGCATCACCCCCAGCTCCAAGAGAGTGGAAGTGGGGGGAGAACCACCCACCCTTGGAATGGACAGAGATGGTGAGGGGTCCCACTCAGCTGGACTGGGACAGGAGGCAGAGGAGATCCCCAGGGCAGCCCAGGCAGGGACTTATCGGCAAAAACTGCAAGGATCAGAGCCTCCTGGGAAACCCCCGGCAAACCCCAATCTTCTTGACCCCCAAGTGCAGGTCCCAGCGCCCTCACCATTCTTAGGCAGGTTCTGAATGACACTGACTGCGGCCTGGAACTGTTTCTGGCAGTCCGGTTCTGGGCTTTCATTCTCGGTACCCATACCGCGCGCCTCTGAACCTTGGGGACCTACTTTTGAGCGACTCTACAAGAACAAGCTTCCGTATGAGCAGACCTCCACGGTCCACCCTGGCACACACCTCTGTAAGCCACTGGTCCACTTTCCAGAGGGGCAAACTAAGCTCTACACCCGAGTCAGGTGCCCCGGGAGGTCAGAAGCTGCAGCTGAGACTCCTTTTCCTACCCCAGGGCAGCACGGGTGGGGGCCAAGGCGGGCGGATAGGACCTCGGTGGGTGGGTGGAGGCAGGTGCCAAGAGCCGCTGTCCCTCTCTAGATGCACATTTCCAACTCCTAGACCGGAGAATGGGCAAGCCAAGAGGAGTCAGGGCGGGGCCAACACTCTCCCACCTTGGTCCTCCACTCCTTCTGCCCTGGGGTCCCCCACCCCAGCCGCCCGGCCACCCGGCACTCACCCTGCAGCGCCTAATACGCGGACTGAGATCCCGGTCTCGCCACTAGCCGGAGGCTTCCGACTGACCTCCGGGCCCAATCTGACCGGGATGTGGACGCAGGGGGGAAATTTAAGCCAATGAGAGGGCTCGTTTCAGCTTCTGCTTTTATACCTCAACCACTCAGCATGGCCCTTTCAAGATTATGCAAATAGTTTAGCTGTGGCTCTCCCAATCAGTAGAGGCGAATCCGCCGGCCGGCTCCCCAACCTTGGAGGACCAGAGGAGGGAGGCAGCGCCACCTGGTGGAGTTAGTAAAATGACACGGAGTCCTCGCGCCCCCTGGTGGAAACCTGCGTCTGTCCTCCGAACCCAGGTCCTGCAAATCTGAGCAACCCAATTCAGCTCCTTAGACCCGCCCTCCCCTCCCCGCCCCGCCAGGGGCTGGGGATAAAAAAAAAAAAAAAAAAAAAAAAAAAAAGGAGCTATGTCCTGGAGGAAGAGCGGGTTCTGGAGGGGTTCTGGAGGAGGGACATTGGAGCTGAGTTTTGGAACACGTAATTGTAAACCAGGAGAAGAATGAGAAAGGTAGTTCCCGAAGGAAGGAATTGCAGGATCAAAAGTACAGAAAGAATATCCAGACAGGGGTGGGTATCCAAACCAGTATGCCAGATCTCTGGGTCGAGGATATCTGAGAATGGGCTAGAGCAAGTAGGTGGCAAATCTAGGTCCTGAGAAACTAAGCTTTCTCTTTGAGATGCCACGCTCTTGGCCGCCGCCGAGTGGCGGTGTGCGCCCGGCTCTCCGCACCCAATTTAGGGTAATTGCGGCAGACAATGCTAAAATGATTAGTCTCCTGCCATCCCACCCTTCGTACAAATATTCTGATGGTTTCACATATAGTAAGTGAACACATGAAACGGTCACCAGGACCCACACTCGACGCTCACCCACGGGTTGATGTCACGGACATCTACACAGGGTGCGGCGGCCGTCCGGGGCAATCGAACGCCCACTGGGACGCTAATGCTTCCAAACCTCGAACCCAGAACCGGAGTTCTGCCGGGGATTCTAATGACTTAGTGCCACCCCATCTCCCACAGACCAGTCAGCTTTGAGACCGAGGGGCTGGCACCTGATGCCGAGAGGGTTAATCCAATGACATCACAGCCAGAGCCTTCCTACCCCCAACCACCACCTCCCTTTCTCCCACCCCTCCAGATGGGGCTGCCCTCCTGCTTGGCCCAGCTCTTGGGGTTCTCTCGGCTTTCCGGGCCGGTCCGAGGACCCTTGGCCCAGGACGAGCCGCCCCGCAGATTTGGCCCCCAGTCTGGCTCCCTTCCGAGGCCTCCTGCGGGACGGGGAAGGGGAAGGTGAAGAGGGAGGGGTCCTGAGTCCACATCGAGTCAGGGTGCAGAGAACGGAGAGTGTGCCAGAAAGCAATCCTCGTCTCCTCCGCCGCCCCCTCCCCCCAACAGGGGCTCCCGTCATCTGTGCGGCCGGGATCCGAGGATTGGGAGGAGAATGGGGAGGCGGACTCAAGAGCCGGGGACTCGGGCAGGGAGAGGGGACGCGAGCCGGCCCCCTTCCCTTCCCACACCTCGCAAAGGGGCACCTCCCGGCCTGGGGTCGCCACCCAGCTCCCCGCCACCGCCCCACGCCTCCCCCGCGCCGTCCTCGGCTCCGCCCCCTCCCTCCCCGTCCCTCCTTCTCGCGACCTCGTCCCTCCCTCTTTCCCTGCTCCCGACACCTCCTCCCCCCGACTCCTTCCCGGCGCCGCTAAGTTTCTCCGGTCGGGACCGCGCGCAGAGCCGGGGCCGGGCCGGAGCGGCGCCCCGCGCTACCCTGTCCCCTCGCGCAGACCCCGGGCCCGGCCCCGGCCCCACCAAGCCATGCTGTGCGGCCGCTGGAGGAGCTGCCGCCGGCGGCCCGAGGAGCCCCCGGTGGCGGCCCAGGTCGCGGCGCCCCTTCTGCTCGCGCCCCCGGACGGCGACACCAAGAGGCCCGGGCTGCGGGCACTTAAGAAGATGGGTCAGTGACCGGCGGGGGCGACTCGGGTGGGCGCCGACTGCCCAGAGGTCCGTCTGGGGGGGGGGGCGGGGTGTGCGGGCGAGCCGTCGCGGGTTTCCCAGCTGCGAGGGGCTGTGTGGAGCCGGGCGAGGGTTGGAATGCCAGCACCGTTCCGGCGGGGGAGGGGGGGGGTCATACCTGGGGTCACCCGACGTTCCCGGGAAGAGCGAGGCGCCCGGGTGGCCTTTGCTTCCCACCAGGAGGCGCCCGCGGGGCGTGCCGGAATGGGCGTTTGGGCGCGGATCGGGGGTCCCCGAGGACCTGGTGAATAGAGTGGGAGAGACAGGCTCGGGGTGTCCCTCACTCGCCTCCCCAACACCCTATGCCTTCCCGGGTCTGCGGGCGCCCCCGGGCATCCCGGGTTCTTGGCCGCCCTTAGGAAGGCAGGCGAGCTGTGGGGGAGTCCGGCCTCTCAAGCCAGCCCTCCAACCCTGCAGCCCCCACAGGGGTTGCAGCAGCCGCATAGCACTGGTAGGACTGGTCTGACTGGTGAGAATACTGCCCTTGGAGTCAGAAGGGCAGAGTTCCCGGCTCAGGTTTGGGGGAAGTCACTGCAGGGAAGAAATGTAACTGTGGCTTATTAAGCATCTCCCAGAGACTGGCCTGGCCCCGGGTAGTTACATCGGTGGCATCATTCAATTTTCCTCACCCTCCTGAGAGGTACCCGGTATAATTCCCCTTTCACAGATGAGAAAACCGATTCGGAGAAGGCGAAGAATTTGCCAATGACCCCACAGCTTGCTAAGGGCACAGGCTGGCATGGTGGCTGTGCCCAGCCACGCTGCCCCTGCGACCCTCTCAGAGTCTGAGCAAAGTGTGACCGACTGGCTGGTTGAGTGGCTTGAATGAGGTGTGTGTGTGTGTGTGTGTGTGTGTGTGTGTGTGTGTGTTGTATAAAAATGTAAAGCACCATGAAACTGAAGTGGTGTGTTGGAAGGGCTGTTAGTAAATAGTTAATGATGGAGAGAGGTGGGGTGTGGGGCTGGGGGAACAGGGCAGGGCTGCCCAAGAGATCAGTGTGAATCAGGGGTGCCAGTTGCCAGTCTTGCCTTCTCTTAGATACTGCCCCCACTTGTTTTTACTCTACCTCCTGTCACTCATTCGATCGGAATTGATTGAGAGCGTTGACTATGTCTGAGAGAGCCTGACACTCTCCTTAAGGAGACTAAGACACGTGATCTCTGCCCTCCTGTCCAATCATTCACGCATTCAGCAGACATTTATTGGGTGCCTACGGTATGCTCTGTCCTGGAATTCAGCAACAAACAAGATACAGTTCTGGCCCTTCGGCAAGGAGGTCAGACAATGAAGCAAAGAAATAAGGCTAGGGAGGGAGAGGGAAGTCAGATGCTGGGGAGCCAGCGAGAGCCCCGGTGGCACCCCAGAGCCGGAGGGAGATTGGAGGGAGGTCCAGGGGAGAGGCAGGTGGGGGCCGTGTCCTCAAGGCCCCTCCTTAAAAGGCCAGTAGGAGCCCCCAGAGGGCCTCAGGCAGGAGGAAGGGCTTGTGCAGAGCAGGGGCATGTTGTACATAGGTAGGGGTGAATCGGGGAGACCCAGAGGAGGAAGGCTGGGGAATCAGTTGGTCAAGCCATGGTGGTGCTCAGACTTGGGCCGGTGCAGCCCGAATGTGATTCCAGAACCACCTAGGGGGTGGACTGGGCTGGACTCTGCAGTCGGTGGGATCTGAAAGGTGTCTCGGGTGAATGGCAGTGTCATTCTTTGGGCTGAGGAGCAGCGGTGCCTTGGGGAGAGGAGGGTGGCCGTGGGGAGGTGAGGTGCCACCGAGACACCCAGGGCTGGCATTGGGCCAGAGAAGCAGTTCCAGGAGTCAGCCACCGCAGGGGCTGTGGCTGCTGGGAGGGCTGGGGTGATGCCCCTGCATACCTGCCTGCTTCTTCATTCCACACATATCTGCTCAGCCCTATCAGTGTGCCACGGGCACTGTGCCAGGGGCCGGGGCGCCAGAGATGAATAGCACAGCGCTCAGCCCTCGGGGAGCACACAGTTTAGTAGCAAGAGACACTTGAAGACAAATCATTACCGCCGAGCCCGGGACTCAGCGCTCACTGGCTGAGTAAAGCGGCACGGGAGCTCACGGCATCCCCCACCGTGACACCATCAGGAACTATGTGGGTGTCAGAATGTCACCTGGGCCGTCCTCCCTTCCCACCACTGCCCTGTCCTGCTGAGTGACTGCCAAGAAAGGAATGTCCAGTTTCTGGGGAATGCAGCTTCCCTGGGCCTTACTGACTCCAGGGACAGGGTGGAGACCACACCCAGGTGTCCTGGGGCCTGGCCCTTTGGGCCATCAAGGCCTAGGCCCAGCACCTAGGTAGCTTCCCCTCCCACAGCAACCCCAGCTCCTCCCAGGATGGCCCCCTGTGGCCACACCCCTTAGGCTAACAGAGAACAGATTTTATTTCAGGTCCCCTCAAGAGACCGGGGCAGGGAGTGGCCTGGAGGTCGAAGGCTCCAAGAGGCCCAAGGAAAAGAAAGGGCTTTTCAGGCCATCCTGGGGGGAACACCACTCCCACACTGAGTGCGAATCATCTGTGGAGCCTGGGGTCCTTCTCCTGTCCCTTCCCCCCTCGGGGGTGCTGTGGGCTTAGCCTGTCCCCAGGAAGCCAGAGAATAGCTGGAGAGAGCTTGAGTTCAGTGAGGCCAGACATAGTGCTGAGCTTGCATCAGTCCAGAACCTACTTAATCCTTGGCACCCCGGCGGGGGGGGGGGGGGGAGGGGGGGGGGCGGGAGGGGGAAAGGTGTTGCAGCTGTCCTCACTGGTGCAGACCCAGTGGAGAGGGTGAAGTCACCAGCCAAGGCCCACAGGGCTGAGAGGCAGCCGCCAAAGCCTAGTTTTCAATGGTGGCTCTTTACTGCCAGAATTAATGAATACTAATTAACACCTTTATAACACTATGCCGAGCGAGCTTTTCACATATTAGCTCATTTAATGCCCACAATTGTCTGAGGTTTGTGGTACCTTTAGCCTCATTTTACAAGTGAGAAACTGAGTTTCAGAGAAGTTCAAAGCTGGGAAGTAGCTGCGAGAGGATTTGAACCCAGGCGCCTGGCACAGAGTCTAAGTGAATGAGTGAGGGATTGATGCCTGGAGATGGCCTGCTACTCCCATCCCCCACCGAGGCCCTGCCAGCCTCTAGAGGTGTCCTCATAGGCTTGCCAAATAAAATACAGGATGCTCCGTTAAATGTGAATTCCAAATAAACAAAGAAATGATTTGGGACAAACTTATACTGAAACATGACTCGTTGTTTATCTGAAATTCGAATGTAACTGGGCACCCTGAATTTTATCTTGACAACCCTGTCTCCCCAGAGCCCCTGTCTGTGCCTGTGCCCCTGATGCCCCGCCCTGCCCCTAATCCTCCCAGCAAGCAGAGCACTGAGTGGGCAGAATCCTGCTCCCTTTCCTCCCCGGCCTGCACGCACCACTGATTGCCGCAGGGGCAAGAGGGCTCTCCCCATGGCCTGCCCAGGACGTCTTCTGCAGGGTGAGTGGGGCTGCCGTGGGTGGATCTGGCGGCTGGGGGTCCTGGCAGGTGCCTGGCCTGGCGGGGAGTGGGGTAGGGCCTGGGCCCCCGGCCGTTCTGTCTGAGCCGGGGGCATGCTGTGCCCCCTCCTACGACCTCTGCCCCAAAATGGGCTTCATGCTCGTTCTGGCCTTGCCGGGAAGGGTGCCGCCACCTTTGTCGCACTGCGTCTAGCCAGGGACTGGGGAAGCACTGCCTGCCTTTCCTGACTTTGTTGACTCTCCCAGGAATGTTATGGACTCTGGCGCTGAGCTCCACCGGGCTCTGGCCCCAGGTGTGGCAGCCAGCCCAGGCCAGGGGGACACGCTTGATACCTGAAGAGCTGGGGCTGCCTGCTGGCCAGAGGATTAGGGCGGGAAGGTGTTTGGGACCCCTCGGCTTGGATACCCCCTCCCAGAGCCACCAGGAAAAGCTTCTCTTCCTCTCCTCCCCCACTTGGCATGAAGCTGTCGGCCTTTGCTGTTCCCTGCATGTCTCACATTCCTGCTGGAGCCCGCGTACCCTTCCCGTGTGTGCACTGGAGCAAGCACACGTACACACACACGCGCACACACACACACACCCTATATGCACACACCAACCTACACACACACCTTTGCTGCAGACCTACCCTTTTTACACCCTGCTGCCTACCTATTACCCCTCTTGTCTACACACCCTGTAGCCACACAGCAGCCCCACCCTCACCCCCACTGCTGGTCTGCCCTGGCCCCTGCCCACCCACTGCACTGCCCCTGCGTCCCCCCTTGCCTTGGGTAACCCACACTGTTGTCCGCATACACAACTTACCCTGTCCGCATACCCAGCTTACCCTCTCATAATTCCAGTGGCCCATCTATGAAAAAGGGACATTAAGGATCAGAGATGGACTTGACTTTCCCATGGCCCCTTCCAGCTCTGCCACTGAGACAGTTTCCCGCCCTCGACCTTGGCCGCTAACCCAGAACGGCTCAGGCCTCAGACCACACACAGACCAAACCGCCCGGGCTGAAGGTGATAGTTGGGACACTGGGCCTGTCCATTCCTCACCTCCCCGTGGCCCGTCTCTGAGGGCTGAGATGAGCGGTTGGCCTAGAGAAGGTGTCTGAGCCCCACTGACAACACTGAACGAGGCTGGAGAAGGGCCCATCTGGAGGCCATGAGACTGACAAGGACAGACTTATGGGAATACCTGGCTCCCTCTTCCCTCCAGGGCCACTGCCTCGCTTTCCTTTATTATAATTTATCGAGTGCCTACTGTAGGCCGGGCCCTAAACTGAGTGCGCATTAGCTCATTCCAGCCACACACAGCCCTTCAGGGGGTTAGGTACCCCCCAACTCTCAATCCATCCTGGTTCCACCACCTGCCGCCCCAGGACCCTGGATAAGTTAACTGCTCTGTGCCCCTTGAACAGCTTTATTGAGATATTAATTCACATATCATACAATTCACCCCTTCAAAGTATACAATGGTTTCTGGCATACTGCGTTGTTATTTTTTTTTAACTGTGGCAAAAAATATATAATAAAGTTGGCCCCTTTGACCATTTCGAAGTGGCTAATTCAGTGGCATTAATTATATTCGCAATGTTATGCATTCACAGTGTTGGGCTAGTTCCAAAATGTTTCCATTACCCTAAACGAAAACTCTAGCCGTTAACCAGTAATTTCCCCCCTCTTCCCTTCCCCTAGGCCTTAGTAACGTCTAATTACGTTCTGTCTCTGAATTTTTTTTTTATTGAGGGATACGTGACATATAATCCATTTCTATGAATTTGGCTACTCTAGGTACCACATATAAGTGGAATCATATACTGTCCTTTTACGGCTGCAGGGTGAGACCAGATTTCCCCCTTTCTATGTCCGAATAATATTCTACTGTCTGTCTATACCACGTTTTGCTTATCCATTCATCTGTTGACGGACCTCTGGGTTGTTTCTATCTTTTGACTGTTGTTCATCATTTTTAGTGCTGTTGTTTCATGATTATTACTCCATCTGTTCAGTCAAGGTGGCCACAGCACTGGCCCAGCCCAGCTCCAGGTTCAAGGCAGAGATGTTTAGATAGATAACCCACGGAAACCACAAGAGGCAGACAGGATGCACACCTGCTCCAAGCAGGTAGGAATGAGGTTGAGGAAACATCTGTGTGTTTGGGGCCTGGCAGGACCTATAAATGTTTACTGGGTGCCTGGGCAGAGAGCCAGGTGCCTCCTAGCTTCACTGCCCGAGGCCTGACGTCACCCCCTTACCTCCGTTGGTCCTGTCCTTCCTGTCTGGCACCCTAATCCTCTCACTCTCTCAGGGGTCAGAAGCTCAAGCAATGGGGAAATAATTTCCCTACCCAGGGACTCAGCACCTGGCTTGGCCTGGCATTGAACTCCCATTCTGTTTGGCTTTTCCACTGGATGTGGGGGCGGCGGGGGCAGTGTGGTCCGAGGAGCAGTGTGGTCCAGGGGCCAGTGCCAGTTGGGCAGGCAGACTGGAATGTCACCCTTTCCCCCAACAGGCTCCTGAGGAGCCGGGGAGGAAGGTCAGGAGCAAGGGCCTTCTCAACGTGGGAACCTGTCCCAGTGGCGGGCTGATCAGAAGTTCAGGCTCCCTGTCTCGATGTTTTGTTTGCGGAAGATTCAGGACAAAGCAGGCCCTCAGTGACTCACCTCCATTTCCGGCCTTAGTCATTCACCAGTCCCCCTTCTCCCCACCCTCCCCAACTATGGGCTTGGCATCAGAGGGATGGCGGGGTCAGGGGAGGTGGCTCCAGCTGCAGAGCCTGGTTGTCAGGGGAATAGGGGTTCCTCTCCCACTGAGAGGAGGTAGAGGAGGGGCAGGCTTGGTTGCTATGGCATTACGGGTTCTGCTGAATGTCCTGCCCCCCAATCCATTGCTTCTCAGGTTGAAGGAATTCAGAAGCTGCCCAGATGTGGGTGTAGGGGGCTGAGGGTCTGGTGAGTCTCTTGGCTTGGTGCCTGCCACATTCTAGCTCCTTGTCTGGAAAGGACAAGCTTTCCTAGCTAGGGGGCACCAAATGGGCACTGACCCAGGGGGCTCGTCTAAATCCCGAGAGCCATTAGGGCCACAGGCTAACCCAAGGGGGGGACTATAGGCTCCTCTGGATGGTAGGTTTCTCCTCCTGGCCCTGAGGCCGTGATTCTCAGTCATAGTCACCCTCAAAGTCACAGGATAGGTTTTTAAACATAGATACCCAAGTCCCAACCCACACCTGCCAGACAAGAATCTCTGGGCTGTGGGTTTTGCAAACCCCTCCAGCTGATTCTGATCACAGCCAGGGTTCAGAAACCCTGGCCCATAAGGAAAGGACAGATAGGGTAAGGCAGGGGGCAGAATAAATTTAGTTCCCCCAATTGCTGGTACATCTGCCTCCCCTATCAAAACACTGGCTGTGAGTCTGGCTCTGGGATGAGCACTGTAGTGCAGCTATGAGACTTCATCCCTGTCCTTGGATTTATTAAAGTTGACCGAAATTACAATTTAGGTAGGGTGTTTGTTTTAGTTAAAGTAAAAAGTGCTGTTGGTGATCAGGGAGGGAGAATGCCCATTTGAGGACAAACCAAGGAAGGCTCCCTGGAGGAGATGGTGTCTGAGCTGGTCCCTGAAGGACTCCTGTGTGAGGAAGAGAAGCAAGAAGGATCCTACAAAGGTTCCAAGAGAATGAGAGAGGAATGTCCTGGGATGTAGACTTGGTTCCACAGGCCAGAGTTTACAACAAGCAGGGGTCTTGGTGCCACAAAGCCTAGAGCCAAAGCCAGTATTGGGGACTTGATAAGATAAAGGGAGGGGGGCGCCTGGTTGGCTCAGTCGGTTGAGCGTCCGACTTCGGCTCAGGTCATGATCTCGTGGTTTGCGGGTTTGCGCCTCACGTCAGGCTCTGTGCTGACAGCTCAGAGCCTGGAGCCTGCTTTGGATTCTGTGTACCCACCTCTCTCTGCCCCTCCCCCACTCATGCATGCTCTGTCTCGCTCTGTCTCTCAAAAATAAATAAATGTTAAAAAAATTAAATTAAAATAAAATAAAGGGAGGAAGAGAGGCCCACTGTCCTGTTCATTTGGCCCATACCGTGGTGTTTTAGGGGTTTTTTTGTTTCAATTTGATTTGGTTGCCAGCACTGCAAAATCTGGAGGCTTCCCATAGAAATCCAGCTTCCTGTTCTCTGGAAACTCTGGGCCCTCATCCATTCCTGGCTGCCCTCCTCCTTCCAGTATGCCGGATTCCCACTCTTTCTGTTGTCCCCTGGCTCATAAACCCTTGGTATTGACCTCTAGTGAGACAAATCAGAGCAGGGCAGCATCTTGACTGAAGTTTGGATTTTGCAGGAGGTACTACTGTGGCCTTCATTCTGTGCACAGAGAACATGAGGCTTAGAGCAGTCTCAGCTGCCACCCAGGCTGTGTAACTCGGAAGTGACAGAGGTGGCCTCTGCTGTCCTCCGTGGTCTTGGGGGGACAGCAGAGGTGAGCAGCTTGGGTGGCAGCAAGAAAGATCTGGGTTAGATAGTGAGACTACCTTTTTGATGGTCAGGGTTTCACGTCAAGGGAAAAGGTTGCTGGTGGCAGATTCTGGTCTTGAAGTCTGGAGGCCCGGATGGAAGGGAGTGGCAGAAAGGGTGACCTTTAGGGAGGCCTGAGTCCCAGGCGCTGCCTGAGGGCTTGCTCTGCTCTGGGGGCCTCCGGAGGCAGCTGCTTGGTGGAGGTACGGGCACCCTCCCCAGGGCGGCTGGGTGGGACACACCAAGCCAGCGAGTTCCTGGGGCGGAAGAGACTATAGCCAAACCCACCACTGGGGACGAGTTACGCTAAGGAGAGGAAGAGAGGGGCCTGTGAGGACTTGCAAGGCTCCAGGCGCAGGAAGGCAGGCCGGCTGCCAGCCGGGACGAGGGTGGAGGGAGCGAGGGCGAGGCCGGGCCCCGACGTCCTCCGGCCTCTCTCCCGCGCAGGCCTGACGGAGGACGAGGACGTGCGCGCCATGCTGCGGGGCTCCCGGCTCTGCAAGATCCGCTCACGGACGTGGCACAAGGAGCGGCTGTACCGGCTGCAGGAGGACGGCCTGAGCGTGTGGTTCCAGAGGCGCATCCCGCGCGCGCCGTCGCAGCACATCTGTGAGCCGGGGCGCGCGGCCGCGGGGCGGGCTGGGGACAGCGGCCGGGTCCCGCCGCCCTGACCCGGCTGCGCGTGCCCCGTCCTCCCCACCCCCTCCCCTTCCTCGCCCTCCCGCAGTCTTCGTGCAGCACATCGAGGCGGTCCGCGAGGGCCACCAGTCCGAGGGCCTGCGACGCTTCGGGGGCGCCTTCCCGCCGGCGCGCTGCCTCACCATCGCCTTCAAGGGCCGCCGCAAGAACCTGGACCTGGCGGCGGCCACCCCGGAGGAGGCGCAGCGCTGGGTGCGCGGTCTGGGCAAGCTGCGCGCGCGCCTCGACGCCATGAGCCAGCGCGAGCGCCTCGATCAATATCCTGCCCAGGGGGCCGGGCGTGGGGGAGGGGGGAGCCGTGTCTGGGGGCCCCGCGGGCTGAGCCCGGGGCCCCTAGTCTTCAGAACCGAGGCTGGTGACACCGCCTCCGTCTCTGGGAAGCTCGGTCCTGGCCCCGTGTAGGGAGGGAGTCCCCAGGCTGAGGGGAAGTACAGCCCCTAGACCCGGGAGCCCCCAGAGCCAGGCAGTGGTGGCGACCCTGTCAGTTACCTGTCGGCTGGGGGCGGTGCCCAGGCAGTTGCTGGTATTTCCTGAGCACCCACACCTGGATCCACTCCTATCTGCACCGGGCCGACTCGAACCAGGACAGCAAGATGAGCTTCAAGGAGATCAAGAGCCTGCTCAGAATGGTCAACGTGGACATGAACGACATGTATGCCTACCGCCTCTTCAAGGTGGGCTCCTGCCGCACTCTGACCTTTGAGTCACCATCCTTTGTGGACAGAGTGGCCTCTCCCAGTGGGAAGGCCCCATCTGGGCCTAGTTAGCCTTTTACCCTCCCCCGAGGCGGCTGGGCCAGGATGGGAGTACCCCGGCCCAGAACATTCCTCACCCTCAGGCAGAGCTGGAGGAGGGGCGGGGCTCGGGGCAGGGAGAGCCCTCCCATACCTCCAAAGGGAGCAGCAGAGCTATAGTTTTCATTGCTCGGAGTCTGCAGGCAGCCTTTGCACAGGTGACCACGCACGGCTTGCACATGGGAGTGCAAGTAGGAGTCAGCTCACAGGCACACGCGCGCATCCTCCTCCGCCGTGGCCCATGTGGCCCCTCCACGTGTGACCAGATACACCCCACATGTGGGAGCACAGACAGGGGTGCACGGGGGTGGGCTCCGCATCGATGGCCCAGCCAGGGCACGTGGCAGACGCCTATGTGACCAGCCTGAGACCCTGAAAGATAGAAGAGCCATGGCCCCGGTACACGGGGGCCCACAGCTCCATGTGGACTGCTCCACGTGCAATCGCACTTGTTTGTTGCCCTTTGACCCTGGGTGTGAATTGGAGACTGTGAGGATGGTAATGTACATGCACGGGAGGGGGAATTACGGCTCGTCCTGCCCTTGGGCCACTGCTTTTCCTCCCACATCTGGATTTTTGGGGGGGTAGGTCATGGGCATACAGGGACAGGCACTAAACCCAAGCGACCTTCCTTAGAATCCCAGCCCTGCAATTTACCAGCTGTGTGAGCTTGAGCAACACCCAGAGCCTCGATAGCTCCCGGTTTCTCTACCTGCGAAATGGGGGACATCTGCCTTCCTAGCATTGTAGGTGACAGAGGTGTCCGTGCAGGCCAGCTTTCCCAGGGTGTCGTCCCCCCCCCCACCCCCCACTCCTCTGAGCTCCTCCCTGCTGCCTTCTAGGAGTGCGACCACTCCAACAATGAGCGGCTGGAGGGGGCTGAGATTGAGGAGTTTCTGAGGCGGCTGCTGAAACGCCCCGAGTTGGAGGAGATCTTCCATCGGTACTCCGGCGAGGACCGCGTGCTGAGCGCCCCTGAGCTGTTGGAGTTCCTGGAGGACCAGGGCGAGGATGGCGCCACGCTGGCCCGTGCCCAGCAGCTCATCCACACCTATGAGCTCAATGAGACAGGTGGCGGTCTGACAGACAGGGTGGGGGTCAACACGGCCCCGTCTTGGCATCTGACAGGTCTGGGCTTCTAGCTAAGCGTGCGCTGCGATTACTGGCAGTGGGTGCCATCTTGGGCAGGCTACCTCGCCTCCTGGAGACTCAGTTGCCACATCTGTAAAATGGCATAGTAGTGCACCTTCCTCACAGGGTTTGGCCGAAGGTGAAGTGGCATGACTTCAGGGGGCACTGGGCTGGCTCGGTCGGTAGAACATGTCACTCTCGATCTCGGGGTTGTGATTTCGAGCCCCACGGTGGGTGTAGAGATTACTTCAAAGAAGTCAGTAGCATCGCTTGAGTAGAGTCCAGTCTGTAGATAGGTGCTCATTGGTACTAAGTAGAGTGAGCTTTGGGGGCACATGGGGCCAGACGTGGGGCTCCTCCCTGTGGCCTGACGTTCTCTTCTGCCCATCCCCGCAGCCAAGCAGCATGAGCTGATGACACTGGATGGCTTCATGATGTACCTGTTGTCACCCGAAGGGGCTGCTCTGGACCCAGCCCACACATGTGTGTTCCAGGACATGGACCAGCCCCTCTCCCACTACTTCATCTCCTCCTCGCACAATACCTATCTGACTGACTCTCAGATCGGGGGGCCCAGCAGCACCGAGGCCTATGTTAGGTACCATAGCAGGGATGGTGGGGTGAACACATCTGGGAGCCCAGCTTGAGGGTGACATGGGGCTCGAATCGCACCGTGGGCTTCCGGCGGGGAGGGGGGGGCGCCTACCTGGCTCGGTCTGCCGGTTGCTGTGCCCTGTGGCACCCACAGGACACCTTGCCTGTCCGTCTGTCTATCCACAGGGCCTTTGCTCAGGGGTGCCGCTGTGTGGAGCTAGACTGCTGGGAGGGGCCAGGAGGGGAGCCCGTCATCTACCACGGCCACACCCTCACCTCCAAGATCCTCTTCCGAGACGTGGTCCAGGCTGTGCGTGACCACGCCTTCACTGTGAGCTCCCAGGACCCCCATGCCCAGCCCCAGAGCCTTCCCGATGACCCCAGCCATCCTCAGTCCTTCCAGAAAAAACCCCCTTGCCCAGAGAATCACTCACTCACCAAGTGTTGCTGGGACAGCTGGCCAGTGGGGAAGAAGAAAGCTGAGAGGCTCCCTTCCCCTACTTTCATGTTTATTAAATGTGTTAAAATCACAAAATGTCTAGCAGAAAACTTTAGGAGTAAAAAGGACCTTTTTTTTTTGTTAATTTATTTTGAGAGAGAGAGAGAAAGAGCACAAGCAGGGGGCAGGGGCAGAGAGAGAGGGAAGGAGAGAAAGTCCCAACCAGGCTCTCCAGGGCAGCACAGAGCCCAACACCGGGCTCAAACTCGCAAACCATGAGATCATGACCTGAGCCAAAACCAGGAGTCAGACGCTTAACCGACTGAGCCACCCAGGCGCCCCAAGAGAGGACATTTTAATCCTAACTCCCAAAGGGAAAGCCATGACAGAGAAGCTGGGCATGGAATCTGCATAAAATTGTAACTTCTGTCAAGCTATATGCAGATCTTACCCTCAAAAATGATGGGCTTGGGGGTGCCTGGCTGGCTCAGCGGGAAGAGCGTGCAACTCTTGATCTCAGGGTCATGAATTCGAGCCCCATGTTGGGTATAGAGGTTACTAAAAAAAGTAAACCTAAAAAGAAATTAAAAAAAAAAAAAATGGTGTGGGGGGAAAAGTTTGTAACATAAACAACATGGTCAATGTCATTAACATATAAAGGGCATTTATAAAACAAAACCATCTTGGGGTGCCTGGGTGGCTCAGTCAGTTAAGTGTCCGACTTCGGCTCAGGTCATGATCTTGCGGTTTATGAGTTCGAGCCCCGCCTTGGGCTCTGTGCTGACAGCTCAGAGCCTGGAGCCTGCTTCCGATTCTGTGTCTCCTTCTCTCTCTGCCCCTCCCCTGTTCACGCTCTGTCTCTCAATAATAAATAAACGTTAAAAAAAATTTTTTTTAAATAATAAAAAATAAAACCATCTCTGCAGCTGCCCTCAGCTTCCCAGACATACCACCCTTTCCCTGAGACCGGAGATCTGCCCTCTGTCTCCCTCATGGACACACTGGCCCCAGACTATGTCCCACATTCTGCCTCCTCAGCCCCCCCAGTGTGCCTTTGCCTGCCTGTCCTGAAGGGGGTTGGGGTCCAAGTGTAGTGGGGGAGCCTGGGAGGGGGACGGGGAAGTGGCTCTGAGCTGCTGCCCCCTCCCCCTCTCCAGCTGTCCCCATACCCTGTCATCCTGTCCCTTGAGAACCACTGCGGGCTGGAGCAGCAGGCTGTCATGGCCCGCCACCTTCGCGCCATCCTGGGAGACGTGCTGGTGACACAAGCGCTGGACTGCCAGAACCCCGAAGAGTTGCCATCCCCAGAGGTAGTGAGTGCCCCCCAGACTCCCAGCCGGGTTGGGGGCGGGGACCCGGCTGTTGTCCGCCATCCCCCACTGCTGTGCCACCTCCCTGGCTCCGGACCCCTCACTTCTCTCTGCCTCAGCCTTCCTCTGCCCCTGCGCTCAGTGGCCATCTGCCACCCCGAGGTCTCGTCACGCTTCCCCCCTCCATCCTTCCCCACCCCCACCTCACCGCCACCCCACCCCCTCACCTGGCACCCAGGGCCTTCCATGCCCTCACCCCCACCCCGCTCTGCCTCCCTACCTACAGAGTCCCTGCAGACTCCGCCATTCCTACCTCCAAACCTTGGTTGACATGTCCCCTCCACCTGAAGCTCCCTTCCCAGCCATTTACTCTTGCCCACTGCCACCTGCTTAGAATTCTAGCTCAGTGATAAACCACCTCTTCTGTGGCCTTAGAAATTTCCTCAGCTCTCTGGCCCGAGGTGGTTTTTCCTCCCGAACCCCAGAACCTTTTTTCTGCCCCCTCAGGACATTTGTGTTTTCTCCCCTGCTCCTTGAGAAAACTCTCCTCCTCCTCGCAATCCAAATATGCAGAGAATGTTGATTCACCTTTGTGTCTGTGTGTGTGTGTGTGTGTGTGTGTGTGTGTGTTTTGATTTTTTTATTAGCATGAAACATGGTTAAAAAAATCGAGCTGTACAAAAGTATATACAATGAAAAATGGGTTTTTCTCTGCCCCTGTCCAATTTCACAGGAAGTAACCACCTTTAAGTTTCTCATCTGTCTTTCCAGAACTTTCCCATGTGTATATACCTATGTACATAGCTACCTTTCAAATGTTGCACAAAGAAGATCATATGATTACGTGTTCGTGTTCTATAGTCACTTCTTTCATGTGAGATATTTTCTGAAGAGGGCACCTTCTCTTTCAGTCTTGAGCTGCCTCAACCATTGTAAGGCCTGCCGTGTGGTCTTCTGTTTGGAGGGACGTCACTAGCCAGTCCCATGATGATGGGTCTATACGTCGTTGCCCATTTTTTCGTATTAGAAACATCACTCATGTTCTTTCCTGCTCCCCACCCCCAGTCAGCCCCTCACATAGTGGGGGTTGAATGGCTGACCTAGGGGCAAGAGGGCATCATCCTTCCATACTGGCCTCTCCAGCAGCTGAAGGGCCGGGTCCTGGTGAAGGGGAAGAAGCTGCCAGCTGCTCGGAGCGAGGACGGTCGAATTCTGTCCGACCAGGAGGAGGAAGACGAAGAGGAAGAAGAGGCAGAGGCCACAGAACAGAGGCGGCGGGTGAGTGGGCCTGGCTGGGCCGGCCTGGCCTGGGCAGGGAGGGGCTGCATGGGGAGGGGAAGGACAGGGGGGCCGGAACCCTGCCCTGAAGCTCATCTTCCAGGCCAAGCAGATCTCCCCCGAGCTGTCGGCCCTGGCCGTGTACTGCTGTGCCACCCGGCTGCGGACCCTGCGCCCCAACCCGGTCCCACCCCAGCCCTGCCAGGTCAGCTCCCTCAGCGAGCGCAAGGCCAAGAAGCTCATCCGAGAGGCAGGTAGGAGCTGGGACGTGGGGCATCTGGGGGCAGGAGGCCCCGTGGAGGCCTGCAGGCTCCTGGTGGGGGGTACCCTGAAGTTGGTGTCTGGAAAGGAGATTGAGAGGGCCTCCAGGGCAGTGAAGGGGTCAGGAGGCCCCCAGATCGGGGCTCGGGGAACGAGCACCCAGCACGTGGGCAGCACCGGGCCAGCATGGATGGAGGGAAGAGGGCCCAGGGAGGAGGGAGGCTGCTGCCTGCCTTTACTGGGCTCAAGCTTGGTGGCAGGGCCAGACACAGGCAGGGGTAATGGTGCAGGGTGATCAGTGGGCCGTGGTGGGGGCTGGGGGAGTCCCACAGCAGGTGTGCGGACAGGAGAGAGAATTCCAGAGCAGGTGATGCCTGCGAAGACCCCAGACCCCTCCAAGGCGGGACAAGAGCCGGGTTGTCAGCCTGGGGCCCCGCGTTCCAGGCATTGAGTTGGGGGATTTGGGGCTGGGATGCAGTGCTGCGTTGTGGGAGGGGTCCTTGGCTCTCTCTGGGTTTCGGTAGCCCCTTCTGGGAGGTCCTCTCAGCCCTGGGGCAGGGGGAGCCGGCGGGGTGGGGGTAGTTCAGCCTCTGTTCCCAGCTTGTCCCTGCGGTTGGGGCTGGGGAGGTTACAGGCCCTGGTGCTGGGTGAGGGACACCCCAGGGGCCATCACAATCCTGCGCCGACTTCCTCCCCCAGGGAACAGCTTCGTCAGGCACAATACCCGACAACTGACCCGTGTTTACCCACTGGGGCTGCGGATGAACTCCGCCAACTACAGCCCCCAGGAGATGTGGAACTCAGGCTGTCAGCTTGGTGAGTGGGGGCAGCAGGAGCAGGGAGTGGCCTCCAGGGAACCATGAGAGGCCCAGGCAGTGATGGGGCCATACAGCTTTTCAGAAGGTGGAAAAAATGTGTTTTCTTGGTAATAACAGTTATTAAAATAATTGTCAGGAAAGTAGGTGCGAAAACACAAATCAGACACATTTCTTCCTGACAGTGTAAAGTCTCACATTTTTCATGAAGGCAAAAGTTAAAAACCTCCATTCCCATGTGTCCCCCCCGCCCCCACACACACACCTGGCAGTCCCACTAAGTCAACACTGACAAGAGTGGGCTCTGGAGGCTGAGCCCCAACAAAGGAGCAAAGGAGGGGGGGATATGGTCCCCTTGAGGGCAGAAATGGAGATACAGAAACCCAAGGTTTCCTTGGGCCCAGCCCTGGCCCAGGCCTATGCCCAGCCCAACCCTCTGGCCGTGGGAGATACCAGGGATAAAGGGCCGGTGACAACGGGGGCTGGGACCCTTGGCTGCTATGATGCACCCCTAAGCCACGGTGGGAGTGGGTTGTGAGACCCTGAAACTGAGCAGTGAGAGGAGGGCCACTAAGAGCCCCTGCCTTGACCCTGCTGTGTCCACAGTGGCCTTGAACTTCCAGACACCAGGCTACGAGATGGACCTCAATGCTGGCCGCTTCCTCATCAACGGGCAGTGCGGCTACATCCTGAAACCTGCCTGCCTGCGACAGCCCGACACAACTTTTGACCCTGAGTGTCCTGGACCCCCCAGAACTACTCTCACCATCCAGGTCAGCAGCCTGGACCAAGCCCTACTCTGGGGTCCCAGCTGGTTCTGGAGAGGTCCTAGTCTGCAGGCGCCGGCCCGAACGGCTTGGTGTGAGGGCGGTCTGAGTCTCAGTCCCATGCGGGGAGGCTCAGGGTGAGTGCCGAGGGCAAGGGGCTTCCCACCCTAACAGAGGGGGCAGGCAGCCATGGGCCCTGGCGGGGGGCGGGGGGCTGGACCGAAGCTCCCCTTCATCCCCTTCAGGTTCTGACTGCGCAGCAGCTGCCCAAGCTGAACACCGAGAAGCCAAACTCCATCGTGGACCCCCTGGTGCGTGTCGAGATCCACGGGGTGCCCGCAGACTGTGCTCGAAAGGAGACCAACTACGTGCTCAACAATGGTGGGTGGGCCTGCCGGGGGGAGGAGGGTGGGCCTGGGGGCCAGCTGGCTCCTGACTGCCAGGCCTACACCCTAGGCTTCAACCCCCGCTGGGGGCAGACCCTGCAGTTCCAGTTGCGGGCTCCAGAGCTGGTCCTGGTCCGGTTCGTGGTAGAAGATTATGACACCACCTCCCCCAATGACTTTGTGGGCCAGTTTACACTGCCTCTCAACAGCCTGAAGCAAGGTTGGTGGGGACGGACAGGGATGGGGGTCTGGGCCTCCAAGGCCCTGTTCACCTGGGCTTTGCATCCCCTCTGAGAGCTTGCCCCCCGAGCCCAGGGGTGGGATGTGGTCCGTGAGCCCACGGCCCAGGCCCGGTGGGGTCGGGGACAGAGAACCTGAGGCATGTCCCCCTCCCCACAGGGTACCGCCACATCCACCTGCTTTCCAAGGACGGGGCCTCACTGTCACCAGCCACACTCTTCGTCCACATCCGCATCCAGCGCTTCTGAGAGCCGGACTGACCCACCCTGGGGTTCCTCGGGTGCCAGTCTACACCCCGTGGCGGAGGCTCTCTCCTCCTCCGCAGTAGAGGGGTGGTGGGAGGACCAGCCCCTCCAGCCTGCTCGCCCTGCCATTGGCTAGACTCCAGTCTCAACTGGGTGCTGGGGGGTGGCCTTGGCCCCTCCTGAGAACAGGCATCAGCACTTTCTCCTACAACCCTGGAGCCTTGAGATGGCCCCCACTCCTTGGATTCTCGGCCCACTCCCTCGTCGTGGCTCGTGAAGAGTGAGGCCTGTCGTTGCCAGATTTGAGGAAGACACATAAGCCTTGAACTCCTCTCTGCCCCCCCGGGGGGAGGCCATCCCAGCCTCCTTCCCCCAGAGTGTCCGGCCCCCTCCTTGTCCCCCAGCCCACACCAGGCCTTAGTGCCCCCGAAGGCCCTCCCCTGGCTAGGCTTTCCTGGGCTCCTCCCTCAAGCTCTTGAACCTGAGCTCCCTTCCCGTCTTAAGAAGGGAAAGCCGAGGAAACCTGGGAGTAGGTTTCAAGTTGTGCCACAGAAGAGCCCTGGAGCAGACAGAACAAGACCATTGGTTTAAAAAAATAAAGAAGCATGGGCGCCTGGGTGGCTCAGTCAGTTAAGCGTCTCTTGGTCTGTGAGTTTGAGCCCCTCATCGGGCTCTGTGCTGACAGCTCAGAGCCTGGAGCCTGCTTCAGATTCTGTGTCCCTCTTTCTCTGCCCCTCCTCTGCTTGTGCTCTCTCTCAAAAATAAATAAATGTTAAAAAAAAAATTTTTTTTATAAAGAAGCAAGTTTACCACTGCTGCACCCTGAGCCCTCTGAGGTCATACCCACAGGCCCATGAGGGATGAGGGCAGAGTCCCTTGGGTCCCCTCCCCCAGCAGGGCTTGGATTTGTCTAAAACAGCCAGGGAGGGGGTGGGAGGGGTGGAGGAGGTGTCACATCTCTAAATAGCCTGACCCCTCCTCCTGGCTTAGAGCCGCTTCCAGCATCACAAGACTATGGGGACAACTCACAAGCTCCTTTGCCCCTCAGCCTTGAAGGGCCTTCAATGGGAAGGGGGCGGGGGGGGGGCACTTCTGCCAGGGAAAAACCGTTACGGCCCTAAAGGGGATGGAGACAGGACTGACAGACCTCTGCTTTCTGGGTTCAGCTGTGTCAAGGCCCCTGTCCAGTAGACAAGTCCCAGAGACTTGGGGCTCTCCTTCCACCAGGTAACCAGCCTTTTAGATGAAGGCCTAGAAACCAGCTGGCTACTCTAGGATGCCCCGGGGTGGGGGGGGGGGGGGGCTTGTAGTGCTGAGACACCAGATGGCAGAATTCAGAGAAAACCGGCCAGAAAGGGGACTTCCCGGGCTTCAGTGTGGAACCCTGGCATTTCGGGTTCCATCAGGCAAAAGCACTCACACTGAACCAGGACAGAGCTTGAGGGCAGTTCCTGGCTTGGGATGGCGCTGGGCCAGGGCTTGAATTGGCCCCATGGAACCCAGGGCTGGGCAGTCTCTACCTTCCTGCAACCCACGACCCGATGCAAGAAGTGACAGCCTCCCCCTGCCCTCCCGCTCGTGCTCTCATGCTCAGTGGTGTTGGTTCTGATGAATTCGTGTCTAAAAGGATGCTCAGCCCCTGGAGGGGTCAGAAGCCTCCCTATCCAGGAACTGTGAAGGAACAGACCAAATAGCCTGGATACCTGGTTCTCAGGGTGTAGGAAGCCAGGAAGCCAAACCGCAGGCCTGGGGGGGAGGCACGGCAAGGCTGAGTCCACATACGTAGAGCAGTCAGAACTGTCCCATCCCTAGACTGTCCCCCAGAGGGCCAGCTGTGGTGACAGCCTGTGTGGAGAGTCCCATTGTCAGGTGAGCACCGGACCCTGGGCTGAGCCCCCCATTCCTGCTTCTCTTCTCTGGCTTGGCAGAGAAGTTAGCAAGACCTTAGTTAGCAGGTCTTAGAGAAGTTAGCAAACCCTTAGCAAGAGGGTTTCCCCAAAGCTAGGAAGTCGGCCTTGAAAGGGCAAGTCTTCAATGCAAGAAATTTGGTGGGAATGGATTATGGGAGGTGGAAGCAACAATATCACTTGTAACTCAGGTCCCTGGGTGCCCACCCACAGGGCTCCGTTCTCAGCCCAAATCTAAGGGTGGGAACGAAGGTGCTCGTGACCTGCTGGGGGAGGGGAGAGACACAGGGTGTTTAGGAGGGGTCAGGAGTCCTCTGGGAGGAGGTCCCGTGTCCTCTCAGGTTGCAGCTCAGGGCCCAGATTCCCTGGGAAGGGATTCGGAGGCACCAGCCACAGGGCACCTGAAAGCAGCACAGGGTCAGGGAATGGATGAAAAGTTCCAGAGGAAGAGAACGGGGGAATGGGAAGTCTAAATGCAGTCGCTGGGGCCCTTCTTCGGAGAGCTGGTTCAGTAGCTGTGTGGCAGGCCTGGCGACCCACAGGGTTACTCCTGATGGTTCAACAGAACCATCCGGCCACTGGCCCAAAAAGGGAGATGTGGGACAGGGCAGGGCCCGGGCCCTCCCTCAGGGGAGCCATTGCTGACCTGGCTCAAAGCAGTGCTCTGCTCTGCTCTCAGCCGTGGAAGCCAGGGACGGGCCCCTCCGCCAAGGTGCCCCACTGTTGGCCCAGAAGCCAGCTGCTCCTCTTACACAGAGTGAACCTGGGTCAGTACCAACTCCTCACCGGCGGATGGGAAGTCAGGGGAAAAGAGCCCAGTTCTGCCCTGAAAGGAGAAACCTTGCCAAAGGAAAGTATTCAAAGGCTGCCTCCACGGACTGGTCACGAGGGGCTTTCCTGCAGGGCCCTGTGGCCCTGGGAGAGGCTGCTCCAGCCTGGGTCACAGACTCTGTTCCACTGCCACCTGCTGACCAGAGGAATGCCAGGGCAGAGAGGTTTGGTTCAGCTGCTTCCTTTATTAGAAACAAGTGAGATGTAACCAGTGGAACTACAATGCGTTTGGTACTTCCCCGCCCTGGAAACGGATGCCCCTCCCACAGCCCAGAGAAAAGCCCAGACAAAAGTGAAGCTTCCCCCTTCCCTGTTCCCAGATTCGGCACCTTGCCTGCAGTTAGTATTTTTGAGTTTAATTGAATGAGACCGTCTCACACAGCCTCCTGGAGCACAGCCTGTTGGTGGGCCTGCCTTTGCTTTGCGGTGGGGCAAAACCGAAGACGACTCTGGTTCTAGGGCAGGCAGGCCAGGCCACAAGAAGGCTGACCCCTGGGTGGGTAGGCACCGGCCAGGGATGTGCTCCTGCCCCCTCTCCTAGCCCAACAGTCAGGCCCTCTCCCTCTCCCAGACTGCAGCTCTGTGAAGCTACCCAGGCCTTTGGGTATCTTTTCCGTTGGTTAAATGCTGGTCATCTTTGGGCAAAGAATTCAGACCACAGGGACCCCCACCCCTAGGCTTCAGTGAGCAGCAAGTGAGGGGGGCCATGACAGTTACATGAGAATTGCAGGCAAGGCCTGAATTTCCCACAAACCTGGGTGTCGAGGTGGCTTGGTGTGGGCCAGCCTTCAAACCAAACGTTAGCATCTTTGAAAGTAGGCATGTGCGGGGGAAACAACCCTAGGTACACCTCCATCCGGAACTGAGGCTTCCTTTCTAACCAGCTTTCTCCCCTACAAAGAGGTCGGAGGCCATGGGAATGTGCGAGGGGATCAAATGTAGAGTCAATCCAAAAGCAGGAAGCAAACGTCTGGAAACATGGAGTCCAAAAGCCCAGGGTGGCAGCAGGGTGAGGGCCATCCCTGGGAGAACTTCCAACAACGGCTGCCTGAAGCAGGTCCGAGGTGATGAGCTTGGAGCCCCCACCATCCTGCAAGGCTCCTCGTGAAGAGCCCTGAACCCCAAACAATGCTTCTCTCTGAGCTCTCTGACCAGAAGTCCTGGAAGGGGTTGAGTGAAGAACGTGGGATCTGTCTGGACAAAAAGAGAGACGAACAGCAGGCACCAAGCCAACTCCCACAGACCCGGGAGGCAGTGTGGAGGGCTGGGCAGGGTTCCTACCATGCAGAGTCCAAGGAGCAGGCCACATGGTTTTGCAGGGAGACACGGAGGCCTTTCCCGGAGATCTGTTTCTTCTATAGCAGCCAGGGACTCAGAGTTTCCATTCCAGAACCGGGTTAGCCAAAGCAAAGCTCACTCCAGGGGCTGTTGTGCACCCCAACTTTCAGCGGGCAGCTTGGACCGGGACCTGGCCCAGGCTTACGACGGGGAACCTTTCCAAGTTCCGGGTCCTGCCCAAGGTAAGAACGAGTCGGGCACTTTGTTCTTTGATATCCTCAGGTGCTCGCACAGGATGAGCTGCTCTGGGACTTGGGGCGCTTTGTGTCTGATGTCTGTGAGGCTGTAAAGGCAAGCCCCGGTCTCTCCGACTCCTCCTGTCTGCGGAATGCAGTGCACATCGTGCTAAGAACAGCAGCTTCTTTGGTCTGGGTATCTTGGAGTCAAGGAGTCAAAAGTCAGCCACGATCGCTGGTGCATGCAGTGGGCAGCACAGGGGCAACGAGGAGAAGGGAGGCCCCTAGAGGCCGCTGACGAAAATGCAACACATCGGAGCGGCGGCAGCAGTTTGCATAGTGGGCAGCGCAGGTGGCGCGGCCCCCAGCCCAAGCACACGATCTCCTCCAGCTCTGGGGACCCTGCCCGGCTAGCCTCTGGCAAACCTCGCCGGAACCCACAGCCTGAAACTCGGCTCCGTTAGCCTGCAGAGCATGGCCTCCTGGCTAAGGCTTCCTCCCCCCTACAAGAAGCCGAGAAGTGCAAGCAGCCAGGAAACCGGCCCACACCACCTCCCGTTTACTTTCTTCTAGAGCAGTTACACAGGCCTGGATGTGGGCTGCTGGCAACTCCACAGCCCAGTCCTCCCCAGGCTACCTGACTGAGCACAACTGAGGAAAGCCTGCACAGACAGCCCCGTGACCCGAGGCTCCATCGCCCCTGGGGAAACTGGCAGCATCAACAGCCATCACCACTACCACAAAAATCCCCAACACATCATCAGAGAAAACCAGATCAGACAATGGTGACACAAGATCATTTCTGCTGTCAAAATCCAGATCGGTGTCCGGCCACCGCTCCTTGCTACGACTTGCAGGTTGTGCGTCTTGGAAAGGAGCAGGAGAGCTGGCTAATGGACTGGAAGGCACAGGCCACGGGCTGGTGGCTGAAGGGCTCTGGGTATCGGCCCCACGCCATCCTTGGCCAGACACCCTAGGGTGGTCAGGGTGCTGGCTCTTCGCTCTAAGATGAGCCGAGCAAGGATTGCACTGGTATGGTCTCCACAAGGTCCCAGATGCTACAAGGAGGTCAAAGGTCCCCTTCAAACTGCCAGTCACCCCAGGCAGTGGAAAATCAATCTCACAGGGGACTCATCCGTATAAAGTTGGCAACAGCTGGCTAAAGAGCCCTTTAAAATCAGTTGGCAGGATGACTTTCCACAGGGAGCAGAGCGAAGGGGGAAGAAGGGACTCCATAAAAGAAATCTGTTTCCACAGATGGTCCCCGCTGCCCAGTTTCAGAATGCAGAAAAGAACCAGCCCCTGCAGGACAGCCTCTGAGTAGGGACAGCCCCACCCAGGACTCCACCTGCAGCCCTGGGAGTTCTGAGCCCTCCTCAAGGTCAGCACAGTCCCTCCACCTTACCCTGCCTTCTCGAAGATCAGCATTTCAGCCCATCCAGAAGGGAGACCGGTTAAGATTCCCCACATCCTCTTTCTCCTGCTCCCCTAAGAAAAGTCAATGCCTGCTTTTCAGAACGAAACAATTCACTGTACCAGTATGTGTTTGTCTGGCACTGTCCTTGCATTCTAATTTTGAGGAATGATCTGGATTCAGTTTTTCATTAGAGACCGAGCATCCTTGTACATTTGGAACATGAAAGATATTTAAAATATTTATATATATATAATATATATATATATACTTTTATTATTCACCCGTTAACTCCATAATATGCCAATCACGAGCTAGTTTTCAGCAGTTACATTCCCTTGATCACGGCTGCGTAAGGATGTGATTAATTGGAAAACAGGGAGACCAGAGACACGGCCAGAGGTGACATCGCGCAGCCTACGCCATCGTAATGCAATACAATTGTCAAGTTCAGCGGCGGTTTGGTAAAGCCGGTTCAGTTCTGTTCCCTTTGCCAGGGATTCTCACGTTTGTGAAAGTTGGACCGACAAGTGGTGGGGTTCCATTTTCTGGTTTGAATTCTCAGTGGCTTTATCCAGAATCTCACTGGCAACTGATTACTGTAACACCAGCCCAACCTAGGAGAGCCAACAGGGAGAGGCAGGGTTGAGTTGACAGCCATCCAAAGTCTGCCCCATTTTCCCACCCGGTTCAGAAGGTCCAAGGGACTGGATCTGCACAGTGCCGCCAGGAGCCGGGAGCCCTCACTCAACTTTCACGAGGGGCTTCGTACATCACCCAGCTCCTTCAAGGAAAGCAACCGCCAGCAACCTGAGCCACGCTCGTCATGAGGCCTCCCTCCAGCTGGTCTGTCACGCATTCTATAAGTGCTGAGGACACCATAGCCCCGGGCTGCCCTCTGGAGCCATCAGAGGAAGGGCTGAGGGTCATGCAGGGAATGAGGGCAGTAGCCCAGCACAGGAGACGCCTCAGATCCTCTGACTCTAACCCTCCCAGCTGACCTCGGACAGCTCGACCTGCAGTTCCCTGAAGCGGTCCCGAATGCCCTGCCTCCAGCCAGCCGAGGTGGCTCATCTCGTGGGGAGAGAAGCTGGAGACAGGGTTCCTGCTTTTGTATGGCTCTGGGGCCTGTCCCCTCTGCCACCTTCACACCTGCTGCAGAAAGGGGAATGTGGACTCTGCCGGTCTGGCCCTCAGAGGGAGGAGACTTTCCAGGGCCCGGAACGCCAGCTGACAAGGGCCCAGTCCCGTGGCCCCGTCCTGCTGAAGGAGCGGACGTACCTTCTCTGCCCCCATGCTGGGGCACTTCCAGTTGTAAAGGTAATACTGCAAGTTGCCGTCCCCTATGCCAAACTTGAGCTTCTCCAGAAAGGTTTTGTTCTCCATGAGATCCAGGGCATTGAACACGTCAAACCCTTTCTGTACAGCAGGGAAAAACAAGAACAGGTGAAGAGAGATCAAAGCTGCCTCGCCCTCCTGCCTCCATCATGTCAAAGCCATATGGCACAGGTGGCCAGGACAGCAATCTCCCTTCAGAAGGTCTAACTGCATCCACGTTAAATCCAGACTCCAGCCGGCACCCGCTCTCCATCGGAGGCGCTCAGGACACTCAGAACGCCACCACGCCCGGCCTCTCCTCACTGGCCCTCCGAGTGCACACTCGTGTACTCGGCGTCCGGGTCACTGCTCCTGCCTCCCCCAAACACTAGTCATTGGCACCGTCTTCTCTGGAGACCAAGCCCGGAAGCCCTTCCTCTGAGAAGTTGGCTCCTAGCAGCTGCTCAGCACTCCTGTCTCCCCCTTACTCCCCAGACACCTCAACTACTAGGCCTCAGTGTGCACCCTGTGACTTTAGGGCCGCTGATACACTGCTAGAGAAAGACGTTTCCTAAATCTCACCAAGTTGACCAGAAGTTCTCACGGGGCACAGACTAGACTGGCCACCATCTGGCCGGCCCACGGGGGCCGCTCTCAGTTGGGGCGGGACCCACGACGAAGGACTGACTGACGCTGACCTCTTCGGGTCTTTTTTCTTTCTTTCTTTTTTTTTTTTTAAAAGCCTGGGCCCCTCCCCCCACGTGCTACAGTCAGCCACTCCAATGACTCACCACGACAGGGACCAATCTCCCCATTGCCATGCTGGGGAAGTTGTAAGGAGAACCCCTTTACTCCCGGAGCAGGCCTGGCTGTTCAGGCTCCTTGGGAGCGTCTCCCATGAGAACGAAACTCACTGAAGTAAATCAGGAGTTCAGTGCCTTCACTTCATGTGGGTCCTCCTAGTTTTGAGCCGCTGGCTGAGGAGTGGTGGGCCCCTTCCTAAGCAGAGCGGGAGGCCAGCTGTGCTCACCACTGCTCCCACTGCCCTTCCCCACACGTGTCCAGGCCCTCCAGTCCGCTCCTCACCATTTTGGCGAGAACAAGGGCGTCGCTCATGAGGTCTAGAAGAGGGGTCTGGGTGTGGACGTTGTAGAAAGAATAAGCAGCCTTTAGACTCTTGTGGGTTGGGTGATTCATAATGGTGGAGGGAAGTGTATAAAAGCTCAGGAAATCTGTCACTTCACCGTTTGCATTCTGCAGGGAAAACAATAAAAGGCAACGTCACGCACGCGCGGTGATCCTGCAGCCTGGGAACAGTGTTTCCTATTGCTTCCGCACCACCCGCAGGCAGCTCTGCCCCCTCAGAACAATGGGGGCACACCGAAACAGCATGTGCAGGCAGGAGACAACACGCTGCCGAGGACACCCGAGGACAGAGCCGGGAGCAAGAGGCAGGCCGGACCAGGGGCTGACCCTGCTGAGCTCTCGCCCTGCCTGCAAACTGTCAGGGACCTCAGGCGGCTCACGCTCCCCCAGACGGTGTCCCTGATGCCTGGCCCGCACCACCTCAAGCCAGACGGCCAGGGAAACGAAGGCTTACCTGAAGAAAAGGGACCAGTTCTCTTCTACTGTGTCACCAGTGGGGACTGGGGGTTGGGATAAAGGAAAGAAGGGCCCGTGCCAAGTCCAGAGGGCACCATTTTAGCAAGTACAAGCTACAACTTCCATTCTTCAGGGAGGACCAAGCAAGGAGGGCCAAGGAAGTCTAGGATGCCAACACCGCCATCAACCGGCTGGGTCTTCAGTCACCGAGTGTGAGAAACCTAGCCACTCGAGGAGGATGCCTCACCCGGGCCCAGAACACCCCTCCCCACTCACCTCCACCACAAAAGTGTCGATGATATTCTCCTGGGGGTAGAACCAGTGCTCCACTTCCTCCTGGCTCATGACCGGTGTGAGGTGGAACTGCTTCAGGTACCTGGTGAGGAGCTGGTGCACTACTGGAATGTCCTTTTTTTCCATTGGTCGCAGTCCAGCTGTCTTGGGAGTCTGGAATGAAGAAAGACGACACAGTTATCAGCTGTGCCGTGAGCATCTTGGCTCCCTCTCAAGTCCTGCAGGAACCAAAAACTTCACAGTCTCCTTTCCTACCCTAACCCTGGATCCCTCCACCCAGGTGCTCAAGAGACAATCCTCAGTCACCCCTGGCGATGGCCCCTCGCTCACGGCCCCACTGCACTCAGGCCCGAGTCCTGCCTTGTCGGGGTCTCTGGCCCTCTCCCTCCTAGTGAAGGCTACCCTCTCTGGCTGAGGCTATCGCTTTGATCGCTCATCCATATGGCCCGGCCACCTGCTTAAGGAAACACAACCCATCACGTCCCTCCCTTGCTCTCAACTCCCTAACACGGAGCACAAGACAGTCCACCCCCTGGATCAGCTGGCAGTTCTGACTGTCCTGTCGTTCCAGCCCAGTGGTTCTTAATGGGGGCAACTGTGCCCCCGGAGGACATCTGACAATACTCTGAGACATTTTCAGTTGGCACAAGGGGGAGGGGCACTACTGGCATCTCGTGGGCAGGAGCCAGGGAAGCTGCTAAACATCTTACAATGAACAAGCCACTCCCCATGACAAAAAATGACCCAGCCCCAAATGTCAACAGTGCTGTGACAGAGCAAAACCCTCATGGATGTGCTGGGGAAGGCCCAGCCCAGTGTTACCCATCAGCCTAGTGGAGCCTTTCTTGGCTCCTTTCCTCCGAACCCTCGCCATCTCCCACTGAACTGTAGCTGATCTCCTCCTGGGCTGGTCTCTCTCCGGCAGACTTAGAGCATGTCACAGACCAGCTTCCAGTCTAGGCCCGGTGGAGCCCGTGGGCCCAGCAGAGTCCACAGCAGACGCCTGCTTTGTCTGTCTGTTCGGACCCTGCACCAGTAGGGCCTCCAGCAGGGCCTGCTGCAAGTTAAACCCTGAAGAAAAGCACCAAACTCCTGGGAGTTCATCTTAAATCAGGATCCCACCCCACAGCTGCTTTTTCTTAAGGAAGGCTTCAGTGGAATGAAGCCATGTGATGCTCCGGAGTAAATACTGGTGCCGACAGAACATCCCCAAAGGCCCAACACACAAAGGTGGGGTCAGCCAAGTCTGAAAGCCGGGGGGAGTTACAGTTTCTGTATCTGGGGGACTGCCTGATACAACTGCTTCCCTGTGTAGAAACTGCTTCTGAAAGAGTTCGAGGATCTCTCCCCACCCAAATTCTCGCTAACCCTGAGGTCTCCAGAGAACACTCACTGACCTCGTTTCTACATGGTGGCTCCCACAAGGACACCTCCAATCCTGCACTGAAAGGGCCTCTCACCCACAGGTGGGGAGATCCAGAGACACCTTCTAGCTACGACACCCCTGTAAGAATGCTCTTTGCCTGCCTAAAACTCAAGACAAGTCTGTCATAATAACAGAAAGACTTCCATCACAGTCCTCCCAAATCTGATCTTTGGGGCAGTATCTAACTGTGCTACACCGTCTCTCAAATCTGGACACTGTCGACCCGGGGCCAGTGCGAGAGGAGCCCAATTCCAGGGTGATTACGCCAGTCTGGTGGCTGACGAATCCAGGCGGGTGCCCCTCTGGTCTGCAGGTGCCCAGTGGCTCTGCTGCCACGGAATGGAAGAGCTCTGTGGGAAGACACGTGGCCTTCAGAGCGGGGGGGGGATCCTGAAACCACGCACAACTGGGGAGCAAGGAGCAGCATTTCTTTCATTGAGAAACTAGGTAACCTGAGACCCAGAGCAGAAAACCAGCTCACTCAAGGCTGCCTAGTCCTTCACCAGCCAAATTTGGATCGAGATGGGGGGGGGGGGGGGGGAGGGTGCAGAGGGGCTGGGATTAGAAATTGAGGCTTACAGGGGCGCTGGGTGGCTCAGTCGGTTGAGCGTCCGACTTCAGCTCAGGTCATGATCTCACAGTTCATGGGTTTTGAGCCCCACATCGGGCTCTGTGCTGACTGCTCAGAGCCTGGAGCCTGCTTCAGATTCTGTGTCTCCCTCTCTCTTTGCCCCTCTCCTGCTCATGCTCTGTCTCTCTCTCAAAAATAAACATAAAGAAAGAAAGGAAGGAAGGAAGGAAGGAAGGAAGGAAGGAAGGACGAACTCGAGGCTTCCCTCACAGGCTGGGGTCACCCCTCCTTTCCCTGCCCACCAGATGCTCTAGAGCATATTCATACTGGGCTCTGGGCTGCGCTGCAGGTCAGTGAGTAGATTCATCTTGCTCTTTATACTTCGCTAAGGCTAAAATCACAGAGGATAGATGTTCTCTGAGCTCATCAACAGATGACAGGGAAGCTAGCCCAGGTGCAGACACAGGAGAACTGAGAAAGCAAAACTAAAATAAAACCCTTGCTACAGACAACAGAAACAGCAGAGGCAGGAGGGTTGGAATCCAGAAACGACGAAGTGGGTCACTTTTCTGATGAGCTCCCGCTCCCAACACCCCGCCAAAGCCGTGCTGCGTTCCTGCCCAGGGCCAGGATCTCCTTGGCCTCTCTTGCCCCTGCCCAGCGCCCCAGGGCACCACTGGCCTCTGGCAGTCGGTAGAGCTTCATGGTACGCTGCATGGTCATATTTCTGCTCAGGTGGGAGAACTTCACTTCAATCAGCTTCCGAGGGTTTAGGGACCGATGCCAGTACCTGTAGGGACACAAATGTCCGGTCCTCAGAGGATTCTGGCAAGTCCCAAGGAGGGCGATGGCATGGAGCTCTCCAGATGGCCAGCAGGTGGCGTGAGAGACCCGTCAAGGCCCCATAAGCGCCAGTGGCGGCGCTGGGCACGCCAACATCCCCCCACCAGTAAGAGCAGACCTGCCACAGCTCTTCCCGGATTTCCTATCTGTCTTTCCTGATTTCAAAAGCCACTTCTCTGTTACAGCAGTTGTCTGGGAAGAGCCACCTTCACTTGTGGAATGAAGTCCATGGAAAGCCTTCTAGGTCTCGGAATGTTTATCCTCCTCCTCCCTCCTCTACTGCCTTCGCCTGCTGTTTCTCTTCTGAATTTGAGGCAGAGACTGTCCCTGGGTCACACGGGGATCCGACATGTCTCTTTGGCCCACATAATATTCAAAACAAAATTGTGCCAACCACCGAACACCTCTGGACATTTACCATCAAAATCCAGACTTGGGCTGGTCCTTAAAAACTAAAGCAAATCCCCAGCGGACTGCCCTCCCTTCTCCAAAAGGCAGGAATCAGTGGGAGCTGAGAATGGCTAAGCCCTCTGGACAGGGCACCCGCTCTCCTGTCTGTGCCCACAACCTCCCCCTTCACTCTTCCGTGCTCCCTACCTGGCTTCCGTGGGCGCCCACCTGCCACCTTATCAGACAGGAGACATGCTCTGGGGCGGGCACCAACTTAGCGCCGGCGCTGCGAGTCTGAAGCACGAGCTCCTCAGCTGGAGTGGGCACGCCCGGACTTCGAGCGCCCTGTAAGAGATCTTTACCTGCAGGTGCCAACAGGCTTTGGTAATACCACGCCGGCAGTGTAAACAGCTTGGAAGATGCCCTCCAGGTGAACTCGCCGGGTTATCTCCCGGATCAGGACCGGAGCCACCCTCTTGGAGCGCAGCTTCTTGTGGACACACAGGAAGTTGATCTCCACCATCTTCTTCTCTCTGGAGACAAAGGGAGAACTCCCAGTGACCAGGCTTTTAATGGGGAAGATACTCCCTCAAGCTGCTGGAGCCACCGTGTAGGGAGGGGGGCCTTCAGCTCAGGCACGCGTCCTGCCACCACCTGCACCCGACAGCTGGCACGTGGAGTCCCTCGACCCCGCCGCTGCTCTGCGGCACCAGGCAAGGAACCCACTCCCTTCAAGCAGACCGCGCTTTCCATGGGAGGTGGGGCTCAAGCAAACCCCTTTATCTGAAGGCACCGCCAGGATCTACCTCATGGATCCCCAATAGCAGGATGCCCACCTTTAGCTGGCAGGGCACCTCAGAGTTAAGTCAAGGGCTATCCGGGAATTTCAAGGGTTCTGACTCCCACTAGAATCTGAGGCCTGTAAGCCCAGAAGACTGCAGCAGATAGTTCTGATGTTTCCAGGGAAAATGTGAAGACCAGAGCTCGGAGGTCCCGTGAGGGTGTGGATGTTGAGTCACACTGGCTCCGGCCTGTTTCTGAAGCTGTTCAAGTGCACCACCACGTGACGGGTGCAAGCGCAAACACTGAGTCCCTGTGCAGGTAGCACGCTGGTCCTCAGGGTGGACCCTGTTCAGCCCAGGACACAAATGAGAGAACCAGCAACAACTCAGAGCAAAACACACGGTTCCTATGATGAATTTCTATCCCCAGGACCTGAGTTCCCTCCCTTCAAGGGATCTTCACCCTTCCTTTTGTGGAAGGTACGTATATCTTTTCTTCCCTCGCTCCCAGACCAAGCAGGATGGTGGGGATGTGGGGCGCAGGGGGTGGTGCTGGTGCTTACGTGTCATAGATGTGGATGTTTGCTGGGATGGCACTGATGAACCCGACCAGTTTCCGACTTGAGACCACTCGAACCCCGCAGTGCCACTGGGGGAGCCAGCCAGGCGGCCGGAGAGCCCTAGAAGAGAGACAGAGGCCATGGTGCTGCTGACCAGTGGGCTGGGCAGGCTGCTTGGGCTCCAGAGCTGAGTCTGTTCTAAGCTCCTGCTACACCTCCCTGGGGGTAACCAGCTAAATTCTCCATAGGGCCAAGCCCTCCGGGACACACATGGGATTGAGCCAGAGCCCCTTCCTGCAGCTCGGCCCATTTGGCTTACTTACCCACCCAATCCAAGCTGTCACACTAAGGACTTCGCACCCGATCCAATTTCTTTGTGCTCACTCACCATGACAGCTTACGCTGGAGGACGGGCCTCACTGGCTCAGACTCCAGTGGGTCCTGTGGTTGGGAGCAGATCACAGAGAACCCAGAGCTCTGGTCTCCACCTGTCCCCCGGACACCATCACCCCCTCTTTCTGCCTGCCCAGTCTTCCCTTTTCAGGCAGTCATCCCTCTCCATTTCGGCCTCAGGCCTCTACATTCCTGGATACTAAACATGGCCCCAGGAGGCTGGATGGCTCAGCCAGGCAAGGCCATTTTCATATAACCGGGCAGGCTCAGCAACTGGATAGAAAAGGACCTTTCTTTCTTTTGAAATCTCAGTAGGTCTCGTCCCTCCTTCCCCTCTTACACAAAGTCACCACACAACACACCAATCTCTTCTGGGTACTGATGCCACAAAGGCCTCCCTCACCCAGTCATTCTCCCTCAAATAAGGTTTTGACTCTTAGCTCCACTGAAAGCAACCCTCTCTCCTTCAGATGTGGGGATTCAAACTAGACACACTAGCTTGCGACTGAAGGCTGGTTCTTAGCAGGGATGAGAAAGTGGGCCCGCTGCGGTGGCCCTGCCCCACGCCCACCCGAGCCAGGAAGCCCTCACAGCTCACCACAGCAGAAAGTCCGGGGAGTAGTCGAACCGGAACATATTGTCATCATCCTCCACATAGTTCTCATTCAGGAGGCCATAGAGTTCTTTCAGCTGCAGAGAGACAAGGGGCGGCCTCAGAACCACTCTGCCCGACGTCCTGGGGCTCAAAGCTTTTCGGAGGAACAAGGTAAACTATCAAAAACCACGTTTCATCTCATAAACCCTTTTCACTCCAGGCATGGCACGGACTCTTTTGGAACAAGCACCCCAGCTGTACTAGGAAACTGAGCCACGGAGAAGTAGAGCGGCCGTGACCCAAGTACACAGAGGGGCAGGGCAAGAATGTCAGTGTCAGCCAACTAACCAGCCACGGCGTCGTTACGACAGGGAACAGATGAAAAGAGGAACGAGACAAATGAACACATGGCAGAAGGGTATTACTCTAGGGAGCTACAGAGCTTAACTCTCCACCTGCCCGAGAAGCCAAGGGCTATTTAATGGGGCATCTCAGGCAGGCCCCAGAGGTAAAAGACAGGGGACCGGGGTGGGAGAGGGGTGTGTCTGCTCCGACCTGCTTTGATTGGCTCTCAACAGAGTCCTTGAGAAAGTCTTGAGTAGTAGCTGTCTCCGTATGACAGCAGGGCTCACTCAAAGTGGCACTCGATCCACACTGCGGGCTGCCCAGGCCTACTCACCACACCACGGTCCCCCAGGTCCAAGGCATCCCAGGTGAAGCCCTGGGGCAGGGTGTAGGGCTCCTGGCGGATGTTGTCTTTGTCAGGCTCCACGGGGCCATGGGTGTTCACCACTTCTCCTGGAAGAAGAGCGCAGAGCCTCACCCTCTGTCTCCCGGGGGAGGCAAGCGGGGGCTCAGCTTAGACATCGACCGCAGCAAATTCCTCCTGTCCCCAGGAGCCCTCCATCTGAAGAACACTCTGTGCTTGGCAACTGCAGACCATCTTTCCAGCTACCCTTCGTCCCCAACTGAGAGCCAACTCGTGGCAAAGCTTCAGAATAATCACTAAGATCCAAGGTGCTTGGTTTTTTGGAAATTCTTTTAAATCTCCCTTCGGTTACTAAATGACAAACATTTATCTTGACTAATTTGGCTTCCTGCCTCCCGGCTGGTGTAAAAACAACTCTCATGGTCCTGGCTCAGGCCCATCAACCTGGATGGATTTATAAGGAGTTGCAACAAGGCTGCTTTTGTGTCGACAGCAACAATGTACCGGGCCCACTGCTGAACCAGATGATGGCATCGAGGCGCCAGGCTCAATCTTGGCCCTGCCAGCCTTGGCTTTCAGCAACGTGGGCCAGTTAACTGCTGCCGCCAACTTGGCCCCTCAGTGTTTACAGAGTCCTGCGAGTATCTTTAGGCTCAATCACTGAATCCACACAACGCTGCCAGGAAGTTACCCTTGACATGACATCCCCACTCTGGACGGACACCCCTCCTCTGTGGAGTGTGTGGAGAGCGCTTGGGGGTGTCAGACGATACAGGCCTGATACCCGCACGCAGCCCAAATGGACTCATGTGAGACACCTGAACAAATCGACCACTTAATTTTGGCCCTTGGAATTATTTAGTGTCTACAATTCATAGCTCATTCATAGTCACAATTCATAGCTCATTCATAGTCACAACTGGAAGAAGGCAACGTTTATCGTGCTTTGAAAACTGAGCCTTCAGAAGGGACCCACACTGCTTGCTCCCAGCATCAGGCTCTGTACACACTAGGCACTCAATTTGGGCTTTTCCTGACTTTCAGACCCCTGGCCCAAACATGTCATTCTAATGTGTAACAGGCAGCTGCAGACCCTCCCCGGTCACGGACCCATGGGGCAGGGATAGCGGAAACGGCCAGCTCAGGCTATGAGCTGAGGACAACACTGTTTGGGACTGACCATCTAACTTTCTCTCACTCAACACATTTCGTGAACAACACCCTGCTTCGGATGTCGTGCACTGGGATACGGCAGGGAAAAGACAAGGTCCCTGTTCCCACGAGATGTCCCATCTTCTGGTGAATATTTCATAAACAAATCATTACCAACACGCTAAGAGTCACAAACTGGAAAGCACAAGCAACAGCGAGGCCACATAGCAAGGAAGCGTCCAGCTACCTCCTATTTACATCAGGCTCCCCAGTAGGTTTGCTTGGGAAAGAGGTTATATTTTTCTACCCTAGTTTAGAAACTGGCCTTCTGATTTATTCATAAAGTGGCCCTTGTGAATTAATTGAATATAAGTCAATCTAATTCTAATTCACCACCATGCAAAATTTTGGGAGGCTACAAAGTTGAGGGCTAGACCCTTGGAAAGTACTAAGATTTCTACGCTAGTCTTGTTGAGGTGCTGGTTGATGTTCCCGGCCTTCTATTGAATTTATACCCTTTCTAAAATACATTTAACTCCAGAAACTTTATTTATTTGCGGGAGAGCACAAATTGGGGACAGGGGCAGAGGGAGAGAGAGAATCCCAAGCAGGCTTCACACCCAGCACAGAGCCCAATGTGGGACCCTGGGATCATGACCTGAGATCATGATCTCAAGAGTTGGGACACTCAACCAACTGAGCAATCCAGGTGCCCCTAACTTCAGAATCTTTTTATTTTTTTCTAAATGATTTCCATGGACAAGATAGTGGTGGTCTTCCCACTGTACTACAATAATCTCAAGGCTAAATCTTTTCAGGGGTACCTGGGTGACTTAGTCGGTTAAGCATCCGATTTTTTTTTTAATGTTTATTTATTTTGAGAGAGAGAGAAAAAGAAAGAGAATGAATGAGCATGCCCGTGCAAGAAGGGGAGGGGCAGAGAGAGGGAGAAAGAACCCTAAGCAGGCTCCCCGTGCTGTCAGCACAGAGCCCGATGGAGGGCTTGAACTCAAGAACCGTGAGATCATGGGGCACCTGGGTGGCTCAGTTGGTTGAGCGTCCAACTCCTGATTTCAGCTCAGGTCATGATCTCATGGGTTTCATGGGCTCGAACCCCACATCGGGCTCTGTGCTGACTCTACAGAGCCTGCTTGGGATATCCGTCCTCTCTCTCCATCCCTCCACAGCTCAAGCTCTGTCTCTCTCAAAATAAATTAAAAACAAAACAAAAAACTTTGAAATAAGTAAAAAAAAAAAAAAAAAGAACCATGAGATCAAGACCTGAACCAAATTCAAGAGTCAGACGCTTAACCAAATGAACCACTCAGGCACCCCAAGTGTCTGACTCTTGATCTTGGGTCATGAGTTCAAGCCCCGCACTGAGCTCCATACTGAGTGTGGAGCTTACTTAAAAAAAATAGGGGCACTTGGATGGCTTACTCGGGTAAGCATCCGGCTTGGGCTCAGGTCACAAACTCACGGCTTGTGAGTTTAAGCCCTGCGTCAGGCTCTGTGCTGATGGCACAGAGCCTGTAGCCCGCTTCAGATTAGGTCTCCCTCTCTCTCTTTTGACCCTCCCCTGCTCACGCTCTCTCTCTTGCTCTCTCCCAAAAATAAACATTAAAAAAAAAAAAAAAAAAAAAAAAAAAAAAGGCTGAATCTTTTCACTTATGCTGGTTACTAGGCACTCTAAGCAACAAGCATTTCCATTCATCACACTCCTTCATCACATGTTCATGGAGTCCCAGAATGTGCCAGTTCTGGGGTGGGAGCTGATGAATACAACAGCATAGGTCCTCATCATCACGGGCACCTGCCACCCAGCAAGATGAGGGCCCCCGACAATGACAAACCAGTTCTCCCAGGTTGCCTCAAGGCTGTTTGATATCTTCGACACATAGCTGACAAAGCAGAGTTACAGGAAATACTTAGAAAGCTTCATAGTCTAAGGTGCCAATGAAGCGCAGAAGTGGCCATAGGCTCCTGCAATGTTCTCCTGCCAGCCTAGCTTCAAGGCTTCCACCTGCAGGGAGTGACCTATCCTCCAGCTTCTCAGGGCTCTTGACTGCCTCCTGCTGCATCGGTGTGGAAGGCTGCCTCAGAGCATGCTGGGAGTGCAGCCAATGATCTCTAGACCACCCAAACCAAGTAGCCAACTGAGGGTGCTGGAAACTTTAAAAAAGAAAACCTTGGATTTTCAGAGGGTTTCTTTCTGTACCCTTTCCCCACAACGTTCTGTCTTCCAACATCAAAGATTCAAAACCACACAATGCAGCAACCATGAAGGACTCGGAAACAAAGAATGTGAGATCTGGGAGACTTTATCTTTTTTTTTTTTTTTTTTTTTTTTTTTTAAATTTATTTATTTTTGATAGAGACAGGGCACAGTGGGGGAAGGGCAGAGAGAATGAGACACAGAATCCGAAGCAGGCTCCAGGCTCTGAGCTGTCAGCACAGAGCCCGACGTAGGGCTCAAACTCACAAACCATGAGATCATGACCTGAGCTGAAGTCAGACGCTTAACCGACAGAGCCACCCAGGCATGCAGAGACTTTATCTTATTTTTAAATGTTTACTCATTTTTGAGAGAGAGAGAGAGAGAGAGAGAGCGCGAGCTCGTGTGTGAGTGGGACAGGAAGAGAGAGGGGGACAGAGGATCCCAAGAGGGCTCTGAGCTTACAGCAGAGAGCCCCACACGGGGCTCGAACCCACAAACTGCAAGATCGTGACCCAAGCTGAAGGTAGACGCTTAACTGAGCCACCCAGGCACCCCCAAATTTGGGAGACTTTAAACCAAACGAACAGGGCATGGATGAAGGTAAGAGTGGGGAGGCTTCTCTCTCGGAGCCCAGAGAAACTACGTACAAGTCCAAGTCCTCCCTTGGGTAGCTACTTATAAAAACTAATCTAAGGGACACCTGGTTGACTCAGTCAGTAGAGCATGTGGCTCTTGATCTCGGGGTTGTGACTTCTAGCCCCACGTTGGGTGTAAAGATTACTTAAAAATAAAATCTTTAAGGAGCGTCTGGGTGGCTCAGTCAGTTAAGCGTCCACTTTGTTTCAGGTCACGATCTTGTGGTTCGTGAGTTCCAGCCCCATGTCGGGCTCTGTGCTGACAGCTCAGAGCCTGGAGCCTGCTTCAGAGTCTGTGTTTCCCTCTCTCTCTGCCCCTCCCCTGCTCGCACGCTCTCTCTCTCTCAAAAGAATAAACATTAAAAATACATTTTTTAATAAATAAAATCTTAAAACACATTAAATACATAAAAAAAATTAAAACTAACCTAAGAGTGACGAGATTCCAATCCACGGAGATGAGGGGGAAAAGAGAGGGTTCCACATGCCTCTACTACAGTGGGAAAGTGGGGACTTTGAAAAAGTAGAAGGACATGATCTGAAAAGTTTATTTGGGAACAGAGTTATGCTTGTATTTGGGAACACAGAACGGTCACACAGCCTAAAACATGCTATTTAGAAGGCCCTTTGTGGTGAACTTAGGATGGCTGTAAACTTCTCAAGAATTCCAGGTCTCTTCAGTGGAATACAACCTAATCTTACCTCTCCCAACAAGGTGGGGAGTAAACAGTACACTTGATAGGCATGATCACTGGCCCCACCTCAGGGGAAAAAAATCACAGCAAGAAGCTGTAAGTCGCACTACCCTCAGGATACTTGGAAGAACTAGGCTGACATGTCAGCCACACGACCGAACGAAGCCTGTAATGTGGTGCTTTCTGCGGGGCTAACTCACTAAAACAACGGAATCCTTCATTTGGGCCTGACCGTGGACCTGAAAGGCAGACTGGTCAGGTGCTCAGGGCACTGGCCCTTCCCCAGCACCCCACACTGTAGATGGCCCAGAAGGCACACCCAGAAGAAATACAGCTGACCTCGCTCCACCTTCCTGAAAGCGTCAGGAAGCTCTCAGGAGCAAATGTGTGGCTTTCTCGTGAACTTTCTGACAACCCCTGGAGCACTCTCTATACTTACAGGAGGAGAAACTGAGGCAAACAACACAGTGTAACAGGACTAATGAGGAACAGAAGTCCATGGATCTCAATTTACCTCTTTACCGGGTTCCATGTCTATGAAGAATGAAGCTAAGTTACCCATTTGCAAATTCCTAATGAAGAATAAAACCAGACCAAAACCCCCAAGCCCCATCTGAAAACTGGGCCAAGATGCCTGGCAGCCACCACAAAATGCTGTCGTGCATCTCGCTCAGAGGCGGAGTGTGCTGCTGTCTGCATTCTTCCTACTCCTTGGTGGGGAGTAGTCCCTGGGACCCGTTTCTAGTAATGCCCTAGTAACAGCATTGCTGTGATCCAAAGCCTTCTTGGAGGGCTTAGCCAGTGGGCCTGGGGCCTGGCTGCCCTGGGCAGCCTGACAGACAAGCAGGTGGGTCGGGACAGGGTTCTAGAATAATGCCCGCTGCCGATTCACCGCTCCTCACCATCCAGGCAGTGTTTTTGCTTTCCACCCCCTGAGGGGCACACCTCAGCTTGCTTCTGGATTATGATTACACTGTCCAAGAACTGCATCTGCTCTAGAGTAGTTTCTGAAACTTCCAAAGTGGACACAAATCCTCTGCAAGTTCGGACTCCACAGGTCTGGGGTGAGGCCTCAGAGTCTGCATGTCTATAAGCTTTTAAGCAATGCCCACTCTGCTGGCCTGAGGATCACACTTTGAGTAGCACCTCCCCGTGTCGCATACTTCCCACCTCTGGAATAGATAATCCCCGTTATCTATTCCAGCTGCCCCTTTCCCCTCTCCCCTCTCCAGTCTCTGGTGCTACCCTGCCCCTGCCCCCTCCTCCAGACCAAACATCCTGGAGGCGATCAGTACATGCACAACCTGAAGGCCACTTACATTTGGTATCTGAACCCATGTTTTTTCAACATACTTACTTTCTCAGTCACAGAGAAAATAGAAATCGGGCCCCGAATTGTGATGTAACCACTCCAGAAACTTTTTGTCAACAGCAGCATCTGAAGTTAGCCATCAACGTTAGCTATGGCTTGGTCTCAGCAGGAATCTCTAACTCGCCTGTTATGTCATCTCTTTACATTTTCTGCCTGTCCCACCCCTTTCAGAGTTCAGTATAGCTGTTTTAAAGAGTGCCAACCAAACCTGCACAGGGTATTTCCAGGGGTTGAACAATTGTGGTTAAGCAAATGTCAAATTTACCTGCAGTCGGTAAGCGTGCACTGGCTGACAAAGGGAAGAGGCTGGGGACTCAGCCCAACCCAGGATGAGACATCTGCCCAGATAAACAAGACAGCCCCTCCGTAAAACTCTTTGTGGGAAGACAGACCCATAGGCACACATCTCCACTGACCGTGTGCCAATATACTGTTTTTCTTTGTGACTTACAGTAGATGACGATGGACTAAAAGAATCAGTATTTGTTCTCAACATGAACTCCTGTGAAATAGTAAGGTCCCTGAACATTAGTCTTTTCCATTCCTTTTTTTTTTAAGTAGGCTCCAAACCAGGGATACCTGGTTAAGTGCCTGTCAAGCGTCTGACTTCAGCTCAGGTCATGATCTCATGGTTTGTGAGTTCGAGCCCCGAGTCAGGCTCTCTGCTGTCAGCACAGACCCTTCTTCAGATCCTCTGTCCCCTCCTTCCCCCTCTGGCCCTCCCCTGCTTGTGCTTGCTCTCTCAAAAATAAATAAACATTAAAAAAAAAAAAAAAAAAGGTAGGCTCCACACCCAGCGTGGAGCCCAACTTGGGGCTTGAACTCACGAATGACCCTAAGATCAAGACCTGAGCTAAAATCAAGAGTAGGATGCTTAACCGAATAAGCCAGCCAGGCACCCCTAGTCATTTCTATACTACATTTTAAAGACCACCTTCTAAAAATAACCACGAAGGAAGTCCAGGACTCTACTGTCCTCCCTCACAGATTCAGCAAGGCATCCTAAGCACGGCTAAGATACATCCCTCGCCCTCACCAGGGGAAGAAAGCACATACATACCCAGTTTGGGGACAGGCTGTGTGTCCCAGAACTGGTAGCTTCGCTTGCTAGCCTCCTCCATGGTTTTGGCAGGTCCCTGACCCACTGAAAACAGTTCAATGGCTTTCTGTATTTCCTGGATCCTCTCTGCTGGCAAAGAGTTCATCTGGACAAGACAAAGTTGGGGAGAGAAAAGGCCCATTATGTTAACAAGCACTTTTGATTAATCACTAATTCAGTAGTTAAGGGGTGCAACTCAAGGAAGGGGCGTGGTTCCTCCATCCCAATCCCAGAGGTCAGGTGTCATACGACAACTGGGAAAAGAGTGGTTGGCGATGGGCTATTTGAAAGGTGGGTGCTTCCCACTGGGTTTCTCCTTCTTGGTCTCATGATGTCTGATGGCAAAAGGAATACGTGCTCAGTGTCAAATTTCAAACACTGCAGAAATGTGTAAAACATACAGAAAGTAAAAAACCAACAATCCCACCCCTTAAATATAATCCTTGTCATCAACAGTCTTAATTTAGGAGGTAGGGTGAAAAGAGGCAAATATAATTTCAGGCTTTTTTGCATGCAGGCTCCACACACACACACACATACACACACACACACATTTTCAAAAACTAGAACTGGATCATATGGTATTATTCTACAAGCTGTTCTTTAAACACTATGTCTTAGAGACCCTTCCATGTGGACACACAGACCTGCTTATTCTAACAACTGAGTCCACTTTGTGCCCGGACCATAGTATATTCAGTGAGTCTCTCACCGATGGGCATTTCTGTGGTTTTGTTCTTCAGCTTTACACACAATGCTGTAATGAACCTTCTTGTACATCTATTTTTGTTCACTGGGATACATATTTCTGTAGGAGAAAGCCTAAGAAAAAGGCGTGCTGGGTCAAAGGATATGCACGTTTGAAATTATATATCATCAACTTGCTCTCTAAAAACAGAGTATCAACCAATAGCGCAATGAACAGTGTGTTCATTTAACTAATATCAATTAATAACCAAGTGAGCACATGTTTCTCCTTACCCTCATCATAAGATTTGCCAAATCTTAAAACTCTACCAATCTAGGAGAAAAAAAAATATTGCTTTAATTTTCTTTCATTCATTGTGAATTTAACCATCTTTTCATACAGTGATGGAACAGTTTTAATTTTGTAAACTGCCTACTCATTTCATTAGTTTAAACTGGTTCATGTATTACAAATATTTTTCCAGCCTGTTGTTTATCTTTTTAACTTTTACAGAAAAGTTTTAAATTTGTCAATTTTTCTCTTATGGTTTCTGGGTCTTATGTCAGGCTTACGATGATATAAAAATACTCATAATTTCTTCTGATATTTTTACTTTACTGTTTTCTTTTCCCATTTAGATAGAGGACAGGGAGAACATAAACGAACATGTTTACAGTGCATCTTTCCTGGAGACAGGACTATGAGTGATTTTCATTTTCTCCGTCTTATTGTTTTTCCTAGATTCTTCACTGCTACCTGCTCTAGCATGCAGGTGCTGTGTAAATGGTGTTTTGTTAAATATTTCTAATTTCAAAGTGAATCACTCTGATACATGCTCGAGCTCAAATCCCCCTGGAGTCTTCTGAATACCCACCCCCAGACAAACAATGAAACAAAAGTCTCTAAAGCCAAATCACGGGCTTGGGCTAGAATCCCTGACCCAGAGATGTGGCTGAGCCACGGCTCTCATCTTAAGAACGAGGAAGACCCCCACCTCCCTAGTAGGGATGTTGAAGGTTTGGGGTTAATTTAAATGAAGCGCCGGGCAAGAACCTGGCCAACACGGTGGTCAATAACGGTGGGGATGTGGTTTTTTTTTTCATAGTGGATTTGATATTGAGAATGGTAAAAAATTACTTGAAGCCATTTCTCAATTACGTAGGAGATTCAAGATGGAGCGTGACATTCGTGGCACAAACACAGTAGGTATACTGGAGCGAGACTGGATTCCTTGTGAGGGTTAGACACTGTTTTGGAGGCAATTCGTAGAGAGGAATTATATGTTTAAGCTTCTCCTGGGGTCTACTCGGAAGGGGGCAGCACTTCACCTGAAATAAAAGGTGCTGGTGTTGTGTTGTGTTGTGTAATGTTGTTCTTTTAAGAAACCAACCAATCCCTCCCCATACTTCTGAATTTCAGGTCAGTGTGTCAGTCTTAGGCTTGTAAGGTCTAGGCCAGTGGTTCTCAACTGTGGGACTCACAGGTTCCGTTACAATGACCGTGGCGCTAAGAGAATGCTTGCAATATATAAAGGTTGGCCTTCAAAAGAACAGGCCTTTTCTTCTCCCACTGGCGAGGACCTGAGACAGAGAAGACTGAGAACCACTGCTCGAGGCGGCAGGGGCCGTTCCGACGGAAGTGCTCTATGGCACCTAGCACAGCACCACATGCAGCTATCCGTACCTGTACATACTGAGGGGGCAACACGCCTGGGGGTCAGTGTCTAACCTGCTGCATCTTTTAAGGTACGGACAGAAGTTTCATCACCTAGGTCTAGGGCAGCAGAGGGCAGCAGGGGGGTCCAACTCCTCCATCCTGAAGTAATGCCAGTGGAGACTGTCAATCTGAATTGTTCCTATACGTTCACCCCCAAACTCTTTAGTCTGAAAAGGCAACTCTCTCAGTCACAAGAAAACAGAGCCTCCTTGTTACCTTCACAGGCTGATCCTGGGCTGAATCTGTCTCACTGCCTTTCTCTTTCTTCTTTTTTTGTTTCTTTTTCTTCTTTTTGGCTCCAGTGTCATTGGCTGGACTCAAACCACTGTAAGACAAAGTAAATACTGATGCAGGGTTTTTTAAAAATCATTTGTTTTGAGCCACACTGACAAAGAGCTTTCTGTGGAGCCAGACCTTCCTTAATCAGGCCTGTTGGCTTCAGAAGCAGACCAGAGAATCCAGGTCCCAAAGGGGCATTTGGAGGACACCAGCGGACACAGCTCTCCTCACTCCCACCAGCTCTGGGGGTGGTGGGAGTGGGGTGGGAGGGGGCCTGCGCAAGAAACGCCCTATTTGTTTGGAAGGAACTTTTCAATTCTTGTTTCTATTTTATGTGTGTTTCTTCTCCAGATTGCCAGAGTGCTGGCTCCAGAGGCGAACGAATTGTTAGCAGGGCATTCGTACCACCAATACTTCCTTAGAGCCCTGAATTTAAAATGATGACAGCCCATAGCAGTCTTTTTGGAAAGCTTCCTCACCCCCACTCCCACCCTCCCACTGCAATTGGTCTAGTGAGCTTCCCCAGCTGGATCTGAAGCTCAAGGCGGTGCTGGAAAGGGAGGAAGGAACGAGGAAAAAGGCAGTTTTGCGTTGCTACGATCCGTGTCCAAGCCAGGAAGACAATCGCGAGAACTGCCTACATCAAGCCTGCAGGACAGAGGACGACGATCAGCTGGTTCAGGCTGTGTGATTACCCAGAACTGGCAAAACCCAGTACTGGGGATCTGGGGAAAACAACAATGAAGCACCCAGCCACTCCTGCCACAAAGAGATTACATGAAACATGCCTGTGAGCCTACTAAAGGCGACTTCCTTGTGCTGTTTCCCTCTGCGTGACACACCCAACAAATGCAGCAAAAACAGTCTCTTAGCCAGATTTAACCGTCTCTTACAGCCTTTTAACATTGTTTTCTATCAATAGCTTCACTGACACACAAATCATGTACTATACTGGGCTTCTTTGACATTTTCCATTCATTTGCTCCCTAATATTTTGTCCCAATTCTTGTTGATTTCTGGGTTTCCTTTATTTTATCTTTGTATTGGGTTTCCTTTATTTTATGGATGAATTTTAAGGCTCGCTTTGCATCTAGCTTTGCTCATTATGGTTGTACAGTTGACCCTCGAACGACATAGGGGTTAGGGGTGCCAATCTCCCACAGAGTCAAAAATCTGCATGCAACTTTCAATTCCCCAAAGTCTTAACTACTAATAGCCTACTGTTGACGAGAAGCCTTACCGATAACATAAAGTCAATTAACACAGATTTTGTAGTTATGTGTATTATACACTGTATTCTTAAAATAAAGTAAGCTAAAAAGAAAGAAAATACTGTCAAGGAAATCCTAAGGAAAACCCATTGATAGTGCCGTACCGTTACAAGTTTGCGGACCCATGTGGTCCAAACCCGTGCTGTGCATGGGTCACCTATGGCTGGCGTCTGCCATGTCTAAACTGATTTTGGCATTGTCAGCCTGGGAGCGATGCCTAAGGCGACTCTACCATGTTCGTTGGAAATCTTCCATTAAAAACTCAAAATGAGCAGTCCCACCCGAGACTACACTGAGCCCTAATCTGCAGGATCAGCTAAGCGCAGGGGGTTTGCTTTATATTCTAGATAATCAATTTTCAAAGAATTAAAATAGCATAAAATGTTTTCCATGCCATCATGGCAAATTCCATCTAAGCTTTATTTTGTAATTCAGAAAGTCTTCCTGGTCTTAAATGCCTTGGGGTGATTATGAATATTAATTTTCCTCTCACAGCAAGTGGTACTGTAGAGGGAGATGGCAACCTACAGCCACGTGCTGCCATTTCCTGTTGGACATGTAGGAGCACTGGCGTCTAGACTTCATGACCTTATATGTGGACAAAAGTTACCTCCAGCCTTTCCTGGATCTCCCGGACTTCATAATCTTTCTACATCATCCTAAACTCTGTTCAGCTGTGGGACTTACCTCTGTGAAAAGGGTTTCCATGCTAGAAAGTGTGTCCTTCCCATGCTAGAAAGCCTACAGTGACAGCAGCCTCTTATCCTGGAATGTATCAAGCCCAACTTCTCAGGCCCAGAGCCTTCAGTTCCCAACTAGCTCATTCACTCTCACCTTGCCCTGCTCTGTGATAACTGCCTACACCCATCTGCCAGGCCTCTCAATGCCCCTGACGTAGGGAGACTACGGAGTCAGGTCTACCAAAGGCTGGAGGTTACTTTAGTCCAAGGGTAAGGTCATGAAGTCAGGATGCAAGTGCAACTCCTAGGTATTATCTTTTTTTTTTTTTAATTTTAAGTTTATTTATTTTGAGAGAGACAGAGAGAGCGTGAGCAGAGGAGGGGCAGAGGCAGAGAGAGAGAGAGAGAGAGAGAGAGAGAGAGAGAGAGAGAGAATATCCCAAGCAGGCTCTGCAGGGTCAGCACAGAGCCTGACGTGGGGCTCGAACTCACAGAACTGTGAGATCATGACCTGAGCCGAAACCAAGAGTCGGAGGCTTAACCAACTGAACCACCCAGGCACCCCTCTAGGTATTATCTTAATGAGACACAGAATGCATAACATGAAAGAAAGACCAATAAAATTCAGAGGGGGGATAAGGTGAACTCCTTAAAACCAGATGCTCAGCAAAACCCTCAAGGCCATGGCAAAGAACATTAACCAGGAAGTCATTTATGGCCTAAAGAAAAAATTTTCCACTTAATAATTCAATGATGTTATCATATACAGGCCTATTTGCAGCCTATAACAACTTTAAGTGGTTTTTAAATTCCAGACATACTCTCACTTCATTCTCAAGATTATATAAAGCATTATGAGGTTTAAAAGCTGGTTGATTTAGGAAACAAAGCAGTATCCCACTGTTGATACAATTTGTAAGTCCTCATTCATTTCAGTTTATGGAATGAGTTCCCTAGTTCCTGTCTATGAATTACCATAAAAAATATTTTTTCAAAAGTTCTGTGGATAAAAAAGGTCACGGTGAAGAAGTGCTGTGTATTAACCAACTTACTAAACACAGTTTCACGTAAGGAAAATAGAAGAGATTACTTCCTCCGACTTTAGAAATCTTTACAAGAATGCAAAATCACTTAAAAACTATCTTCCTGCTTTTGCTCTGCTATTCAGTGGAGACACTTCTGTGTAACCATTGCCTCATGGACCCCATTTTTGTGGAAGGATCTTAGACTGAGCACTTGTTCTGTTTTATGCATCACCAACATACATGTCTGACAAACTCTAAGACTCAAACTACAACCAGAGAGCAAACTTCATTTCCCTTGTACTGCCTTGAATCTGCACATGTACTTACTGAGCAACAATCCTGTTTCAACTTGTACGTCAAGCATACAGACAGATGAAGAACAAAGGGAAGTTAAAAGCGAGAAGAGTCATTTTCACTGAGCTGCCAGGTACCGAGCTATATCCATGAGAACACATTATGAGCTCACCATGGTCTTACAGTCAACAGTCCAGACAGGATGACAATGGACTGGACTCAGAGAAGAGATTTCCAAAGAAATCCAAAGGGTTTCCAAAGGGTTAGTTTTCAAGCTGATTATAGCAATTTTAACTATTCATAAGAAACCAAGCTCAGAGGCCTTGTAAGTCTTCAAGAAGTGTCCTAAGAAGCCAATACCATTTCAGAGAATAGCTTCAATGTGGATTTGGGGAGAACCAAATCAGAGGACCCCACTGAAGCAGGCTAGTCCTTCTCTAAGAATTCGGCATCATTTAAAAAGGGACCTGAGGGCCATACCCAGTTGCTAGGCATCCCAGGACATCTAGGGATTCTGCAAATTGCAACAAATCTCAGAGAGCTCTCTAAACCTGCCAGTCACCTTAACGCACTCCAAAGAGATGGGCCAGAACCACAGAATACAAAAATCAAAGTCCAACTTTGGCTTATTTGGTTCCAAAATAATGAGGAAAGAGTTAGTGAAATTTGCCTTCCTGGGGGAAGGGGGTCCCTACAATGGAAACGGACATAAGAGTTCACATAAAAATTTTAAAGTTTACATTCTAAAGTTGATAAGCTCAAGACCAACCCTAGTGAATATGGGATGAATTAGCAGAATTAGCCAGAACGGGGAAGACAGCAATCAAAAAATTAAAGGGGCGCCTGAGTGGCTCCGTCAGTTGAGCATCAGACTTCGGCTCAAGTCATGATCTCACAGCTGATGAGTTCAAGCCCCAGGGCAGGCTCTGTACTGACAGCTAGGAGCCTGGAGCCTCCTTCGGATTCTGTGTCTCCCACTCTCTGCACCCCCGCCCCTGCTCATGCTCTGTCTCCCAAAAATAAATAAATGTTAAAAAAAATTAATTTTCAAATGTCATTAAAAAACATTTTTTTAATGGGGTGCCTGCGTGGTTCAGTCGATTAGGCGTCTAACTCTTGATTTTGGCTCAGGTCATGATCTTACAGTTTGTGGGACTGAGCCCCGCATCAGGCTCTGGGCTGACAGCACGGGAGCCTGCTTGGGATTCTCCCTCTCCCTCTCTCTCTCTCACTCTGTCCCTCCCCTGCTCGTCTCTCTCGCTCCCTCTCAAAATAAATAAATAACCTTAAAATACATATCTTTTTAATTTAAGTAGGCGCTGTGCCCAACACGGGGCCTCGAACTCATGACCCCAAGATCAAGAGTTGCATGCTCTACCGACTGAACCAGCCAGGCACTCCAAGAAATGTCATTTTTTAATGAACACCAAGATATTCTCAGTTCAAACACAGAAGCCTTACGGATGCTCTGGTATAAAGTCAGAGCTCAGGGAGGGAATAGAGAATGAGCCTTAGTGCTGATTTCTAGAAACAGAATGCAGTGCCAGGATGTATGAGTGGGTGGGAGGGAGGGGCAGGCTGACAAATGAGCAGCAGGAGCACAGAACTTCCAGATAATGCCACAAGCAGGAACGGTTCATAATGCAGGCCCCTTCTCCATCCTGGGTGGCAGGAGTGACAGAATCCACTCAAAATCCACACAAAGTGGGTGACAAAATCCACTCAAAGGTGTGTGGCAGGAGGGAACAGAAAGCTGTTCTTGTGGGTGACTGCAAGCTCAGCCACCAGGGCTGGAAGAAATCTCAGGGCCACCAGGCTTAACTTGCTGTTTACAAGAGAGGAAACCAAGGCCCAGAGACATGAGACAAACTGGTCATCAACTAACCAACTGGTACCCAGGGACGAGCCACCAATCTTGAAAGACTCGGACCATTCCTTCCCAAACACTAGAGTCTTGTTTCTATGGGAACTTATGTGAGACTCCTCCAAAGCCAAAAGAACACCATTTCATCACCCAGGGCCCTAAAACAAATTTCTGTGGATCAGAGGAGCACGTAATGCAAGGAGGAAACTGAGCCCTGCTTTATTTAGAATGCCTCCTCTGACTACCCTAGCTCTCACTGATATCTAAGATTATGATCTCCCAAACAACTTAATACTCTACATGTAATGTGTTGCTCCCTACCTTCCCAATAAGATTAAGAATTTCCTGAGCAAGGGATATCTTATACAGCTGCTTCCTACAGCACCTCCAGTCGTGCCGAGTGCAGTTAACAGTTCAACAAATGATGTGCTTGACTGCTGCTTTCCAGCATAACAGACTAAAATAAAACCCTGAAAAGCTAGAGCCCAAAAGAGGGTCAGCAAAACATCTCCAGTAATGTTTCCATAGAACAGCTGTGTTAATATTCTATGAAAGGAGCAGAGACGCTGTGCTCTTTTGGGCCACTGGTTGAGATTTTAAACAATCGACTTTCTTATTAAATTATCAACTTCCTTATTTGTCATCTTCTCCCTCCTTCAGATCTGTCCTATTCCTAGGAAAGTTAAAACAAGAAAGTGCCAGTGAAACTGTTTCAAATGGTTCCAAGGTCTTAAGCACAGACCATGGGTTTAGTTTTTACCAGGAGAGCAAAGAAAAAAAGAGTTCAGAAAATAAAATTCACAACTTTTTGTCACTTACTTTCTACCCCTAAAAACTGGAAGTTAATTCTTTGGGCCAAAATTCAAAATTTCCACAGAAACCTATTAAATAAACCCTAGCCTCTAGTATTCTTTTGATTCTACTTTTGGATCTCAGGAAATCCTTCCGCAAATCAATTTACTTACGAGGTGTGATATGTTCACCAGTAATCCTGTTGGTACTCAAAAGGCCCACGAGGTGAATGAAGTGGCATACGAGGGCACCCGAGAAGAAACCACACGGCATGACTCACTATCAAATGCCTATCCTCTGCACTGCTGTGGCTGCAGGCAACACCCCAAACTCTGCAGAGTCCCACCAATCAGTTATTTATATAGAGAACTGCCTGTGAATCCTAGATGATGGGAAAAGTTGAAACACTTTAGCACTGCCATCAAGGTACTCCAGGAGGCCTGTGAAAAGAACAGCAGGTTGTACGAAGAGATTACAAAAATTGCTTGCACTGCCATCCTCGGCCCTTCCCGGGACAGTTAGCCAGAATTTTAAGGGTGAACGAGCCAGTTCCTGTCATGGAGGTTAACTGGTTTCTTTAGGGGTCACAAAAGCTCTGAAATACTAAGCTGTTTAGAACAGGATTGAGAGAGAAGTGTAAATTCCACATCCTCTGGGTTGCTTTGGTGAGCCAGACTGTAACCTGGCAACTCCAAGGTCGAATCAAATGCTGTTCAGAGATCACTTTCAGTAATCTTCTGAGCAATGACTCAATGCTGGCAGAAACTTCACCCACTAGAATGGCCTCTGCAAGAGATACTCATCCATTAAGAAGAGTTTAAAGGGGCCGGCCATCTCCATCACCAACGGGATCCTTAGCCTGGGAAAGTCCACGGGTTGCTGAATGGACCCAAAGACAGGACTCACACTGCCGCAGAGTCAGGACGCAGAAACCAAGGCGGTGGGGGAAAGAAATCCAGCAAGTTCAGAATGGATCCTCCAGGGGTGTCAAAGGAAGCAGAGAAGCAAATCTCAAGCGCCACTACAAAAGCTAAATCAGTGTTTGTAAGTGAAGTCTGTTATGACATGATCCATGGAGAGGGCTTAGTGCAGCGACCAGCGTCCACGGATAACATTTATCAAACACTTAGCAACAGTGAAACCCCCTCAGCTGTCTCTCAAAGTCAGCAGCAGCAGAAAAAATTTTCAACCAAGAACTGACCCTGGCGAAGAATTTTATTAGTTGGCTTCTTTTTTGTTGTTGCCATTGCGGCTGCTCTCACTAGAGAACATCGTGTTTTGTGTTGCCTTAAATGCAACAATCCCAACAGCACCTTCCTTGAGGAATCAGAAGAGGCGCCTGCAGGGTAGAGATTTCCGACAAGGTTACAGAGAAGAATTGTGAAGGAGGTCCTCCTAAAGTTATTACATCTATGGCCCCCAAATCTATGGAGTCTGCAGGCGAAGGATTAACTGCAGATTTGGTAAAGCTGGGAAATTTCAGAGTGAGCACATGAGTTAAACAATGTGAAAAATCAGCAAAACTGGTCTGCCACCAGCAGCAGTCTCCCTGAAATAGGCTCTCATTTACTTTTCATTTCTTCTGCTTTCCAGTCTCTTCTCTTTGAAGCAGCCCTTGATTAGTTTCTTTTTTAATTGCCACTTAATTGGGAAATAAAATTAGAACACTTATTTGATATCAGTGATGAGGTTTCTCGTTTCATTTCTGCTTTGATCTAGTTTTGAAAAACCAAAAGCTGAAGGGAGAAATTACGAAAAAGGGACCTAAAAGACTTCTTGTTTCCAAGAGCTAGATGCAGCTACAGGCCATCAAATAAATATGGAAAGAACCACTCTCGGAGAATCTGAAGAATAAAACAAAAGCAAGAGAGGCTGGCTTTATGGCATTTCCTTGCAAAAAGCCCTCTGTTTTCTGTTAAGTTTCTTCGTAAGGGATAACAGCTCAGGACTAGTGAGGTAAACTTACAAGAACTCATCTCAACCTGTCCCGATGGAGAAAGAAAGCTGGACAAGGAAAGAGACATCCCTTATCAAAGGGACAACTTACCAGCATTTCAGAGGTATCAATGACACTGCAAAATAAATCCTAAAAGAATCCTAGGAACAAAATATCAAAGTCCTTTCCTGTTCCAATCATCCAAATCAACTTTACTTGTTTGTTAACCCAAAACTAAAATCTAACGCTAGCTGATAAGGTTTATCCTTTAATAACAATTCTTGGAAAGCCTTTCACTAAAAACAAACAAGCAAATTAAATCATACAGGTGAACTGTCAACTGCAGGGGGATACAGCATTAAGATTATCTTCAGCCTGACTCTTCTGTCGATTGCTCAGGGTAACTTATGTCAGGCAAGTAACTGGGAAGGAAATGCTGCCTGCCCTTGTCGGGTAGTTTTTAAAAACATAGCTGATAGAAAAACTGCAGATACATATAGATATATACGTATACCTTGCATGTAGGCATGTGAACACACATTTGTGTTTCAATGCATATGTGAAATTAATACTCATCAAATGTTTATTTATAAATTATGGAAAAACACATAATAAGAAAAGTGAAGAACTAAGTTTATATACAAAGGGACACAAGATACTAGCATGTCTGTATTTCCTATTATTCCAGTGCCCGAACGTAGCTTATTTCATTACTGTAAAGTACCATGAGCCCTTTCTAAAAGGAAGGCCTAAGAAAATGATTAGTTTAAACTCTCATTAACTTTTATTGCATATTGTATTTAAGACTCATTAGCATCGAAAGGAGGTATTCCCCTTCAATTTTTACATCACTTTTGAAAGCATTTTAAGTGATATTAAGTAAAGACAAGAAAAATTTCAAGAAGCCAAAACAAAAAACAAAAACAAAACAGTGGAAACTTTCCAGGGCAAATGAGAGGATCCCTGATTTCTGTAAGCAGTTCACAGAAAACTGTCGTAAGGCTTACAGTGAGACTGATTTGGGGAAAGAAAGTGTGTATGTAAGAAAAATGTGACACTCTTCCCCTCAGAGAGGAGAAATTCCACTAACATTGAGCCATGATTTTAACATTTGCCATTTGTTCACTCAGCAAAGACTCACTAATGCCCATTAAGTGCCAGGCATCTCAAAGATATGGTCCCTGTACTCAGGCACCTTACAGTCAGGTGAGGCAGGGACTGGACACATGTTATTTAACTGCTGTTATAAAAGCTACAAAAAAAAAAAAAAAAAACAAAAAAAAACCCAACACCACACACACAACAACAACAGGGTATGGGATAAGAGCACAAGCTGGGGGAAGGAGGACAGGGAAGATATGAAGAAAGAACATGAGGGAGGGGCAAGGCTGCATTTGGATGTTATCTCATTTAATCCCTACAACTGGAGGTGAAGTAACTTTCCCAAGGTTACAGGACAAGTGTCAGAATCAGGCTTAGAACCCAGGTATGAATGACCCCAAAATCCATGCTTTTCCCACTGTGCCACACTGCTTCTTCCCAAAATCATTTCCTCTGACAATTAATAAGAAAATATTGACTCCTCAGATTCAAGACCTCAGATCTGACCTTAGATTCCAAGTGTCAGAAGTAGGCTGTCCTCCAAGCTAGGTCGTCTGTTTTTCACCTGCCACCTCCAAACTCATTTACACAGACCTCTAGATTTGGGATGCTAATAAATTTGTTCATCCAGGCCATATATGCACGTGCAACAACAATAACAACAAAACACTGTCAAAGTTCTTTTTTAAGGTTACCTCTTTGTTGTACTATAAATAAACCAGAACTTCCTGTCAAACAGTTTTGCAAAGTGATTCACAGATCATAGAGAACTAAACCAATTAGAGAGCTATAGATGTTGGTCAGGGCAACAGTTTAGCAGAGAAAAATAAAAGCGACTACACACACAGCAAAGAAAAAGCCATACTTTCCCTTCTGAAATGACTTTTGAATTCAAGAACTCTCATCTATGATTAGGATTTCTACTCAGGAGGGCTGCACTTTCCCTTCTTCCTGTTCCTATTTCCTCTTTAAAAGCTTTCTTTTTTAGGAATCTCAAGTTTCAAGGCTTTTGTTACATTATTATCTGTTGTGAGTTATAGCAAAAGAACACACTCTTATAAAACCAGATCTAACAAACTTTCTTTTTTTCTACATTCTTCTTGTGATTTTTAATTCTGGTCAAAAAACATAAAAGCTAGATCTTTTCAACCCCAGGATTCATCACAAGCAAACTGTAAACTACCTAAATAATCCTTTGTTCTTCCATCTCTACAAGGCAATAGATTTTTTTTTTTAAGTTTATCCAAAGATTTCAACCTTCTACTTTTACCTACAGGACGACTGCTAATACTGCAAATGACATCATGGCTATGAAAATGGGACTACCATACACATACACACACACACACACACACACACACACACACACACACACTAAATCAGACCACCACAGACTCACCCAAAATTACACATAACTTTCCACTAAAAAACATATATGTAAATGTAGACAGACAGGGACAGAGTGAACTTCAGCACCAGCCACTGTAACAATATGAAGAAAGAAGGATGACAGGGTGTGGCTTATAAGAACAAAACCTGATTTGGAAATAGAACTCAACATTGAAATGCCTGATGAATTTCTTCTGCCCAAGCAACAAATATTACTAGGAGGCAAAACTGTAAAGTACAGGAGATGCAGTATTAAACCCACTTCCAAGCCCCCCGACCAAGATACATCACTCAATTTCTTGAAGCTCTGAGGCTATTTCACAAAGTTAACAGAGCAAAGATCCAGGATCTAATTATATATTGTTCAGGAAACTTATGGATTATTTGGAACAACGGGCACCGAATACATCAAAACATTATCATACAGTAATTACACGTAGGGTTTTTATAAGGTAAGTTTGTATTTTGAGTTTCTCCTGTAGTGATATTTTACAACATAATTATGGTTTGTACAGCCTGATTTATTTCCTCATTGAAGGTGAACTGCAGCGAAATGTTTTATTATTCGTTTATTGCTAATCACGTTGTTCACACACCTCTATAAGTAACGTTCCTTTGAACTGTTCTGTTACACTGACCCGTGTTGTGCATTGAAACCATCGTCCAACATGCTCTTTTCCCTGAATGCAGGTGAAGCACACGAGTGGAACATTACACAGAAGAACTTTTATATAATAAAAGTACTGAATGTCTCCGGCCCTTGATATACTGAGCACCCACCCTGGTAAATGACAAAGACAGCAACCAATCGCCAGGCAGGACCCCAACGTCTCAGCCAATAAGAATATGGGGGTGGGGTTACACTAAGCTCCCGGTGACTTCCCCGCACCCCAGAGACCCAGGTTGTGGGAGACTGGACGGGAATTGGACTCCGAGGATATCGTTACCCCCGGCTGTAGCTGTTGTCCTCCTCGTTCTCGCAGTCGCTGCAGTGCTCATGGCCGTTTCCGTTCCCTTCCATCATCTGCGGCAGCGGAGGTGCCGGCGGCTTCACTGCTGTCTCACTCTCGTCCGCCATCTTGAGTTGCGAGAGCCGGCCTCCGCGCCTCACTACATGAGGGGTTCCTATTGGACGAGAGGAACTTGCGGTATATTCTGGGTTTTGTAGTTTTTGGGGTGAAGAGAGACGTAACTGAGAACAGCTCATTCCCTAGAAACCGGAACAAGGTGGACTACAATACCCAGAAATCATGAAGAGAGGCTGTCCGGGGTGGGGGGGGCCAGCACTATCCGGAAGTCCTGGGCGTTCAGCCCCGTTTTGGGGAAAGAAGGGCCCCAAGGTTGGCTGGGCCGACACTCTGCGACGGGGCGGCCGCGTGGTATGCTGGGAATTGTAGTTCGATGCAGGCGTAGGGTTTTGGGATGAGGCGCCAAAATCCAAGGTTTGACCTAAGCTTGCCCTTGCTAGTGCCTGGACCACAGGTGAGCCGTTATTGGTTGCCGTTAAGGACCGTTATCATTCCCGGGTGAGTAGTAAGGACTGAGCCCTGTGGGTGCTACCCACCGGGAACCTGAATGCGTCAGGCCTTCTTGGAGAGCCTTTGCTTTAAGAAGCCAGGTTGGCTCCTGGCTGCCTTTCTTCACTCTTGATTTTGGGCGTCCCTTGGTCGTTGGTAGTTCAAGGCCCCTTGAGAAGTGGTGGATTGTGGTATGCGGAACACTGATCCTGAGTCAGGAAACCTGACTGCTCCGTCAAGCTTTGCCGCCTCTTGGCCTCCAGGTACTGGTCTCCACGAAGCTTACACTGTAGCCCTTTCATTCTCCATCTCTACTCTCTAATGAGCCCTTACATGCCAGAGTCTGTATTTAAGGCTTTTCGTACATCTCATGTAATCCTGTCATCAAGCCTAGAATGTGCATTGTACTATTATCTCCCTTTGGCACAGAGGAAGAAATGTAGCCCAGATTGGTTGGTAAATGGTAAACAATCCCATAGCAAATAAGTGGCAAAATCAGTATACAAATTTGGATCTGTCTGCCCTTAGGCCCTCTGAATTCTTTACCACTGCAAAAGTCCCATTGTCTGATACAGTTATTAGAAAGTAGTTGTAACATTTGGGGGCGCCTGGGTGGCTCAGTCGGTTGAGCGACTGTGAGTTCGAGCCCCGTGTCCGGCTCTGTGCTGACAGCTCGAGCTCAGAGCCTGGAGCCTGCTTCCGATTCTGTGTCTCCCTCGCTCGCCCCTCCCCCGCTCATGCTCTCTCTCTGTCTCAGAAATAAATAAACATAAAAAAAAAAAAAGAAAGAAAGTAGTTGTAACATCTTAATCTATTTTTAGCATTGACTGAACTGAATGCTTCAATCCCTTGGGTCTCACCCCTGTGACTGAGTAATTGCACCTGAACCTTGAGGCCAGGGCCCAAAGATATGGTTCCCATTTCTAGAGATCACCCGTGCAGGTTGGATTGTGGGTTGTAGGGGAAGGACATGTTCTTATCATCAGAGGGTTCCATGACCAAAAAAAAAAAAAAAATGATCTTTGCCTTTGGGAAACTCTTCAACATGGAAAGAGGGATGAAGTGGGAAGAAACACTTCCCATCTGACTCAGGGAAACCAGACAAAAGAGAGATAAATATTGTCAGTTCTTCATTTTTCTCAGTGGCAAGAGCAGAAGTGAATATGATCCAAAACAACAGATAATCTCCTCATTTATATCTGACTTTAGAAGGGAAAGACACCCGCTCAGACTGAGAGTTGTCACCCACACTCATCTCTCCAGGACCAAGACTGCTGTCAATATGATGTCTTGTACGCAGCTGCAGGCCAGAGGAGGAGGTCAAAGATTGTAATAACGAAGCCTTACATGTGTTAGATGGACTTAACGTCTAAGTGTTTCATCTATTTTAACTCATGTGATCTTGTAAAGTAGGTAGGGAAGGGGACTTTAAGAAAATTGGGCTTGCCAAAAAAATATATATGTGTGTGTGTGTGTGTGCGTGTGTGTGTGTGTGTATGTATATCACATCACAGTGAGACCTAGTGGCAGAAACAGAACCCAAATCTAGTGTTCTAATTCCCAATCCTGTATTTTCTTTTCTCACAGATATGCAGAGGTTGAACGAAAGCTAATAAAACATGACCAAGGAAGAGTGATTATAGGGTCCACTGTGGACCCTGCCATTCTTATAGTTCAAAGCTTAAGAAAGACACTGCCTTATATTTTACTGCAAACTGAGCAGATTTTGTTCGGTGGGGAGCTTTCCTGGGAGGTAGACAGGCAATGGGATTGTCCACGCTCAGAATGCAAATATCAGTCCAAAGTTCTGGAATCCAGCACCTCTGAGAATTTCAGAATTTGAGAGCACCTGAAATGCATTTATTTCCTTTTTCTCAGGATCTTTAGTTAGAGTCCTCACTTAGATTTTGTAGGGTCCATTATTTCTCCATAATAAAATTTAAATGTTACGTTTTTGAAAAGAAATTGAGGGGCGCCTGGGTGGCTCAGTTGGTCAAGCGTCTGACTTCAGCTCAGGTCATGATCTTGTGATTCGTGAGTTCCAGCCCCGCGTCGGGCTCCATGCTAACAGCTCAGAGCCTGGAGCCTGCTTCGGATTCTGTGTCTCCGTTGCTCTCTGCCCCTACCCCGCTCGCCCGCACACTCTCTCTCACTCTCTCTCAAAAATAAACATTAAAAATTTTTTTTAATAAAAAAAAGAAATTGAGTACATGTGATACTTTTTAAAAATGACCACTTAAAACTGAATATTGCCACGTGTGATTTTTTTAGTCACATTGGAATAGAATGATCACTAAGAGCAGTGCAGGGTGGAGTGTCCTAAATTGGGTCTGTGGGTCATTTCTTGGGATTCCAAGAGCTCTCCTATTTGCTCCTATTTTGAGCCTTCCACTTTCAGACAACTCTCATGGTGGAAACTTGGCCAAGTTCTGCCTTATGAAATTATGTGGAAGCATGCAATCCTGTGTCCCTCTAGATAATTTTGTTACGTGTTCTTCAATTAATGCCTGGTTCCCTAAAATTCTTTATTCCAAGGTAAACATTCCCAGCTCCCTGAGTGCCTCGTCAGATTAAAATAGCAGGCTTCTCCCATCTAGCTGTGCTGGCTCTTCCTATCCTCCCCATTTGGGCAGAAGCATTATACAAAGGCAGTGGGGTGCAGCAGGGCCCAAAGGGTGGCTGAAGAATGTGCCTATGAAACACCACAAATTCTGGAATTTACTCCTACTGTGGATACCCCCGTTATCCCTTCACAGTTATTACTGGAGACCATAGAATATAGTGATTAAGAGAACAGGCTTCAGACTCCCTGGGCTCTAAATCCTGGCGCTGCTTCTGCCTAATGAGTGACTTTAGGTAAGTCACTTACAACCTCCCTGAGTCTCAGTTTCCTTACCTATAAAATGAGACAATGCTGAGAAAACACTAAAGCGTCTAAGACAGTCAATACCTAATAAATGATTTCCCTTCCCGGGAAGTCAGCATGTCCTGTGATAACCAATTTTCTCATGATGTCCGTCACAGATCGAGGCCCTTGCTGTGCTCCCAGCCTACCAGAGATCCGTTTCTTCTAATGGGCCTAGGAGAGCCTGAGCCAGGTTGTGGTTCATTTATTCAACACCTCAGAGCGCTCACCACCTGTGAGTTCCATGGCAGGAACTAGAGAGTCAGGCATAGAACAACACAGTCCCTCTCCTGGGTTCACTCTACAAGTTGGCAGCTATTACAGACTGACAGTTATGGCTCAGTGTAAGACAGTGGGAACACCAGATGTAGCAGGAGCCTGGAGGGACCCTTAACCTGGGGAAAGGGGTTCTGGACCCAAAAGACCACTGAGCTGAGTTTTCAAAGGAGACACAGATAAACGGGAAGGGCAGGGGCAGAGGGAGTCCAGCTGCCTGAGACCGGGGTGCTTCTGAGGCACTGCAGCAAGAATGCTATGAGCATTTTGGAGGTTGAGACTGGAGAGGCAGTCAGGAGGTGGAAACAGGAAGGGACATGGATGCCATACTGAGGGGGTTGGGCTTTATCCTGAAGACTTTAGGAAGCTGCTGAAAGATTTTTTTTAATGTTTATTCTTTTTCGAGAGAAGGGGGAGGGGCAGAGAGAGAGGGGACAGAGGCTCCGAAGCAGCCTCTGTACTGACAGTACTGAGCCCAATGCAGGGCTCAAACTCAGGAACCGTGAGATCGTGACCTGAGCTAAAGTCAGATGCTCAACTGACTGAGCCACCCAGGCACCCCACCGCTAAAAGATTTTTAGCTGGGGAGAGAGAGAGGATCGAACTTTTATTGGAGAAAGATCATACTAGGCAGCAGCCTGGCTGTCCTAGGGAAGGGAGTGCTTCTCCTCTGAAGAACAGAGCTGGTGGGCTCAGTCACGAATAAGGGACAGGGAGATGGTCTTTGGTAGCTTCCCGGCTCCTCTGGAGCTCACTTTTAGGAAGGGTACCCTTCCTTCCTATGACAGCCCCTGACACATGGGCCTGGAACACAGTGGATCCAGCCTTCCGTGGCTTAAATCTGTGGGACTTAAGAGTAGCAGTCATTCCCTGCCCAGAAGACACTTACAGTGAGATTGGGAAAAGCAGGTGCAATTTGAAAACAAAATAACAAGGCCTGACTGGGTATGATTAAATGAGTTGGATAGATAAGTTAACTGAAGTTTGGGGTGGGGCAGGGGTGCAGGTCTCTGGAGTAGCATTGTTAGAAAAGGCTTCCTGGAGAAGGCAGACTTTGAGCTTGGCCTTGGAGGCAACTTGAGTGCTGGATCCTCCATTATAATTTCTGGGGGCTGTGTGGATCCACCCTTGAGCTGGAATCACAGCTGCAGTTTTACTTCTGTTTGTGTGGTTGTACAGTTTGCAACCATTTCCCTGTGGTTCCCCCTGGAACAGGACACTGTTCCACGAAGGGAGAGAATGCATTGGATTTTCCTCACCTCTATATCCCTTGGGCCAGCACGGAGTAGGCCCTCAATTAATATTTGTTGCATTACTTAATGTATGAGTGGTGAGAAGGAAGGGATAAGAGCTTCAGGTGTGGAAACATTACAAGTAAAGGGCAGAGAACAGGAACACACAGTATGGTGACCTATTGTGTTCGGATGGTGCTTTATTGCTCACAGAATGTGCTAGCACACTATTTCCTTTGATCCCTATCATCAACGGTCTTGTTTGATGCTGTGCAATGAGTAGGGCAGTTGTTATTCCAGTTTTACAATGAGAGAACAAGAAGTTCAAGGATTTGTCCAAAGTTTCACTGCTACTTAGTAGGAATTCAGACTGGCATCTGGTGTTTTAACATGAAGTCTGGTGCAATAACTAAATCACTTTCCTCCTGGATTTTTCTCAATGGAGAACATACAGTAGGACATATGTCGAGAGGGGGTCCCCAGGGGCCAGGTCACAGAAGGCCTTAAGTTTCAGGCTAAGAAGTTTGGACTTAATCTTGCAGCTGGTGACAACCTATGAGAGTTTTTTTTTTTAAGCTGTTTAATAAAGAATAAATATTAATGGTATTTGTAAGGTATGGTATAAATTTAATTGCATATTAATATTTATTTAAAATAAACATACAGAAAGTAGTTTAATTTCAAGAACCAAGAGTCAAAGACCCAGGAGTCAAAGGAGTCATCTCTCTTGGACTCAGAGGGTTGTTCATCAAACAACTTGAAGTGGTACTATATTCCATGCATCATGCTTAATGCCAAGGACACAGAGGTGACGGAGATACAGGTCATTGTCAGGATGAAGTGAGACCGTGTAAGCAGCTAGAGCCACTTTATTATTGCCATCCTGAATAAAGGAGGATATGTGCTTGAGCTGAAAAAAAATCGTTGATGGCATCACCTCCCAACAGCCAAGGTAGAGCTTCAGTTTCAAGATTGTGCCCGAGTTGAAGCCCCTGCAGCATCCTTCAACTTTTCCTGGGGGATCATCTCTGCAGAGATGAAGAGCAGAGATGAAGCTACCATTGGCCCATTGAACCACAAGGATGCCTACTTAAAAGACAAGCCCCTGGCCTGTATGCCAATAGATCACAATACTGTAAGGCAGTATCTGGGAAAAGCAGGATCATCTATAAGGGGTTCCTAGCAACATGCTCCAGGAAGAACTTGATCATTTGAAAGAGTGAAGGCATAGTCCTATCCCTATCATTGCCATGGCAGCCATGATTAATGATGGGAGTCTGTGTAGTCCTCGGATGTGTCGGGAGTAGGGGAAAAGTTGAGAACCACAAAGCCAGGGTATCTGTAAATTGTTTGGTTCAGGAAGGGAACAGGGCCATTAGATCTGGCCCTATGGAATAGGAATTAGAATTGTTCTGCCTGACCCCATGGATTAGAACAAGGGGAGATATTGTATTACCTAAGGAAAAACTTTCAGTGTCAGGACTGGACTTCAAAGACATCATGAAGTTCCCTTGAAAGACAGTTCCCTGACACTGGACATGGCTAAGTATAGACCCCAGAGATGATGTGGAGGAGATTTCAAACACTGGATTGGTGTTTGAACCAAATGGGCCCTTTGATCATGAGATACAATCCTATTTATTAGGTGATGGTGACATTAGGGAGAAGGGTGTCAGAGACTGGAGTAGTCATAGAAAAATGTTGAATTACTTCATTCTTCAATGTGTCAGATTCCTACTGTGCTGGGCACGGTTCTAGGCGCTTGGGGATATTTATTGGTGGTGGAAATAGACAAGATTCCTACTTTAAAGGAAGCAGAGAGTAGAGGTACAGTTTAGAGAGAGGGAAAGGAAGCAGGGTAATTAAGGACCCACCGATATGTGAGGCACCATTAGATGTTTTTATGTATTTCCAATGCTTTCAACAAGTATAGCAGCGATCATTATACTTTAGTCGAGTAAGTGACTTGCTAGGCTTGTTTGTACAGAATGAGCTCTGCAACCAACTGACACTGTAAGAAAGCAAATGGATTAACCTATAAAAATCAGTTTCCTCTTGTGTGAAATGGGGATGGTGACAGTACCCACCTCAAGGATTGTGAAAATTCAACGCGCTAAGGCCTCTAGAGGGCTCTTAAGGAGGCTGAAGTTTGGAGGTGCTCAGTTAACTGCCGCAGCCATTGCCAGAGGTTGCGCAGCTAGTGACTGCCAAGGCCTGACTTTGGAACTAGTACTTTCGGGGTTATTTTCCTCGGCTTGGGAGGACTCTGGCTCCGACAGAACAGTAACCCTAAGGTTCCCACCCGGCCCAGCACTCCCGGACTGTGCGACTTCCCCGCCTACCCCTCTCCAGACCCGCCCACCCCCTTCCGCCGGCCGGACGTCCGGTCCACGTGCGCGCCCTCCCGAGGCCCCGCCTGCCCGCCGGGAGCCACCCAGTAAGCCCCTCTGAGATTGGGCGAGCGACGGCGGCCCAGGCCGGGTCAGAGGCCTCGGGTACGTAGCGCGCCGCGCGGGGTGGGGTGGAAACGGCCGTGCCCCGGGGAGTGGGTGGGCGGGACGGTGGCGCCCCGGGGCTGGTTTGTTCTTTCCGGCTCAGAGAGCTGAGTCCACCCCCCGAGACTTGTCCCGGCGCCGGGCCTGGCTCTGGGCGCTCAGAAGCACCGCCCCAGGCCCCCCGGGCGTGCTGCGCGAAGGGGCGGACAGTACGCGCCTCCCCCCCCCCCCCCCAAGCCTTGGCGACAGTTTGTTGAGCACGTACTGTGTAGCAGCCCCTGGATCAAGCACTTCTGCATCCATGACTCGTTGCCTTGGCAACAACCGTACTAAACAGGGTGCTGTTTACATCTGTGGCGATGAAGAAAGGTTTACAACTAAAATTGTGGCAGAGGTTGTGGTTTCAAACGCAGGTTCAGTCCAAAGTCGCTACACTTCAGAACTTGTGGTCAGACCTGTTTGATTTTTGAATCCAGCCTCTGCCCCTTCCAGTTATGTGAACTCGAGTAGCGTTCCGACTGCCAGTTTGCTCATCTGGGAGCGGGCGGAATGAAAGTGCTTTGCTGGGTAGCTGCTGTTTTGCTGAGTGATCACCTCCACTTTCCTTTTCTGCGGGAGGCTGGACTGGGTATAAAGTTTTGGGAAGATTCCCCTCACCCGCACACCAGGCCTGGGTGGCATGGTGGATTCCCACTCATTAACTTGTAAAGAGGGTGGCCTGGCTTCCTGTTTTTCTTTCTACGCCTAGTTCCCAGTGGAGACCTTTGTCATTGAGTTAGCTTATGAAGTTTTCTTCCTCTCTTAGTTATGGGAAAATTATCACCCGAATGAATCTTGACATTAAATCCTAATTTTAAAGATGAGGAAAAATAGAAGCCTTGGATACGGGTTTTCAGCGTCTTGTTTCCTTCTTTCCTCCCTCCCTTCTTTCTTTCTTTCTTTCTTTCCTTCCTTCCTTCCTTCCTTCCTTCCTTCCTTCCTTCCTTCCTTCCTTCCTTTGTTGAGGGGTGGTGATGGCTGATTTTACCTAAATAAATCAGATGGATTTGGCTGGGTGCAGACCTAGGTCTTGGGAAAGGCAAAATGTTAGAACTCTGGCTGATGAATACAAAGTAGACTGGCTGGTTGGGGTGGTTTTCTTTGAGCAGGGCCCTAAGTTCCCACCGGATTCTCTTATGTCTTGTGCAAGGTCTGAACCTGTCCTCCTGGGTAATATGTTTAAAGGGTTCAGATCCTTTCTTGGTGCCTTGCCTTAGGAGAAAAGATTAAGGTTGATAACTGAAGGCAGGCAAGCAGTGAACTTTTGGTTTGTTTTGGAAACTACCCACTGGCACATTTTCAGATAACTAAAATTTTTCTCTGAAAGTTTCAGTAGTTGCAAAGGATATGATTTCTGGTTAATTGTAAATATTGACACTTTAAAAATAAAACTGTTACACCAGGCATTTAAACCTGTGCAGTGGAATCTCAATACCATAGTGATTTGATTTCCCATATCCTCTGGGGAAAAAAAAATATATACAAACCAGTTTTTAATTAACCTTTGAAATTTTACATTGTTATTTTTCTTCCTTGAACTTATATTTCCACCTAATTTCCTCCACAGAATTTTTTTCTCGTATGATAGATTTTGAAAGCCTTTGGTTTGTCGTCCTACATCTCTGCAACAAACAACAAAAAATATTAAAATTAAAACAGTTTTGAAAATTGTCTTGTGGTCATAATATTAAACAATTTCTTTTGACTTGAGTTTTTATAGTTATAAAATACACAGTCGATCAAAACTGGTTTTGATCAATTGTCAAAAACCTAAGTTTTATTTGAAATGCTTCTCTTAATAAGCTGAGTAGAACTTTGTAAAGTTCATGTGTGCATCCATGTATATTTGCTAGAATGAGCAGAGATTTTATTCATGGCCGTAAGCACTGAAGAAGTCTGTTCATGTAAATAAATATGCAGGACTTGAAGGCATTTTGTTGTGGTAATATTACTTAATTCTTTGAACACCCTCTGAGTTATAGGCCAAAATATCACAGTGAGCTGTCATTGAAATCAGTTATTAATGACCTGCCAGCAGACAGTTCTTTTAGGTCCTCCTTTAACTCTATTGACGGCAAAGATTTGGAAACCACCTGACTCAGCAGGAAGATTTATGTTGTGACTGTGGGCAGGCACATATCCGCGTGAATACTGATGTTTCAAAGTGCTCCTGGATGGTGCCAGGGTAATTTTGCACTAGGGATAGTGCACCTTTGCAAGATTTGGCATGGGTGACTAGTTGTGCCTTTCTTTGAAACCTAGGAGATGGGGGAGGGTGAAAGGGGGACCTGGGAAGGGAGAGGATGAAGACATTCCAGAGCTGGTCTGCTTCCAGAGGAAGAGGCAGGGGGCATTGAGGTGGAAATTTATTCCTCCTAAACTGTGCCTTTGTGCCCCTTGGAAGAGCTTCATGCATGCCTCAGGGGTTCTCATTCCCCAGTGTGAAGATCGCCTAGAACTCTGATGGGCAAATTTCTAACTTCTTTTTAACTTCCATTTCTTCCCCTTTAGAATGGGAAAGAACCAGAGAACCTACTGGTTGTTGTGTTGAACAGACAAGATGAGGGATGTCCCTGGCACGTAAATGGTGCTCAATTGGTGGGCAGCTACTCTTATACTCTGCTTCCTGCCTGCTGGAAACCTCGCCTTCCTATGTACTCTCTGCCTCAGTTTCCTCATCTGTGAGCCCAAGAAGTTGTTAGCCCAGAAATGTAGGGGTGGGAAGTGATGTGGAAAAGATTTTGTGATTCCCATAGTAGGCTTTCTGAAACAGGTATGCTCTTACTTTAAAATAGTTAATGTTGAGTTCCTGCTAACCTATGAGCTGGACATTTTCCTCCTGTGCTTTATGTGTTCATTCAACAGATACTTTTTGAGGGTCTTCTACTTGTCAGGCCCTGTTTTCAGCACCTTGGATACAGTAGTGCCCAGATTCTGGGTAGAGGCAGATTGCAATAAATGAACATGAAGATATGTAACATGTTGGGTGGTGCTAAGTTGATAGCTGCTGTGAAGAAAAGTGGAATGGTGAGGAGACTAGAGAGTGAAATGAGGGTGCTATTCAGGACAGTCTCTGATAGGGTGAGGAGGGAAGTAAGCCATGCAGCCCTCTGGGGGAAGAGCTTTCCATCTGGAGGGAACAATATGTCCAAGGGCCCAAGGTGGGAGTGTGCTCGACATAGTCAAGGAACAGCAAGGTGGCCAGTGTGTCTGGAGGGCTGAGATCAGGAGGGGAGTGGTAGGACATGTCGGGAGAGATGCCCATGGCCATCCGGAAGCCCCTGTAGAACCCTATGAAGACTTGGCTGGTGCTCTAAGTGAGAGAGGAACCATTGGAGGGTTTTGAGCAGAGGGGTGAAATTATTGGACTTGGATTAAAAACATTGTTTTGATGTTTATTTATTTTTGAGAGAGAGAGCGTGAGCAGGGGAGGGGCAGAGAGAGAAGGAGACACAGAATCTGAAGCAGGCTCCAGGCTCTGAGCTGTCAGCACAGACCCGAAGAGGGGCTGGAACTCACAAACTACAAGATCATGACTTGAGCCAAAGTCGGATGCTTAACCGACTGAGCCACCCAGCGTCCCCGGACTTGCATTGTTAAAGATTCACACTAGATACTATATTGTGAATAGACAACAGTTGAGGAGCAAAGGTGGCAATAAGAGAATTTCTTTGAGACTACTGCAGTAATCCAGGAGTACAAGGCCAGTGGATGGACCCTGTGGTGTCTAGCTGGGTTGTGCAGGTGCAGGGTGGGCACGGCCAGCAGGGGGCGCTAGTGAGCGGGATGAAGATTGTGAGCGAGGAGCCAGGAGGACACGAAAATTTTTGGCTTGAGCAACCAAAAGGGTGCAGGTGGAGTCGATTGCAATGACTGATGTGTCACACACGCTGGGGAAGATGAGGTGACTGTGACATACGTTACATCATTTAATCCTGATAAAACCCATGAGTAGTCATTATTAATCACGTTTCATACGCAAGGGAGTAAGCCCACAATGCTGAAGTTGCCCGAGGCCACACAGCTAGTTAAGGGACAGGGCTGAGACCCCAGCTGAGGCCCCCATGACTCTGAAGCCCGTGAGAGTTGGTCTTCCCTGTGATCCTTTTTCTGCATAAGCACCAGCATAGTAGTCCAGTGCAAACAGTCTCCCTGCCCACACATAAAAGCTCCCTGGACTGATGGTTTGTGCTTGGAGAGTGCTCGAGAAGAGTGACCTGTTCCCTCCCCTTCCCTTGGTGTTGGCAGAGGAGAAGGTTGAGGAGGACTTACCGCCAACACCTTCTCTTGTGGCTCCCTCCAGGTAATTGGCAGCTTGGAGGAGGTAGTGACTTAATAGGCCTAGCAGACGAGAACTTGGACTCAGGTTTAAACAGCAGCCTCTCACCAATAATGAAAGATTAGGAGTGGGGAAACCATAGATAAAAATAGCACTTACTAGTTAACTGGAAAACAATATATTTTTGCAACCTCTGGTTCCATGAGAAAATAATTGGGTCCCAAGGCGGGGAATGACTCGTTTTCATGAATGATTATATTGATCATTGAAGCAAAATGGATACATCCCTTTTGGAAAGCGATTCGAAGAAGTGTCTGGCAGGTCAGGCATGCCCAGTGTTAAATCCTGGGAGGCTGCAGGAGGAGGAGGAAAGGAAGCTGCAAGCTAATGAGGGAGCCAGGTCCTGGCCCCAGCACAAGCAGGTTGGGGCTGTTGATTGGGACACACAAAGACACAGAACTGGCTTCCAACTTAAGTCCTGAGCTCTCCCAAGGGAGGAAAAAAAGAATGTCCATTCAAGTATCAGTTTCTTATTCTGTTTAACCCATTGGGTGTTTTGTTTATTTCCTTTTTTTTACCCCCCAGGAGGGATTTACTAGCCTCAAGCAGCATATTCTAATGGAAAAGGGAGCAGGCTGGGAGATTGATTCTAGCCTCCCCCTTGCCACTGACAGGAGAATGCAACCCCAAGTATTTTTTCCATGGAATCATCCAGCCATTCATTCTACAAAGACTTTTCATACACTTTCTCATAACTAATAGGGAGCATGGGTGAGTGCTGGCACCGTTGTAAGCACTTTACATGTATGACCTCTTCTACTCTTCACAGGTACTCAGGGTGGGTGCCATTAGCTCCATTTTACAGGTGAAGAAACTGAGTCAAAGAATGGTCGAGTAACTTGAGCAGTATTACTCACCTGGTACATGATGGATAGACAGCAGACAGTATGCTAGATGCCGGGGACAGAGGGGTACAAACGACATGGTGGGTGGCCTCGTGGAGCTTATTTTATCTAACACGTTGAAAACGGTCATACAAACACGATGGGTACAGGGAAGGAAAAGAATGGCGCAGAGAGAGGTCGGGGGCCTGATCTGAGTCGGCAGGTGGACAAGGCTGCTCTGAGTGGAACTGTGGTGTGCCCTCTCACTGCTTTCAGGTCCTCGCTTTGACCTCCGTGGTCCTGACTGAAGACAGCAACCCCCATCGCTCTGGATATGCTCCCCGCTAACCTCACCACACACATTGTGAGCGGATTATTTACACCCGCTCCTCCCGCGGTAGCGTGGAGGCTTTGCTTGGAGGGGGCAGGCGCTCTACTCTTGCTTTGAGTGGTGCCCGGGGCACTACTGGTGGTGGCAGGGGCAACAGTGTTGCACATGGAGGCTGTGAGGTGGGAAAGAGACTGTGCATTCGGGGGCAGAAGGCGGGCGTGCAACAAGTTCCTTGATGGGGGGCAGAGAGGTCAAAGGGGGGCGGGCTAGGAGGCGAGGGAAGAAGGCAGTGAAGGGGTTTTGCTTGTTTGTTTTTAAGTTTATTTATTTCGAGAGAGCTAGTGAGCACGAGTTGGGGAGGGGCAGAGAGAGGGAGGGAGAGAAAATCCTAAGCAGGCTCGGCACTGTCAGCACGGAGCCCAGTGTGGCGCTTCATCCCACAACCGTGAGATCATGACCTGAGCCAAAATCAAGAGTTGGATGCTTAACCAGCTGAGCCACTCAAGCGTCCCAAAAGCAGTGAAGGTTTTAAGTGACGTGATCAGAAGTCCACTTTAAGCCATGACCCTGGCTGTCTTGGGAGAAGCTAGGCAGGGGACTGGAGAGTCAAGTCAAGAGGCCACTGCAGAGGTCTGGGCACAGGGTGATGGGACTTAGGTTCATAGGGTGGGGCCAGTGGAGTCAGAAGTAGGACCGGCAACCCAGGGCCATGGGGTTTTTTGTCTAGAGGCCCATGGAGAAGCCAGCAGCCCACTCTCATTTTTCCCTAAGAAACACTGCCAGAGAAGATTCCAAGAGAGACTTTTTTTTTTTAAAGATTTTATTTTAACTATTCTTTATACCCAATGTAGGGCTCGAACCCACAACCCCGAGACCAAGAGTCACATGCTCCACTGACTGATCCAGCCAGGCGCCCCAAGACTATTCCTCCTTCAATGTTTTTTTCTTCATCTTCTCTAGGCTGTTGGGGCCCAAGAGGTAAAAAATGAAAGGCAGGTTTGGGGAACCTCAATGAAAGGGACCCCTCCCCCATTTACAGAGCACAATAGAATTTGATCCTCACTTCACAGGCTGCAGACCCAGCCTCTGTGACTCAAGTCCCTACCCTTTCCTTTATACCCTGCCGTCTTTCCCCTGACAGGGAGAATGAGGGAGAAGAAAGGATTTGGTTGTGGCTCCCCTGGGGTTGGAGTCCTGCCTTGCTCATGAATTCAGGACTGGGATTACTTCCCAGAATCCAGCTTCCATGTCTCTTGTACTGGGCATTAGCTTTTCTCTGTTACCATGGGACTTGGGGTCGTCCTTCCTCTTCCAGCCAAGCCAGCTCTGGGAACAGCTTTTGGTATTGAGGAGGAGGATTCCCGGGCCACCAGCGGTCTTGTCAATCACTGGTCACCCAGGGCGAGCATCTATGGACTGCTCTGGAAGTGCTGAACCACAGAAGGGAGGAAGAGAGCCCCAGTGTGCCTCACAGCCTCCCCTGGGGCTGATGCCCTGTTAGCATCGGCCCCTTACTTACAGGTTTGGAGACAGGATAGGGCAGGGGCAGACATTTGGGGGATGAGCTATTTGTTATTTATGGAGCACTTAACCACCCTGGGCCAGGCTGATTAGAAGGCTTATTGCAGTCACACAGCTTTATGGCAGAGTGCCGAGGGGCTGGGACCCAGGCTTCTCGATTTCCAGTCTACAACCTTCCATTTTAGCAGCGGTTCTGGTGCTCAGCTGGCTGGGACGCTAGGGTAGAGCCTGGGTTTCTGTCCCTTTTCTGAAGTTTCACAGGGGATTCAGATCAGGACCAGGTTTAGAAGTTGCTGTGAGGTTCTCACTGCCTGCGTGTAAATGGCAGTGGAATGAGGGGAAATAAGTGGATTCTGGAGAAGGACTTTTGAGCCAGAGCAGGGAGAGGGTCAGGAACACAGGTTAAAGAGGTGGTCACTTGTCGCTGGGTGCCTGGGGAGGAGCTACCAGACAGGTCTGGGTGGGACTCAGAGGCAGTCGAAACCTCAGCCTTCTTTTCCTCCTGGCTAAGCCTGGAGGGGTGCTCACTGCCACACTCAGACGCGTGCGCACGCACATGTACGCACCCAGGCCCAGGGGGCGTACCACACGACGACTCTGGCTCACCTGCTGGTGCTGTGTTCTCCTTGGCTGGTTTCATTTGTTACTGTCTCCCCCTCCAGTTTTCCTGAGAGGCAAGACCTAAGTTTTCCTTTGGTCACCTGAGAGTCCCCGGCGCGGAGCTGCAAAGCGCAGAGGTGCTCAGTCAGCGCTTGGTGAAGGAATGAGTTATGGAGGAGCTTACTGGACGGGAACAGCTGGTATTTGTCCGGCCCCTTTCAGCCAGGGGCCCACGGCCTCCCAGGGCATGTGCTCCTTCATCCCCTTGGCCTTCCTGACAGAGGCCAAGCAGCTGTTGGTCTGTTTCCACAGATGGTCATCCGAGGCACAGAGAAAGGAAGAGATTCATTAGGTTGCCCCAGGAGTCTGGGACAGAGCTGAGCCTGGAATTTCCATCTGTGCTCTGGTTGCTGTCCATAAGACCTCACGCCTATCCTGCAGAGGGAGAGCACCAATAACGATCATCTAGAAATCATCTTGCTTTGGTTCTGAACCGATCCGCTTAGAGCCAGATTCACTGTCCTTCTTTTGTCTAAGTCTAAAGATAAATTAAACTTTCATTCCCTGAGTACGTTAAGGTAGGAATCTAGACTCAGAGGTGGGAGGCCTGAATTCCATTCAGGGCTCCATTAATAGCTGTGGCCCTGGGTAAGTCCCTTCCCCTCTCTGGTCCTTAATGAAGAGTTAGAGTCGATCCCAAGCCTGTGACACAGAACTGCCAAGGCAGCTCCATTGCTAGAGATTCTTTTTTTTTTTTTTTAAGTTTATTTATTTATTTTGAGAGAGAGAGAGAGAGAGAGAGCCTGCATGCACAAGTGGAGGAGGGGCAGAGAGGGAGGGAGAGAGAGAATCCTAAGCAGGCTCCTTGCTGTCAGCCTGGAGCCCGATGTGGGGCTCGAACGCAACGAACCGTGAGACCGTGACCGGGGCCAAAACCAAGAGTCAGACATTCAACCACTGAGCCACCCGGGCGCCCCTCGATCGCTAGAGATTATGATTCGGTGTGTCTCGGGAGGGGTCCTGGTCCCGTGAAAGGGCAGGAGTTGGGGTCCCATGCTCCTTGGGGCCCCTTCAGCCACGTCTGGCAAAGTTGGATGACCAGGTGACAGAGGCTTGCTTGCAGCAATGAGGGGCCAGAGGCCAGTGGGTTTTTGGCCTTTACGCTGTCCCTCAGCCACCACCTGTCCTCAGGTCCCATTCCCGTGCTTTCAGACCGGCCTTCTGCAGAGGAGAAGCAAGCTCGCGGCTTTAGGGACAACAGCACAGAGCTGGGATTACAATGCTGTTGCTGGGTTTTCCATTTCGCAGCTTCAGCTGAGTGAACAAAAAAAAATTTTTTTTGACAACTGAACCCTGTCCTTAAGTCTTCTTTGTGTAAGCTGGAGGGAGACCACCTGGGGGCGACGCCAGTCCCAGATTGAGGAGCGCTGCTTCGTAAACCGTTTAATAATTGAGTTAGATCTCTCCATTTGGATGACGACTCTAGTGGGTATTTTCCTCTCTCCGCCCCTGGCTGCCCTGGGAGGACGAGCCTGGGCAGATTTAAACTTCTGGGCTGGTCCCCCCACCACCCACATCCGAGCAGCTGCCTCCCCCTGTCACTTGGTGTGTCCTCAGGGGAGGCAAACTCATTTCGGTATAAGCTCAAGCAAAGTGTAATTAGGACAGTAAATCTGCCGTTTTATATAAAAAAAAAAAAAAAACCAGCAAAACCCATGACAGATTTCAAGGTCCTAGAGAAGTGATTTGATGCTCAGGGAGGGGTGGGAGAGACCTGGCCTTCACTTTAATTTCTTCTAACCTGGGAGCAGACTCCAAGACACGGTAACCCCGTTTACTCCCCAAAATGCAACATGACTTGAAAACAGTCTTTTGTGAGCGGTGCCAGGGTGGAACAGCCGGTTGAGTATTCGACTTTGACTCAGGTCATGATCTCGCGGTTTGGTTGAGCCCTTGCATTGGGCTGTCTGTTGTCAGCACAGGGCCCGCCTCGGATCTTCTGTCTCCCTCTCTCTGTCCCTCCCCAGCTCGTGCTCCTCGCTCTCTGTCTCTCTCTCAATCTCAAAAATAAATAAACATTTACCAAAAAAAAGTCTCTTGGGAGATAGTCTGAGGTTGCAAGAATGGGGACGTAACTTCACGAACGTCTCTTTTAGTCTCTGTGCCTCGCGGTGTGACTTCAGCGCCTGCCTCCCGTCCTCACTTCCTTTACGGGACACTTACTGCGTGAAGGGCTTTGTAGGCATTTTCTCAGTCTGCAAAGAGCCTTATGAGATAGGTTCCATCACCCCCATGTTACGGACGAGAAAACTGAGGTTCCGAGAGACAGGCGACCTGTCCAGGGTTGCACAGCATTGTAAGTGGAGGAACTGGATCTGAAAAGGCCCATGCGCCTCACCTCCTCTATGCTGCTGCTGCTCAGTCCGAGAGAGCCGCAAATTCCAACGCCAAGTTCTCTCCCGCAGCCTGTCATCCTTCCCTCACATTCCTCCTGGGCAAGATCCATACTCCTCTAAACCTCAGGCCTAATCACCACCAGCCACTGCTTCCGCTGAGCTCTCCCGTCTGGGCCACTTGTTGGTTGAAGCGGGAGGATTCTTCTGTCTAAACTAGCCACCTAGACGGTCTTAGTGTTGGTGCTGGGGGGTGGGGGGTGGGGGGGTGGGAGGACATTCTTCCCTGTGAGCCTCAGTGTCCCAGACTATAAAGTGGCCAGAGACAGGGGAGCTCTGTGGGCATCTGGAAAGTGCCTTGGGTTCACCACGGAGGGACAGGTGTGCCCTTCTTAGGGGAAGTTCGCCTATAGCGGGTACCGCCGCCTCCAGAAAGCACTCTGCGTCGCAGCACCTGACCTTGTTCTGCCTACTCGGCATTTTGATTGCTAAATTTATACCGTGTTGGTTTGCCTTGTTTATGAGTGTTTTCTAAAGACTACTGGAGGCCTGTCCTGAGAGAATTTTCCATCTTCGGATGGATCCAGAGTTCCCCAAGCTCAGAACTCCACACTCTGCGTGGGCAGGCTGCGTCTCCCTTCCCTTCCTGTGCCTCCCTCTCCCCGGGTCATTCGGGCATGACACTTATCAGGCCTGGTGTCGTCCACAGGCAGGGCAGGTCGTTCTGGTGTTCCTGGGGTGGGCCATCCCAGGCAGCCAAGCGTGCCCTACTCCGGTAATTCCCCGCCTCCCGGCTCTGCATTCTCGCTGGCCTCCTCTTTCCTGGGAAGATGTTCCTGGTGGGCCTGACAGGGGGCATCGCCTCAGGCAAGAGCTCGGTGATCCAGGTGTTCCAGCAGCTGGGTTGTGCGGTGGTTGATGTTGACGTCATCGCCCGGCACGGTGAGTTGGAAGGTGGTGGGTGGGATGTGCACAGCAACTCCCCTGTGCCCCTTTCTGCCATCTTGTCTCATCTTTGTTTCACCTTTTTATTTATTTATTTTAAAAAAAGGTTTTTTTAATGTTTGTTTATTTTTGAGAGAGACAGAGCATGAGTGGGGGAGGGGCAGAGAGAGACAGGGGCACAGAATCCGAAGCAGGCTCCAGGCCTGCTGTCAGTACAGAGCCCGACACAGGGCTCGAACTCACCAACTGTGAGATCATGACCTGAGCTGAAGTTGGGACGTTGAGCCGACTGAGCCACCCAGGCGCCGCTGTCTCACCTTTTTATAAGCCCTTTCAAGGCCTCGGAGGAGGGGGCAGCCTTCTCCTTCAGGCCTGGTCTGATTTCCTGCTCCCTGCCCCTCACTTCCCCTCTCCCCGCTCCATTTCCTCTCCCCCCTCCTTCACCTCACCTTGTGACCAACGTGAGGGGTTCTGCGCACTCTGCTCTCTTCCTTAACTGCTTTCCCTCCTCTCGTTTTCTGTCCAACTGAAAGAGGCACCCCTGGGTTCCCCCATCATTTTGCCCCTAGTCATTCGGGGGCCTCTGGCTAGCCTGGAGGCTCTGGAGAGTGACCCAGCCCCCTCCTCATGCCACAGTTGTCCAGCCAGGATACCCCGCCCACCGGCGCATCGTGGAGGCCTTTGGCACCGAGGTCTTGCTGGAGAATGGTAACATCGATCGCAAGGTCCTAGGGGACCTGATCTTCAACCAGCCCGACCGGCGGCATCTACTCAACACCATCACCCACCCTGAGATCCGCAAGGAAATGATGAAGGAGACCTTCAAGTACTTCCTCCGAGGTAAGAGCCGGGGCCTGGGACAGGTGCGGCAAAGCCCTCTCCTTCCAGGGCCAGGGCCCTCCTCCGCTGCAGAAAGTCTGGCCAGGGACAGAGGCGCTGGCTGTCCTGGCTGCCAAGTTCACACTGTTCCTTTGCACCCTCCACGCAGAGCCCTGTGCCAACCCCCGAGGAAAGGTGCACATGTCCCTCAGCATTTAAAGAGGTTGACAATTGAATGAGAAGAGACACTTGAGGCTTTTGAGCCGCGATCCCCAGGAAGTAAGTTGATTTTTCTGGCAGGGATGGGAGTAATACCAGCTGACGAATAATGGAGTCTGGAGACTGGAGTTTAAGTCCTGGTCTCACAGCGTCTAACTGTGTGACTTTGTTGAGTGAGCCAGCCCATCCTCTCCACAGTGAGGCTAATAATGCCAACCTCGAGAAACTGTTAGGGGAACCGAGTCCACATGAGTGACTGTCGATCACCACACAGTATAAACCACGGTCAAAGTCAGATTTGGTGCTGGTCGAGCTGCCTGGGAAAGCTTACAGACTGGACACTGGGGAGGGTCCCAGATGGCCAGGGCGGGTGCAGGGTGGGGGGGTTCTAAGCAGAGGATAATCCTTTGGGGCTAGGGCTCAGTGGAGAGAGTTAGCCTGACATGTGCCAGGACTGAAAGAAAGGAGAGTGAAAAGCCAGAGTCTGTGCTCAGTTGGCCAGAAACTTCTAGTAGAGGCTGTCAGCCTTTCCCATGCTATAGCCACGGTGCCAGCCCTGTTCTATAGGACAGTGTTGGGCAGGGGTGACCTGATATCATGCAGGATGGGGTCAGTCACCAGCAGTGGAGGAGCAGAGAGCAGTGGCATGAGATCGGGCGGGAAAGTTGGCCGAGGGGCCCTGTAGATCTGCCCACCAGCCTTTGGCAGATGTGTCTGCCTGCCCGGGCATCAGAATGGAAGGCCTGGCTGTTTGTCTCCCCATCATCAATCATCATGCAGAGATTTCCCTTCTTAGAGGGCATGGGGCAGCCTTCTAGGTTTTCTCCTGGCTTTTGCACTATGATCTTGGCCAAACGCCTTATTTTATTCTCTCAGGCATCAAGTTCTTATGTAGGGTTGGGAGAGGTTCCACATTCCTCTGGCCCGTACCTCCCTTCAGAAGGAAAGAGATGACAGGCATCCATGACGTTGACCTCCCCCGCCCCCATCCCTCTTCCCCTGCTCGGGCCAGGGCAGGGATAGGCTCCAGACATTCTCCCTGCTGGACCGGCTTGCTCTGCATCTCGCCCCTTGCCGCAGGCCCCCCTCCCTCTCTCTTCCCTCAAGGAGCGTCTCTGGACTTTTTCTGCCTTTGTCCTGCCTCTTGTGTCTGCGCCAGGACCCCTCCTGTCCCCCACCCAGGAGCGAAGCCTTCTGCCTTTCAGTCCTGCCCTTTCGCATTCGCTCCCTGGCCAGTTGCAAGTACATCTGCAGGGCTTTGAGGCCACAGCGGCTCTCCCCTTCTGAAATTAAGCATCGGATAATGTCACCCGCTCCAAAGTTCCCCTGCTGTGTCATCCACCCAGCCTCCCCTCTCCCCAACCACCACCACTTAAATAAAAGCTAGAAAGCTCTTTTCAGCTCGATAAGGTGAAAAATGGGGACGACAGCTGTGGCTTCCACAGTCCCAGTTTTTCCCTGATGAGTATAACAAATACAACTGTCAAAGTTGGTATAATCAAACGTCAGATAAGATCACCAGCTGTTGGGGAGGTCTCTGTGTAGGCAGACGGATGTCTTAATAGAGTCAGGATAGTTTGCAGAGCTTATCAAGCAGGAGGGATGTGACAGCTGAATAGCCCTTTGCCGGTGAACCAAAGAGCTGGCCACGAGCTGAGCTCCCGAGAGGGGCCCGAGGAGAAAGGACAGTGGGGGGGAGAGGGGAGGTGAGGCGGAGCAGGAAAGGGAGATAAGAGGCCCAGAGAGGGTCTGGTCTTGGCTCCTGTTCTGAGCTGGGAGGGGAACGGGGGCATTGAACGGCCCCCCTTCTTCCAGGGAATGGTGGTAATAATAACCATCATTTACGGAGCACTTGGGGAACGTCTGGGTGAGGAGGCGCCAAGTGGCTTACATGCCTTCGCTCGCTTGGTCCTTACCACCTTCCTGTGAGGGACGTGGCCTTCACTCACAGATGAGGTTTGTGAAGGGGCCCAAAGTCACATGGGAAAGTGGGGGGCTGCAAACCCAGGCGTGTCATCGGAGCCCACTCTCCTAACCCCCTCGTTCAGCTGAAGGTTTTTCTTGGGCTTCCTGAGCAGCAGATCGTGGGGAGCAGGAAAGCCAGCAGCTTGGGTCCTCACCCCTGTTCCCTGCGTCACCCGGAGTGCCGGTTTCCCCACGACCCCCCCGAAACCGGTGTGATGTGTGTCTGGCTCTGGTTGGAAGTGTTTGTGGCGGGAGGCCATCCCAGCCAGGCGGGTGTCTGTGGGCAGAGGCAGCGCCCATCCCTTTCTCTCACTGCTCCCAGTCCCCCGCCAGCGTTTTGCACATACACAGGGGACGCTGGCCCGAAGGGAACTGGGAGTGTGCAGCTCATGGTGTTTGTGTGGGCAGCCTGGGCACCCGCCCTCTCACTGTGGGTCTTGACTGGCCTTGGCTCGTACTGGGAGGGCCAGCCAGTGCCCTTTCCCTCACTGGAGCAAGTTATATTTTATTAGTCATAACCACCCACCACCTCCAGACCAGCCTCGGCCATCCCTGGCTGGAGGCCGCCTCTTGTGCCAAGAAGCAGCCTCTTTCCTTTTGGGGCTACTACTGCTGCCCGCAGATGAGCCTTTTATGAAGAGTTGGTGGAGAGAGCCATACAGGACTCTTCTTTAACAGAGAGCCGCACTTTGGTTTGTTTGTTTTTTTGGGGTTTTTTTGGTTTTTTTTTTTAGCAAAGATGGGTGACATAGGGCAGAAAGGGCCAGGTTCCTCCTGGAAACTCCCCAGTCTCCTCCAACTCTGGCTGTGTCATTTCCTTGCTCACAAATAACAACTCTTTAGGTTCAAGGTCAAGGCGAACTCAACCCTCTGTGCCTCCCCTGACCACCTCACCAGCTTCGTCGCCCATCGTGCGAGGCCTCTACGGCCAGAGAAGCAGAACCTCGCTGCTCCGCGCGCTTTGCTGGTTCCCCCCATTCCTGGAACCCTCACCTCAGGAAACTCATGTTCAAGTACCAGAAGTCCCACCTGGTTTTCAGGACCAGTATAAACGCCATCCCTCCTGCAAGGTCTTCTCTGCTCATCTGGTCAGGAGTGGCCCTGTAGCATTCTGTTACGGATGGCATCAGAACCGGCCAGCATTCAGGTTATGCCTATCCTTGCAAGGTCTCCCCTTTGCTAGAGAGCTCTCAATGGTAGGGGCCAATGGCTTCACCTCTACTCCCTAGCCTAACACAGTGTTTGTTTGCAAAATTAAACTGTGGGTTTCCTGGCTTCTCCCCAGGATATCGCTATGTGATTCTGGATATCCCCCTGCTGTTTGAGACCAAGAAGCTGCTCAAGTACATGAAGCACACAGTGGTCGTGTACTGGTGAGTGTGTGTCAGGGCCAGGCCTGACCAAGGCTGGAAAGGTGGGCCCCCGGAGTACAGCGTGTACCTGAGAAATGGCCCACATCGCTTTGCCCTTACTCCACTGGGCGACCGGGAGGCACTGGGGGTTTGGGCGATTGTGTCCAGAGACTGTAGGTACCACTTCTGCGCCTGACCCAGATATGCCCCAGGTAGGCGTGGGAAGTGAAGGCCCCCAGGTTTCCCTAGTTGCTTGGGAAGGGCTCCCCCTGCTGGCCATTGGGGGCACTTCGACCCCGATGCCCTGAGCTACCGTGTTGTTACTCACTGGATCCCTTTTCCCTCCTCTGGCATTTCTCAATTTTCAGACAGCTCCCACATTTATTACTTCACTCAATTTACCTTTCAGCATGAGGTGTCCAGAGCAGGAGTTGATGCTTCTGAGTTATAGGAGAGAAAACCTGAGGGGGAAGCTACTTGAGGGGGTGTCCAGGGTCACCCATTGGCAGCGCCTGTGAATGGACGGTTGCCGGGAGGGATCTGTCAGAGTCCAACTAAGGAAGGAGCTTTGTTCTCAGAATCCCTCAGGACACGAAGCAAACCAGAATCTAGGTTTGGCAAACAGAGCCAGATCAGACTGTCAGAGAAAATGAGTCACAGTCCCAGTGGGGTGAGAGTAGATGAGGCTGCAGGGTGTCTCTGCCTCCCAGAAGCTTCCTGGATGCCACCCACAAGTACAACAGACACAGAGGTGGGCACTTGGCTCTGTGGGTATTTTGGGCACAGGGTGGCTCTCCAGAGACTGGTGCGTGGGAGGCTCCTAGCACACGGGAGGTGGGGCCCGGAGTGCTCATGCCCTAAGCATAACCCTGCCCTCCCCCGCAGCTGCCCACCGAGGCTGCCACTTAAAGCCCAGTCTGACTCTGCTGAGCCCAGTGTAGGGACTCAGGCATCCTCATAGCTCCCCCGCTGGCCCACATCTCCCCTGTAAACCTGCAGCTTCTCTGGGTTCTTTAGGCCCTGTTTGTGAAAGACCGTCAACTGAGGCCAAGTACGCTCTATGAAGACTTTGCCTTGGGGTCTTAATACAATTGGAACTTTGCGCCAAGGGATCAGAAAAGGGTGGGGGAATCTTCCAGTGGAGGTGAGAACACTGGTCGTATCTGCAGTCACTAGAAGACCCACGCCTGCCCTGTCACCTTTCTCTCACCGCACTTTCCTTCCACCTTTGTCTGTTCACTAAGAGCAGAGAGAGCTGTGGTAGCCTGTTTTTTTTTTTGTTGTTGTTGTTTATTTATGTTGAAAGAGAGAGCAAGTGGGGTAGAGGCAGAGGGAGAGACAGGAGAGAATCCCAAGCGAGCTCTGCACTGCCAGCACAGAGCCCCATGTGGGGCTCAAACTCATGAACTGTGAGATCATGACCTGAGCTGAAATCAAGAGTCAGATGCTTAACTGACAGAGCCAACCGGGCGCCCCCAGATTCAGCCTGTTCTACAGATCCTTCAGGGCCGCTCATCAGCCAGAGGAACCTTTGCTGGAATCCCGAGTGCTGTTTGAGAGAGGCTGGAGACATGTGAATGAGTGATTATTCACTTTTCATAAAAGAGATTTACACTTTACAAAACTAAAGATCCCCTCATGGATTCGTTGAACTATCCGACTATCCCTGGTGCCTTTGAAATAATATGGGGCATTTACCAAAGTGTGATTATACTGAAACATGATTATTCACATTTTTGAGGAATTTGCCAACTGAGGAGTAAGTGTTTGGGTAAAAATCTTATTACCATAAATAGCGTCATTCCTTAAACTAACCATATGGGGCTGTGTCTGAGCCCCAGGAAGGGCTGTCTGGGAGCCCTGCCTTCCCATTCCAGGAAGCCCTCTGCTCTAGGCCCACACCTTCTAAGGATGTGCCCTTACAGGTGGCCCCGAGCCCCCTCCATGCTTTCACCCAGATTTCCGCAGCCCCAGATTTACAGTGTCCCTAAGATCCAGTCCTTGTTCTTAACCACACAGGGGTCGGCCCCACGACCCTGAGAGGATGCTGTCCCCATAACAAAGGAAATGATGAGAAGTCCTATTTATTTTTAAGGCCAGTATAGATGCCATCTTTCTACAAGGTCTTCTCTCATTGGCCAGCCAGAAATGACGTTCTGGAGCCTTCTGTTCTGAGTGGCATTGGAATTAACTGGTGTTCAGGTTGTGTCTGTCCACGGAAGACACATCCCAGGAGGGCCTCTGGTCTAGGCCACACCTAAGTGGAGACCAAACCGTAGTGACCAAATCCTCTCATCTTACGACTGGGAGAACCCAGGCCTAGTGGCAAAGCGGAGAGACCCCAGATGGCAGAGAACAGCTGCAGCAGCCCACCCCCTCTTGTTCTCACCGAGGGGCTCGGGCAGCCATAGAGCTAGAGAGGGGTTCGAGATGACCCCACGGGATAGCCTGGTGGTTCCTGTGTAGCCAAAGGCAAGATGGGAGTTTCCCGAGGAAGGACCTAGGTGGTAATATCAGAGGGGGCGAAAGACGTACTCTTTGAATTTCCTTTGGTTGGTTTGTTTGAGATTTTATTTGATTTTAAGTAATCTATACACCCATTGCGGGGCACGAACTTACAACCTCAAGATCAAGAGTTGCATGCTGTACTGACTGAGCCAGCCAGGCGGCCCTTTTTTTCTTTCTTTCTTTCTTTTTTTTTTTTTCATTTTATTTTCTTTGAATTTTTTTTTGGAGCTAGGCGACTGGGTGGTGGTTGGCTTAATCTGCGGTGCCTAGCGCTGTCCCAAGGACCAGATCCAGCTCTCAAGTCCTTGCTCTAAGGGGAAGCACATTGGGGCTTGCCTGTCCCACTCTGTCACTGGCATCGAGCCCAGCAGCCACCACCTCGGCTCTAAATGTGAAGGGGTGAGGGTGGTGAAGCAAGGAGAGGGGTCTTTGCGGTGGCTCGGGAAGCTATTTGGGATGCGGCAGGCCCAAGCCCCAGGGGAACTATAGGAAGCGGTCGGCTGGCGGGCACAGGCCTTTCAGTAAAGGTCACCCGTCCAGGGATCCAGGATGTAGCTGATGCCAGATGACCAGATCTTCCCGTCTTACAACTGGGAAATCTCAGGCCTAGTGGCAAGGCAGCAGGACCCCAGATGGCAGAGAACAGCTGCTGCAGCCCTTCCCCCTGCTGTTTACGCCAAGGGGCTCAGGTAGCCCGCCATGCTGCCGGGGTCCTCAGAGAGTGAGGTGAGGCGGGGGTAGCCCCCCTCCCTGACTGTGGGCCCGAAAGAGGGTTGAGGGAAGGGGCTGCCCGCCCCTGTCACTCGCCAGCGGGAGGGACGCTGGGGCCTACAATGCCTGAGCAGCCCTCCTGCCTTGTCCTTAGTGACCGGGACACACAGCTGGCGCGGCTGATGCGGCGGAACCACCTGAACCGCGAGGACGCGGAGGCCCGGATCAAGGCCCAGCTGCCCCTGAAAGACAAGGCCCGCATGGCCCACCACGTCCTAGACAACTCGGGGGAGTGGAGCGTCACCAAACGCCAGGTGATCCTCCTGCATGCTGAGCTGGAGCGCTCCCTGGAGTACCTGCCACTGAGGCTGGGGGTCCTGACAGGTCTAGCCGGCATTGCGGGCCTCCTCTACCTGCTCGCCCGCTACCTCCTGCCCTCCCCCTAGCTGGGCACTCCCAGCGCAGGAGGCCCCAGGCCTTGATCGCCTCAGAGGCTGAAGCAGGTAACAACTGCATCCTGTTTCCTCCCTAGCCCCTCAGCACACACGCCCTCTGAATCTGGGCTGAGCCCTGCACTGGGCCGACCCTTCTTTGGAGTGCATCCTGTCTGAGGCAGAGAAACAACCCTCTGTCAGTCGATACTCCTCCTCACCTTCCCTCGGGCCCCTCCCTCTGGAACCACGAATGGTATCCGTGATGGGGCGTGAAAGCGATGGTGGGAAACTGTGTCAATTTCTTGGGGGTGCGGGTGAGAAGCACTCTCTGTGTGGCCATCGGCAGTGTTTAAGCTGGGAGGTTCCCTGGGGCCTGAACCCTCTCCAAGCACATGCCCCATCATGACCGAAACCTGCCACGTGGAGCAGGGAAATAATTTTGGACCAACGGCTGCCACCTTCGGACAGGATTCTCTAGGTTGAAGCCCCGGGCCGGGATGCAGTGAGAACTCCTTCGTAGGTAACGCTGTAGCTGGGCCCCTCGGGGGATGACCCACTGCCCCACCTTGGCGTTTCTCCCGCATTCCCCACACCTGCTCACCACCTGCCACCAGTCTGCCTCCCACTCCGTGTCCTCTTTGCCCTGAACTCTTGGTAGCCCACACGCAGCAGGCCGTTTCTTGCCCCTGTGCCTTCTCTGTGCTGTTCCCTTACCTAGAATACCTTTTGTTTCTCTGCAGTGGGTTAACTCCCAGCTCAAGCACCATCTGAAGCCCCAGGCTGGGTCAGGTGCTCTGGGATAGCCTCCTTCTCTCCCCTCCGCCGTGTTTTACTTTAATCCACAGAACTGTAATCCGCCAAAAGCTGGGTGGTCTCTCCTACTAGACTGTAAGCCCCTAGAGGGTAGGGACTGTTCATCTCTGTGTTTCTGGCGCAGAACCTGACTTGCCGTGGGTGCTTAATAAAGTGTTGATCTGAAATGCCCTGCGCTACTGTTTTTCCTCTAGCACCGTGGACTGACAGGTTCCCGATGTGGCTGTGACCAAGGGGTTACGCTTGGTCTCCTCCCACACTGAGGCCTGGGTCCCTCACCTCTCCACCTCTCCGGTAGCCCTCTGACTTCTCGTGGGGCCCCGGGAGGATTCCCTCTAGGCCCAGGCGTGCCCTGTGGGAGGTGGGTGGAGGTGCTGGGGCCGGCCTCCCACTTCATCTTCCTTCCCTGACCAATTAGACCAGCACACGCTTCAGCTCTCTCTTGCCGGAGCTGGCAGACCTGCTGAGGTGCTGATCCTGCGGCCAGCAGCCTATTAAGGCCACAAATGAGTGTGACAAATGCAAATGCTGTGGTGGCCATATTTAGTGCCCCCTTTCCCAGAGCTGCTTATACCTCGGAGGCCAGCTCATTAAGTCACCACACACCCCCGAGGGGCAAAGAAAGACTCAGCAAGGAGGTGTCTGGTTGTGTGGGAGTGGGGCGGGGGGTAGGGGTGGCAGGGCAGGATAGGACCCAGTTCTGTGGGACCTGGCAAGAGGAGGAAAAGGAGAAAAGGCACGGACCCCTTACAGCGCCCTGTCCCCCCAGTCGTTGAGAAAATGACTCCTCATGAATGCCTGTGACGTTCTGGACAGTGTGCTGTATGCGCAACACCCTATAGCTAACATAACCGATCACGGATTCCCGCCCCAGAGAGGTGGAGGGATCTGATTCAGGTCACAGAGCCAGGCTCCGGACCCCTGCTGGCTGTACCCCTGAGATTTCTCAGAGAGCAGCAGCCTGGGGATTGCATCCGGGCTCTGCCTCCTTTTTTTTTTTTTTTTTTTTAACTTAAGAAAAAAAATTTTTTTGAGAGAGTGAGGCCTTTCCCAGGGGCAGAGAGAGAGAGGGAGAGAGAGAATCGGAAGCAGGTTCCCTGCTATCAGCAGCAGAGCCCAACAATGGGCTCAGTCTTTTGAACCATAAGATCATGACCTGAGCTGAAATCAAGAGTCGGCTGCTTAACCTACTGAGCCACCTGCCTACCCCCCCCCCCCCACTGCCTCTGCCTCCTTAATGTGACCTCCTGACTGGAGCTTCTTCTATCAAGTTAGCTTCAGAATGCTTCCATCAAAGGACTTAAATGGAGGACAGTGAAAACCCTTTGCAAACTGTACAGTTCCAAAAAATTATTTCCTACCCTGCAGAATCTGATGCAAAAATGTCAGAGCATGGCCAGACTGGAAGGTGTACAGAAAACGCCAGCCAGTCCTCCTGGTACCCTGGTCCTGCCACCCACTCCCACCTCCCACTTCGCTCCTTTCCGCTCCCCTTTCCCAGGCTTTGTAGCCCAAGGCAGACTTAGAAGGCCTACTGGGGGCGCCTAGCTGGCTCAGTGGGTACAGCATGAGACTCTGGGTCGTGAGTTCAAGCCCCACATGGGGCGTAGAGCTCACTTTTTAAAAAGAGAGGGAAAAATGAAGAATAAGGCTTACTTTCCCAGGGGCATGACTTCACGGTCGCTCCTCGGGCTCCAGAGGAAACAGCGGGAGCCGGGTCACCGGGAGCCCAGCCCCGCGCCGGAGCGGGCGGCCTCCCCTCCGGCCGGCAGGTGGCAGCACTAGCCCGGGTTGGGGTCGGGCCTCCGCAGCGGGCGTTTGCGAAGCGGTTACTAACTTTGCCGGGTCCTGCTCCCGCCTCCGCTCCCGGACCTCGGGCGCCTCTGATCCCCTGCCAAGCGGCTGCGGCGGGAGCGCGGACGCGCCGCCTTGCCCCGGGCGCTAATTAAAAAGCGGTGTAGCTCGCCGAGTCCTCTTTGCTGGAGCTGCGGGCTCCGCGGGCTTCTGGCGCCGCGGGGCGGAAGGATGTGTCCCCTCCCACCCCCGCGACGATGACAGGCCTGGGACCCCGGCCTCCCAGCCTCCACCTGCGCGCTTGGCCCCACGCCCCATTCCCGGACTCTGGGCCTTACCTATGCCGCGGAACAACAAAGACACCAGTGAGGGCTGCGCACGGTGGGGGCGAAGGCGACAGGCAAGGCCCCTAAAACCGTCCCCATCCCCAGGCTCTGGCTGGCCCTAGGGTAACTAGCAGAGCTTTACCGTTTACAAAGCACATTCACGCAGTTATCTCCTTGAAATCTGTCAACTCTGCGAAGGGGTGAAGGAAGCAGGGCTAGAATTTACGGTTGAGTCGTCGGGCCCAAGTAACCAACGGGCACAGTCACCAAGTTCTGGACTCCCAGTACATGTCCCTCCCACTACCTTCACGGCGGCTTTAATTACACCTTGGGTCTTTGTCTAGGAGTTACTGTCAACTCCTCTTCAGATGTCCAGTTTCTTTCTTTCCTTGGGGAGGTTGAACGGAGGGGCAGGGGGAGGTTTGGGACACTCCATAATGAGCCTCCTTGGCTGGATACTGGATGGCAGAGGGACAGCCAGGTCTGCTAAGTGCCCCTCGTTCTGACAAAAGCACTTTAGGTCAGGAGGAACCAGTTCCAGGGGCAGGAGAGGGAATGGGGGGGGCAGTGATGACCCTGGGCCTCGGGGCCACATAGGTGATGGCAGGGGAGATGCGGGCGCACGCGCGCGCGCGCGCGCGCGCGCGCACACACACACACACACACACACACACACCAGAGATGGCAGAAGAGAAGGAGCCAAATGAAAGGGGTAGTGAGGCCCTATGGGCTGCTTTCCCACTCCTTTCGGAAGAGACTTGGCCGTGGCTCCTCTGTGTCACCCACAGAGCTGAGGCTGCACCTAGCTGGGGCCCCATCCTCCTTGTGCTCCCCACCCTCCCCTCCCCGTCGCTCAGATTCCAATACAATTTCCAGCTAACCAGCATGTCGATAGAACAAGTCGGGCAGCCGGATTGCTGGCCAATTACAGGAAATCATTCTGCTCCACAGCTCAGCGCCCAGGGAGAGAAGGGAGGGAGGGAGGGAATGGGAGGGAGCGGGAGCCCAGCTTGCAGGCTGGGAAGCGGTTTGGCTTCAGCTGAGGAGTGCGGCAGCCCTTAGGAGGGACCAGGGTGAGAGAGCAGGGGTGGATGGCGGGAGGGGGGGCGGCGCTTATGAGGGCAGTCCAGGCCGGGGCTCTTCCTCATCCTTACACTAAGCTCTGGGTCCAGCTCCTCTGTAATAAGAGACCCATATCCCAAGCCACGAAGAGAACTGGGCACTGAGGGCCCATGAGGAGGGCCCGGGAGGTGAGGCAACAGCTTGGAATAGAAGGCGGACAGAAGGGGGGATGATGAGACCAATCTCCCCCAGAGCCCTGTGTTTGGGAATGGGGTAGGCATCCAGGCCTCCCTGGCCCAGAGGACCCTGCAGAGACATCTGGGTGCCTGGAAGCCATCCATGCACAGAAGCAGCACCTGTGTTACCACACCCAGCTGGGAACCAAGGGGATCCTGGGGTGGGGGTGGGGGTGGGGCAGAAGAGGCTGTTTAAAGGGGAGGAGGGGAAGAAAGGGGCTGCAGCCTGCAGCTGAGTGGACCAGCATCAGCCTAACTCGGTGAAGGGGTAAGTCTGGAAGCCACCTTTCTGCCCCCAAAGGTGGGGCACAGCCATATGGGAGGGGACAAGGACTTCCTCACTTAACTTCTCAGCCCCTCTGCCTTACCTCCCACACCTGGCCCTCAAGAAACTTTAACTCAGATGGAAGGACCCCAACTCCCCCCATGTCAATCCATCTGAACCTGCTCCTACCCTCCACACTGACCTGGATGCCTCTGCCACCCCCACCCCCATCCCTCATCACATCTTTCCCAGAACAGTCTAAACTACCCCTCTGGGCTGCCCCACTCCACAGACCCTGAGATCCCTCTGCTTCCCAACACCCTTGATTAGCTCCCTCCCCTTTCCAGCACTAGGGTCTCTCCCCCAAAGAACTGAAAGATCATTGAGGGACAGAAACTTTTCTGTGCCGTGAATGACTGTTGTTGCTATGTTTGGCTTGAATGCCAAAAGGAGGCAACTGTGACCCAAAGATCCTTCCTCTGCCCCAGGCTGTAGCCAACTCCCTAGAACCCCTCCCCATTTGCCCAGGATCTCACTGCTCCTCCCAATTACAAACCCTCTCCTTCAGACCCCACCAGGGGTGGGGCCTGGCTTGGATTCAGGCCAAGCGCTTAGGCCAACCCAAGGGTAGACAAAGGGGCAGACCTAGGAGAGGAGATGGGCCTTAGGCGCCCAGTGCGCCAGGAACGCAGCGGCGCCCAGGAAAGACACCGAGTGAATGCTGTTGAAGGGCAAGGCCATCATCAAAGTTCCTTTGGTGGGTGCATTGGGAGAAGGGGGTCAGCGCCCTGGGGCCCCTCCTTCCCCGGGGCACCTGCCCGAGAACACAGGCTTGGACGTCCGGAGTAGGATGTCCAGGCTGGCCCTATTTGTGGTCCCCGCTTGGCACGCAGTGGGCTCCCCGAGCTCTGACGTGCTGATTAACCCGAAGCTCCCCACTCGAAGCGCCGCCTCCGCCGGCCCTCCTCCGGGCTCTGCCTCTCGAGGGCCCGGCGCCCGGTGCTCGGCGATCCGGAAGAGGGCGCCCGCCCCGCCCGCGTCTGCGTTGCCCCCCGCCCGGCGCGCGGCTCTCGCAGCCCGCAGGCTCCGCGCCATCGATCGGGCCGCGGGGACCCGGGCGCGCCGCCTTCCCCTCCCCCCCGCCCCCCACTTCGCTTTTCGCTTTTAATTGAAGTTTGTTTGAGCAGAGTGCGGAGCGGGCAGAGGCAGAAACCAAATATTTAGTTGCTGCAAATTGGCACCTCCAGATCAATTACCCGGCCCGTGTCAGGGCCCGCGCCGCCCCCCCGCACCCCGCGGAATCTCAATGCCGCGCTGCCCCCGCCCGCGCCGCCCGCCTCCATTCCGCCGCACGTTTCTCATCAGCTCCAGCCATACATCACCCGTGGCCGCAAGGGGAACAGATTTTCAATGGGAAAAGTTCCCCGGGAGGGTCCTCGTTGCTGATTCCCGCCGCGCCCTGCGCTGTCTGGCCCCCGCCCTCACCCGGCCTGTCTGATGGGGACGGCCCCCAGTGGGAGTGAGCTAGAGTGAGCTCCAAAAAGAAAAAGAAAAGAAAGAAAAAAGAGTGAGCTCCAAAGCAAGGACTTTGGGTCACAGGGACTTGACCCCAATCCCACTAACTCCTCTTACCCTCGGGGTGACCTAGGAGAAGTTATTTATGCTCCCTGAGCCTCGGTGTCCCCATCTGTAATAAGAGGCTCAACCTTCACCTTGCAGGGTTGTTGTGGAAGTCAACAGGAGAGAAGGATAAAGCCCTGTACTGGGCTAGCACATGGTGACTCTCCATAGATATTAGTTCTCAGCCCTGCTAGGAGGGAAAATAGGTTCCAGAATGAAGTAAGGAACACTGAGTTGGAAATAACTCAGTCAAGCTACCGGAAAATACCAAAGGGAAAGCAGGGGGTAGCCAGCCCCTCAGAGTCCCTGGCAGAGGCTGAGCAAACAGCAGGACTCGGGCTCCATCAGGGAAAGGTTTGACCCCAGCCCGGGTGCATCTGGGTACAACCAGAAGAGATGCTTCTCAGTGTCAAGGATGGGGAGTTAGATGGGCCTGAAGGTGAGCAGACAGAGCCATGACCCCAAGGCTGGGCCAGGGAAGGAGGCTGGAGGGTTCTGAAGGTCACCATAGACTGAGTGCCAGGAGGCTACGCCCATGGCAGAGAGTGAGGCGGTGAGCCCTGCAGAGTCAGGAAGCTGGGCTGTAGTTGAGGCCTGCCTTTTTCCAGATGTACGACCCCGGGCAAGTCATTGAAGCAGTTTTCCCATGTGTAAAATGGGGCCGACACTCTACCTCCCAGAGCATTTGTGAAGAATACAGGAGACAAGGTATGTGAGAGAGCAAGAAACTCACCGGCAAGCATTAAGAAGTTGGAGCCGCGGCTCCCGGCTGGCTCAGTTGGTGGAGCATGCAATCTTGATCTCGGGGTTGTGAGTTCAAGCCCCACATTGGGTATAGAGATGACTTTAAAAAAAAAAAAAAAAAAAAAAGGATGTGCGAGTTCCCATGCTCAATGTTGTTTCCATTCCGAGAACCCCTTGAGGGAACTGGAGTCAAATAATTTGACATTTTTAAATGGCTGCCTTGCCAGACAGAGTGACAGGCATTCTGGGTGGGAGGAAAGGTGTGGGGAAAGGCTGCGGGTCTCAGGCTTAGGGCTCTGAGAGCCTTACCTTGACTCCTCGGGGCCAGGGTTACCCATGCCTGGAACAAAGGTTTGTTGTTTTTTTTTTTCCTGTCAGCATCAAAGTCTGGATGGAAGGCCAAGGCTGACATGGACTCTGGAGCCCCAGTGGGAAGTAAATTCACTCCTCAGCCCCTTGATTTTCCCAACTGTGAAATGGGACCATAAATGGTGAGCCACTAATTACAGGGTGCTATTTGGACTGGTGGGTGACCTCCAGAGGTTACCTTCCGCGCAGGCCCCTCTCCCACCTGCAACAGGTTTATCTTTGCTGGCAAGACACCTCCACCAGCCTCCTCGAGGGATGGCGGCCACTGTCAAGTCCTTCTGACTTGACACAGGAAGTCCTTCTGACAGTCTATCTTAAATCTGTCACCGCTTCCTTCAGGGCAAAGTTAAAGAACGAACAACAAAAGATAAATGCTTACGGAGAGGCAGTGCCACGCTATTTTTTAAAAATACCCCCAAAGAGGGCAGGGGGTGGGACTTAGCTTCGGACACAATGGTCTTTACGCTAAACATCTTGGCGATAAATATAGCTGTGTAATTCTTTTTTTCTCCTTGGCAGAGAGAAAGGCTGAGGCTGGGCAGAAAGGCAGAGGGACCCAAAAATATAAATCAATATGTGACTTTAATATATGTGCTCTCGGTGTCTGTGTGTGCTGGGGGATTATTAGTAACCTTGATTCCAGCTCAGTGTCCATGTGAGGCGGGGAGACGCGTGGCCCCCGGGGAGGAGAAGAGAAATTAGGAAGCCAAATTCTTCTCCTGATTGACACCTGGGTAAACATTATCCTGGCAGAAGGGGAAGAAAAAAAGATCAATGCCGGGTATTTTTATCACGTTCCAGGGACGGACAGGGGGGGAAATTAAAGAAACAGTCCCCTCGCCTCATTGAATATGTTCATCTCCCCCCCTCCCCCCAGGAGGAGGCAGATGGGGTGAACAGGGGCGGGGGAGGATCAGGATCAAAAGTGGGAGAGGAAGTGGGTGTGACCCAGGAAGCGGTGGCCTGGTGCTTCTTTGGCCCCGGGGGCACTCCCGTGAGTGGCCGCAGGTACGGAAGAACACTGTTTTTAATGATAGGGCAAAGGCACCAGCTTTGATGGGCAGAATCACAGCCCACAGAGTCTAATGTGAAGTTAAGACTCTGACTTCAGTGGAGGGCCAAGAGGCATTAGTCTTAATGGGGTTAGATCAGGGGGATGTTTCTAGTGGGAAGTTCCCAGAGCATGGGGAAGGAAGTGTCGTTTCAGCCTGGTCTGGGGCAGTGAATTAAAGGGGGGGCGGGGACGATCAGCACCAATGTGGAGAGAGGGGTATCTCTCTGGATTGCCTTGGAAAATGGGTCTCAGTTCTACAGTCAGGAAAACCTGGTTTCGTATCTGGCCTCCACCCCTTCCTGGCTATATGACCTTGGCAAAGTCGTGTGACCTCACTCTCCTTATTTGTGAGACGGAGGCACATAACCCCCACTCCTCTCTCCCAGTTTTCAATGAGATCCTACAAAACACTGTGCAGGGGTGAGGAGCTATTTCTATCTAGAACGGTACTGTCCAAAAGAAATATAATGCAAGACACGTATGTGCTTTAAAATGTTTTAGGAGCCACGTTGAAAAGTACATAAAAAAAAACAAACATAGAGGGGCGCCTGGGTGGCTCAGGCGGTTGAGCATCCGATTCTTGGTTTCGGCTCAGGTCATGATCTCATGTTTTGTGAGTTCAAGCCCCGCATCGGGCTCTGCGCTGACAGTGTGAAGCCTGCTTGGGATTCTCTCTGTCTTCCTCTCTCTATGCCCCTCCCCCACTCGTGCTCTCTGTCTCTCTCCAAATGACTAAATAAGCTTCAAAAAAAAAAAAAAGAAAAAGTACAAAGAAATAGGTGAAATTTAACTTAGACCATTTAAAAAAATTGTATTCATTCATTTCTTTTTAAGTAGGTTCCATGCCCAACGGGAGACTTGAACTCATGACCCTGAGATCAAGAGTCAGACACTCTACCAACCGAGCCATCCAGGTGTCCCCCCAGCTAAAAATAATTTTTTTAAAAAATTTAACCCAATAGGGGCACCTGGGTGGCTCAGTTGGTTAAGCATCCACCTTTGGCTCAGGTCATGATCTCACTGCTCATGGGTTGGAGCCCCGCATTGGGCTCTGTGCTGACAGCTCAGAGCCTGGAGCCTGCTTTGGATTCTGTGTCTCCCTCTCTCTCTGCCCCTCCCCTGCTCGTGCTCTATCTCTCTGTCTCTCTGTCTCTCTCTCAAAAAGAAATAATAAAACATTTTAAAAAATAAAAATAAATTTAACCCAATATATCCGAAGTATTATCATTTCAACATGTAGCCCTAGCCACAACTGAGCCTCAGTTACCTCATGTGGCAGGTGGCTACCATATGGGACTAGTACAGGTCTAGAATAAGAAACCCACAGGGAAGGGGCTTTTGCTTCTGTGACAGTAGGGAGGGGCCCCTGGAAAGAGAGGGCCAACAGTGTGCTCCCATGAAATGCAAAGCAGAGCGCCCTTTTGTGAGGATCAATTTTCTTGTTCTCTTTCTTCCTTTCTTAACATTTATTTATTTTTGAGAAAGAGAGAGAGAGACAGAGGACAGGGGAGGGGCAGAGAGACAAAGACACAGAATCGGAAGCAGGCTCCAGGCTCTGAGCTGTCAGCACAGAGTCTGACGCAGGACTCGAACCCACGAACCGTGAAATCATGATCTGAGCCGAAGTCAGGCACTCAACCGATTGAGCCACCCAGGTGCCCCTGTGAGGGTCAATTTTCTGACTGTGAAGAGGCCCCAGCGCCCCAGAAGGAAGCTCTCGGGGGGAGGGCAGGGGATACTGACCGATGGCAGGGTCTTCCTTCAGTAGGTCCACCACAGGCCCCCAGTTCTCCTGGACGGGACCTGGCGCCGGGTGGACTGAGCTTCCTGGCGTCCCTTGGCACTTGGAGCAGCCTGGTGTGGAGGGACAAGGCTGCCAGCTGGACTTGGAAACTCCTTTCATTCCTGGTGCCTCTGCTTTCTGGCTGTGGGATCTAAGGCAAGGCCCTTTCCATGAGCTTCAGGAATGCACATGGGGATGGTCATGAGCTGCCCCATTCCAGCAAAAAAAAAAAAAAAAAAAAAAAAAGTATGCTTTGTAAACCATGAGCATGTGTGAGGAAAGGAGAAAATGGGGACACTGGGAGGGGGTCCCTTCCAAGGTCACCCCTTGCATGGTGGCTATCTTGCTGGGCATGTTCTCAGGGTCCTCAAGGGCCACCCTACTCCTAGGGGAGGCAGGCTCCAGCTGGAAGAAGAGGGTAGGAGCAGAGGCCCAGGAAGGGTGTGATTCTCTAGGAACCACACAGCAAACCCAGAAACGGCTTAGCTGAAGCTTCCAGGTTTGGAGCCAGGACACCTGGGTCCTGCTTCTCAGCTGTTCTCAGCACCAGGATTTGTGGGGAGGAGTGAACAGGGCTATTTCAGGGCAATGCAAAGGGTGCTCAGCGCTGGCCGGGAGGCAGCCCTCCTGGGTCTAGCCTGACATTTTCAGCTTGATGCTGGGAGCTGGGGAAGAGGGCCTGGCCGCCTGGAGCTCTCACGCCTTGGGGTGGTTGGTCCTGCGCCCCAGCAGCCCCAGCCCTACGGCCCAGCAGTGCTTCCGGCCTTGGCTGCAGAATTGTCCTGCCAGGGGAGAGGTATGGGGAGAGCACCAGACTGCCCAGGACTCCTGTGGGGTCCTGAGGGCCATGGTAAGCTCTCACTTGTAGCTTTCGCAGAGCTGGGATTTTAGGAGATCGAAACCCTAGGAGACTCAGCAAATGGCCTTCAGGAGATCCAAGAGCACACTTTTGCTCATCGAAAGCAAAACCTTGAGTATGTGCGTTTTTCTAAGCTAAGGGTCTAAGCTTTTGTGAAGGCTTAGAGGGCTCTGTGACTCCTAAAAGAGTAAGAACCAGTGCTCTAGACACCCACACTCACAAATATGCACACACACAATATAGACACACTCACGTATAGACACACATACATATACACACATATGCAGTGCTCGTGTAGACACACACATACACGTACACACACACACAATACATATACACACATACACACACTCTCTCTCCTTCTTTCTGCTACAGGTTTCTTCCATCTTTCCACCTTGCGCAGAAATTCATCTATATGCGGGGAGCCTGGGTGGCTTAGTGGGTTAAGCATCCGACTTCAGCTCAGGTCATGATCTCATGGTTTGTGGGTTCGAGCCCCACATCGGGCTCTGTGCTGACAGCTCTGAGCCTGGAGTCTGCTTCAGATTCTGTGCCTCTCTCTCTGCCCCTCCCCTACTCATGCTCTGTCTCTCCTTCTCTCTCAAAAAATAAATTAACATTTGGGGCGCCTGGGTGGCTCAGTCGGTTGAGCGCCGACTTCAGCTCAGGTCACGATCTCGCGGTCCGTGAGTTCGAGCCCCCCATCGGGCCCCTGTGCTGACAGCTCAGAGCTCGGAGCCTGTTTCAGATTCTGTGTCTCCCTCTCTCTGACCCTCCCCCATTCATGCTCTGTCTCTCTCTGTCTCAAAAATAAATAAACGTTAAAAAAAAATTTTTAAAAATAAATAAATTAACATTAAAAAAATAATAAAAAAAAAAGAAATTCGTCTATATGCATCCTCTCTCCCAAACTGCTCTAAGCCCATTCTTCCTAGCTAAAGACTCGACGTGATCCCTAGTGCCTACCAAATGCAGTTTCAGACTCATCCGTTTGGCATTCAAAGAGCCCTCCGCCACAAAGCCCTTGCTTCCTAACGCACACAGGAACCTCATTTCCAGCCCAGCTTGCGGGACTCACTGACCCTGCCAAGTGCGGTCCACCCTCCCTGCCTCTGCCTTCCTGCAACAGTGGTCCGCTTCCACGTGTTGCGATCCCACCCATCTGCAAGCCCTGGCTCACAGGCCACCCCTTCAGGGCAGCCTTTCACAGCCTAGTCAGAAATGCCTGCCTTCCTCCTGTTCGTCTCCCATAGTCCCTTGCGTGTCCCAGGCCTTGGACCCTTACCTCTCCAAGCCTCACACTCTGGGTCACTGGGGACGGCACCTAGCTTGCTGCCCTGTGCAGACTAGGCCCCTCGAGGGCAGAGTCTGTCGGGGGTGTCCATGAGTCCTCTCTGAATCCATATCCCATAGTCACACTTCCTGTGCCGCTCCCCCCACCCCCCCGCCAAGGTCAGAGATGAGAAAAAAATAGATGAAACAACATTTTGCAAATCATGGTGTAAACTCCATTCCAGTGCTCCCCTCCTCCCAGTATTCTTCCTGGACTCCCGCCTGCCCTTGGCTCCAGTCCCTCTGGCCTCTCCCCCCCCCCCGCCCCCCCCCCCCCCCCCCCCGGTCCGGATGTGCTGAGCCTGAGTGGCTCAACTGGAGAGACGGGGTCTCTCTGAGTCTGGATCTCTGTCTGTGTCCCCAGTAGACATCTGGTCTCTCCCATCAGACTGGGATCACTGGGAATGTGAGGACCTACCTTTTCTTTTTTTTTTTGGTCTTTTTTCTTTCTTTCCTTTCCCCACTCCATTCAAATAAGGATTTCAAACCGCTTTCAGAGACACACGTGACAAGATAAAAAATGAGAGAGGAAGCCAGGGGCGGAGGAGGTCCTGCCTCCCCCTTCCCCAGGCTCTGTCTCTGGCACCCAACAAAGGGCACCTTTCGGAGCGGCTCATCATGGGCCTTGGCTGAACCCATTCAGCCTCCTTCGCAGGGACCTCAGGTGTGGACTTGGCCGGCGCCCTCCTCCCTCGCCAAACCACCGGGCTCTGCTGCCAGCCCTGGCCCTGCCAGCCGCCGCTCACCTGACCCAGCCCTTCATGCTCTGGCTCTTTTCCTCCCGCCTCCATCTGCAACCACAGCACATCCCAGCTGTCTGATTAACTCAATTGATTAATTAAGCTCTAATGAGAGCTGTGACTCACCCCTGCAGCTGCTGACCAGGAGGCCAGCCATGCCGGGAAGGGCTTGGGGCCACAGGCATGGGCCTAGGAGGGCCCAGGGGACAGGAAGCTCATGCTCGGGGCTATTGGTAAGAGAAGCACAAAGCTTGCCCGTGGCTGGGTCTCCCCCAGAGCCCTTGTGGGCAAGGGGGTCCTGTGGGCTCTCTTGTCCAGCCAGCTCCAGAATGATGTATCTAGCACCAACTTTGCTGAAGGCAGGGAGGGCAGAGCAGGTTTATTGATGGGCTGAGAGGTGCAGGGAGGAGACTAGATCCCCCGCAGCCTCTCTGTGACTCATGGGGCCTGGACTGCCCAAGGCCCAGAAGGTACTGGCCACGTGGAGGCTGGAAGCCAAACACAGAGGCCGGGCCCAGCCCTGTCAGCAGCCACCAGTTCCACGATTTCCGGCTCCCACAACTCCCAGCCATATGGTCTCCGGCCGCTGGCTCCCAGGCCCAGGTAACCACAAGGGCTCTGCAGAACAAGTAGTGAGTTCTAGTCACCCCCCTGCCTCCAGCCGGCCCCCCCAACCCTAGCCACTGGCCTACCCGCCCCCGGGCTCTAACCCCTTGTCCCGGGTGGGGGACAAATGCCACCCCCCCACCAGCCCACCATCATTTTCCATCTCACAAAGAACACCCATATTCATTCTTCTCTAGAACCCTGTGAGGTAAGCAGAGAGGGGAGTCCATTCTAGAGATGAGAAAACTGAGGCCTTGCCTCGCCCAAGATGACACCTGGTTTCTTGTTGCTTCTCAGCCTTTGCATTCATTGTGGGAAAACACTCCTCTTCAGCTGGAGATCTCAGCTTAGGGATCGCTTCAGCCGGGAAGCCACCTGGCTCCTCAGCTGCAAGGAGGGACTTCCTATCATGTTACACGCGTTAACTTGTTCGGATCAGCCATTGGGCCATGAGGGCAGCTACCGTTCTGTCTATCCCCACTCATCCCTGGCACCCTGCTCAGGACCTCACACACAGTAAAACATAATGCATATTTTTGGGAGAAAGCAAAGAAGGAATAAATGAATGATACACCACGAGTGGCAGATATCCTGATCCCCAGTCTAGTGCTGGGAGGAAGGACGCCACAAAGGACAGGGCCAGGCTGTTTGGTGTGGACATTTCTGCTGAGGGTGTGCAGAGAGCCTACAGCAAGCAGGTCCATGGGACCAGAGAGCAAGCAGGTTAGGTAAGCTCTTGTCCTCCCCAGCAGAGAGAGTGTTGGGGTGGGGGGGACACCTCCAGGGGAATCTTGGGAGATGGGGGTGGGCAGGGCAGGAGAGAGTGGGGGCGTAGAGCTCTGGGGCACCGGAGCTTCCTCCAGGGGAAGGAGACGGAGCTCTGGCTGGAGAGGAAGACCAAGAGGGAGTCCTAGCTTCGCTTGACCCCCCTGGGTGACCTTGGCCATGTGGCCTTCCCCGCTAGGCCTGTGAATTGAGAAAGTCTCATGGACTCAGGATCCTGGTTGTCCTCCCCTGGTCTGGGAGCCCTACCACCCCAAGAGACATCTGTGACCAGAGGAAGTGAATGAATGGTGAGGGACGGTAGGGGGGGCACATAGCCAGGAGCCTCTGATCCCCATGAGGAAACCCCTGCTGCCCGCCCCCACTCCTCCCAGCCCCTCAGATTCAATTACCAGCTTGGCTTTCAAATCGGGCTCCAGCCAGTAACTTTGCTGGAGAAAATGACTATGTGATTATTTCAACCTTGCTCCAAACACCATTTTAATTGGATCTGGGAAAAGGCGATTTGGGCATGGAGGGGCCATTGTGGGGCAGGAGCAGAGCAGCTCAGGAATGTCAAGGAGGAGCCCGCTAGCCCCTGAGCCTCGAGCAACAGTAGATGCTTCTGAGCCCCTCCTCCCAAACCCCCACCCTCTCCCTGATATTCATCCCGGATCTGGGGTTAGCCTCAGCAGGAAAGACAAAACTGGTGGTGGTGGTCGTGGGGGGCTTCACAGGCAAGCAGGCTGGGGGGGGGGGGTGTGGGGTGGATGATTCCAGCAGCTGGGTTTCCTGCCCAAAGCAGCCCTCAGCACCTCAAGAAACTGCTTTTCTGACAATCACCATTCTCTGCCCTCAACCCCAGCCCACCTGGGAGTAAACTTTTGCTCCAATGCTAGCCCCGAGGAAGCAGAATTGGAAAGAACATCTGATTTTCCAGAATCCAGCAGAGCCTTCTAGAGGGATTTGGGATTATCTGCTCCAGGGATCACTCTGCCAGCTTTCTCCCTATTAGGCAGATAATTGTGATTTGACTACATACCAATCTTTCTGAGCTTCAGCTTCCATAACTGTCAAAGGGACAGTTGGACCTAGGTGACCCCTAAGGCCCCCTCTCAACTGGGAAGGAAGCCGTTTCAGCTGATTCCCCGTGTGTCTGTCCTCCATGAGGCTGGAGAAGTGCAGCCTGAACTCCTCAGTGGCCCTTTTCGTGGGGCCTGTGGGCTCTCGCCCTTGCAGGGTCCGTGGACCCCGGCAGCTAAGATGTCCCTCCCCATCTCTGAGCCAGAGCTCCGCCAGGGGCCAGGATGAAAGTGTGAGCCTGGGATCGCGCAGGAGGGCAGGGGCGGGATACGCCCCAGAGGTGGAAGGGTCGGGAGGAAGGACACAAGAAAGGACCCCCTTGACGCCATCTTCCTGTGTCTCGAGGTCTGGCCTTCCCAGGGCTCCCTCTGATGACTTTCCCCCATAGCCAAATGAACGCCATGTCAACGCTTTTTTAAAAATTGCGTGGGGGCGCCTGGATGGCTCAGTCTGTTGCGCATCCAACTTTGGCTCAGGTCAGGATCTCACGGGTTCCTGCGTTCAAGCCCTACAGTGGGCTCCTTGCTTTCAGGACAGAACCCACTTCAGATCCTCTGTTCCCGTCTCTCTGCCCTTCCCCCACTTGGCTCTGTCAAAAATAAATAAAACATTACAAAAATAATAAAACGTTTATTTAAAAATAAATAAATAGGGGCGCCCGGGTGGCTCAGTCGGTTAAGTGTCCAACTTCGGCTCAGGTCATGATCTCACCGTTCGTGAGATCGAGCCCCGCATTGAGCTCTGTGCTGACAGCTCAGAGCCTGGAGCCTGCTTCGGATTCTGAGTCTCCCTCTGTCTCTGCCCCTCCCCGATCACACTCTGTCTCTCTCTCTCTCTCTCTCTCTCTCTCTCTTTCTCTCAAAAGTAAATAAACATTAAAAAAAATTAAAATAAATAAATACAAATAAAAATTGCTTAAAAGCTGTCATTTGGCAAATGTGCTCCAGGGAGCTACCCACAGCAAGAGTGAATGTGCCCCCCCTGCCCCTCCCCACCAAGACATAGATGCTGGGACTGTAGGGAGGACGGGCCAGGCCCTGACACACCCCAGCATTTGCCGGTCATCAGCGAGCACTTACAGGGCACTTGGTGGGTATGGGAAGAGGGACAGTGGGTAGGTACAAAGGGAATAGAAAATGTTGGTTAAATTCATCCACCCTATTTAGCACCTCCTGATGCCAGGGACGGGGCCAGTGTGACCCCAGGAAGCTGACAATCTTGTCTGGGAGGCAGGACACCCCTTTCCTGGATTAACTTCAGAACTTTAAGACATGGCAGAAAAGATGGTGAGGAAATGAGGCCCTGGGCTCTTACGGGCCAACAGTATCAATAGGACGAAACCTAGGAGGACTTCCTGCAGGAAGGAAGTCTGGGTGTGATTTGGTCCCGGGGATGTTGGTGGGCATTCCGGAGGTAGCTGAGACGCACAGGGAGAAGAGGCAGAGAAAAGCAAACAAGCAAGCACCATGGTTGTATCTTACGTCTCACAACACCCCCAAGAGGGGCGATTATTATCTCCATTTTACAGACTAGAATCCTGGGATGAAGACAGGTACGGACACTTGCTGGGGCCACAGGAAGCCAGGAGGGACAGAAAGAAGGTCTGCCTTCCCCTGACCCGCTTGCCCTCATGCTGACAGCACCAGCTGGCAGAAGCCCCGGGCTGAGTTCCCTTGGGAATTCGGAGGCCAGGGCCCTGGGGATTTCTGGGATCCGCGAGGATCCAGGAGTAAGATCTGAGACACACAGGACCCCAGCCCTCCAAGCGAGTGCCTGCTTAGGGGAGGGAGGGGTTCAAAGGCACGGATCAGGGGAAAATTATATTGTCAAAGAGGGAAGCCAGTGCTGCCATCCCTCTTTCACTCATTAATTTCTGGGGAAGTATTAGCTGTCAGCAAGCAGCGGCCCTCCAATTCAAATTACAGAATTTGAATTCTTAATTTCTCCTAATCCATCAGTGAGCTGCCTTCCTGGGCTAATATTAGCAGCGCTGGCGAGGCTTATAGCACAGTCATTGATGTCTCCCTCCCCTCAAAGAAAGCCCTAATCGATAGGGCTGGGCCAGAGGTGGGCCCTCCGGGGCAGGAACCCCCTCCCCACTCCCCAGCTGCCTCCAGTCCCGGGAAGAGTGCAGAGTTTTGGGGAGGTCCCTGGAGAGACTGGAGAGCAAAGGAGAGATAGGGAAGGCAGAATCACAGGCTGAGAGACTTGGGACGAGGGAGGGAGGGAGGGAGGCTGAGACCCAGGGAAAGGCAAAATTAGCGAGACTAAGAGAGGTGGAAGCAGAGTGATGGGGAGACGGGGAGTCTCAGAGAGATGGATGGAGATGAGGTGGAGAGGGGGGAGGGAGCCCTTCAGAACCTAGGGTCAGAGGGACACACATACTGGCTTCATTCATGGAAAAAGCCCAGCAAAGCAAAACCAAAGCCCTGCGGGACCCCACGGGATGGTGGGAGTATTAGGTCCCATAGATAACATGGCGCCTCTAACACGGGACCCCATAGTCCACTTTGCCTATAGGTGTCCTGGAGTGAGGCACCTCGAATCAAATCGTTCCTCTACCAGGAAGCCCTCTTGCTTTCTATCTGGCAGGACCATCTTTTTACCTTTGGGGAGTAGCACCTTCTCCTGGTCAGCTAGCTATCTGGGTCCTGGAGACATTCTGTAAGGTTGCCTCTCTGCGCAGGTGGATTGAGGAAGACAAGACGGCGAGCTCCTAGGCTGAGCACCTTATGGGCATTTCTATTTCTCTCTTCAACAAAGCCACGAGGTAGGAACTATTATCACCCCCATGTAATAGGTGAGGAAACAGCTAGTTAAGTCACTTGCCCAAGGTCATGGGGCAATGAAGTAGCAATGTCAGGATTTGAACCCAAGAAGCCCGAGTCCAAAGCAAAATGGTTAACACCATGTGACAGAATCTTGAGGGAAAGCTCCAGGGGATTACACATGGTGCAGTCTCTGTCCTTGTTGAACTATGGAAGGGTGAAGGACAACGTCAGGCCAGTCCCATGACTTCCTCACATGACCCTGCTTCCATCAGCCGGTCTCCTTATTAACAGCCGTGTACCTTCGAGCCCCCTCGCCCAGCTCACACCTCTCTCTCCTGCTTTTCTGTCTCTCTAGATCCGACCCTTCATCCAGGCAGGCCTGGTTCAAACCACACCTTCAGCTGGAAGCCTTCCTGTAGCCCCGTCCCTGACCCCCACAGCCTGTCTCTCCCTGGCCCAGTCCTTGTCCTTTCTGTGAATGTCCTGCCTCCTCAGCAAGTTGCGAGGCTCTCTGTGCACAGCCCGGGTGCCCTCCAATGTCCTAGGAACTCAGCCTTGCCCGTGCCAGTGCTCAGTAAATATTTGACTTATCTACTGATTGATTGGTGAGTGAAGACAGGAGGCCTGGGACAAAGACGGCTCAAATGAGCAGTGTCCCTCTCCTCCCGGGCCCTAGGGAAGTGTCTGGGAGCTGGAGACATGCAGGTGGGGACTCCAGGCCCGGGCACATGTGAATGGCCTGATGTGGGCAGTGCAGCTCTCCAGACTGCTCACCCAGCTGCCCCTTGGAGGACCCTATCTCCCCAGGCTGGAGGATTTGGGGGTATGAGTAGGGAAAGGAGAAAAAGGGGCCCCTCAGCTTGGGAAGTGAGCCCTTCAGATGGCTCTTGAAGCTTCTCTTCCCTCCCCAGGCTCTGCCCAGGCACCCAAGCTAGAGACAGACTCCAGGATCTCCCCCGGGGCTGCGGTCACTGTCCCCACTCCCTTTGCTGCCCCTGCTACTCTTCCTTCCCTATCTGAGAGGCTGGGCCCAAACAGAACTATTTTGGGCCAAACTTCTGAATTATACATGCTCTGGCCAGTGAGGCCATCGCTCCTGATCAGTGGCAGTAGGGGTTGGGAGTAGGTGATCACTGCGTTTCATTTTTGGCTCAAGTGTCAGAGTTTGTGCCTGTGCCGGAAGGAAAGTAATGGGGTTGCATGCATGTGCTTGTGTAAATTTCGTGACTAAGGGATTGTGGGTGTGAATGAATGATTGTGGGTTCACAGGTAGAAGATATAGCTTCTCTCTCTCTCTCTCTCTCTCTCTCTCTCTCTCTCTCTGAAGCTCCAGGATGGTGCTGGGCCCAGCCTCCTGTGGGGTTCAAATCTGTGTGTGAGGCCAACATACAGGGCGGATGGAGGCCCAGACGCACGTGGGATGACACCACAAGTCACCCTGCCCCTGCCTTGACTGGTGATGGGATCCTCAGGAGCCAGATGGACAGACAAAACATACTACCTCATCAGGACCAGACACAGGAGACATGAAGGATAGGCCAATGACTGCCCGAGAATAATAGCTGTAATGGTCATCGTGAGTTGAGGACCCCCTCTGGGTCCAGGCATTTTACATCCACAAACTGAGTTGAATGTCCCAACACCTCTGTACCATATGCCCTATATCCCCATTCTACTGATAAGGAAATTAAGGCTCAGAGAGACTAAGTAACTAGCTCAAGATTGCATGTAAGGAACTGGCAGAGTCAACACTAAGAGGTGCCTGGGTGGTTCACTTGGTTGAGCGTCTGACTCTTGATTTCGGCTCAGGTCATGATCTCGCGGTTTGTGAGTTCAAGTCCCGCGTCAGGCTCTGTGCTCGCGGCTCAGAGCCCGGAGCCCGCTTTGGATTCCGTGTCTCCCTTTCTCTGCCCCTCGCCCATTCCCACTCTGTCTCTCTCTCTCAAAAGTAAATAAACTTAAAAAAAATTTTTTTTAATAAATTAAGTAGTCAGAAAGGGCTATAGAACAATCAACACGTACATGAAAAAGATATCCAACATCATTCATTATCAGGACAATTCAAATGAAAACGCCAATGAGATACTGCTACGCACCCTTTAGAAGACGGACCATGATGAGCGTTGGTGGGGTTGTGGCACAACTAGAACTCTTGTACGTTGACAGCAGAAATGTACAATGGTGCAACTACTTTAGAAAGCAGTCTGTCAGTTTCTTAGAATTCAGTTACCATAGGACCCAGTCATTCCACTCTTATGTCTTTACCCAAGAAAAATGAAAATATGCATTCACACAAAGACTTGTACACACACGTTCGTAGCAGCTTCATTCACAACAGCCAAAAGCTGGAAGCAACACGAATGTCCGTTAACAGGTGGCCAAACGATCACATATTCATACAGTGGGCTCCAACTCAGCAATAAAAAGGTATGAACCACTGGCAAAACAACAACATGGATGAATCTCATAAACGTTATGAAAGGCGAAAAGCAGCCAGACACCAAGAGTACATATTACATAATTCCATTTATATGAAACTCTAGAAAAGACAAACCTAATCTATAGTGACAGAAAGCAGATCAGTTGTTGCCTGGGGCTGGGGGGAAGGCTAGGGATCGACTGGGAGGGGACACGAGGGAGCTTTTGGGGATGATGAAAATGTTCTATATCCTGATGGCAGTGGTGGTTATATGTGCATATAAATTTGTCAAGACTCATCAACTCGAACACTTAAAATGTGTGCATTTTGGTGTATGTAAATGATACTTCATACAACTGAAAAAAGAAACCCAGGTAAGCTGAGCTCAAATCTGCACCTGTAACTATTATGTTCTGTGTCTCTTGAGGTAGTGGCAGGTTAATGGTGGATATCTGAGGTCCCTTTGAAGCAGAGGAAGATCTGGGGATCTAGAATTGATTGCTTGCTCCCACTGGGAGGAAGCATCCAGCTTTACCCTGCCTTTACTGCCCCCTACCACTCAGGCTGTCTCTGGCTCTCCCTATAACCTGAAGAACTGACCACCTGGGGGTGTCTAGTCTCCTGCAGGGGGTCTCTCTCTGACTCAGCTTCCTCAAGCAGCATCCTGACTGGTGGGTCAGGAATCCTTAGGGAGTCAGCGTCTTGTCTCCTTCCACCTCTAAGGTTCAAGTCCAACCTGCACATGCCCCTGAGAGCCCTCTCCCGCCCACCACGCAGGGGACTGGTTGGTGATGGGCCTCCAGTGCCATGGGTGGGGGCACGGGCACTCTGCACTGGGGCAGACATCAGGCTTACCCACTCAGGAGTCTCCAGGGAAGGCCAGCGTGCCAGTGCTCACTCAGAACCCTTAGCCTCAAAGCTTGCTATTATCATCAATCATTTCCTGAATGCCTATTAAGTGCTAGGCTTTGAGTTAAGCCTTACGCCTGCATTTTCTCTGTTAAGCCTCTGGGCAACCCTAGGAGGCTGAAGCTATTATTGCCCTCATATCACAGATGAGGACGCTGAGGCACAGAGAAGGTAAGGAGGGCCATACAGCCAGCAGGTGGAAGGAAGGCTAACAGTAGCCAATGCAGTTAATTTCCTACCTGTGCCTACAGCAGCCCCTTGAAGAACTTTTTAAAAATACAGATTCCTGGGCCAATGCTTTGCTTTGTCCTTATTTCCTCTAGATTCTCAGGAATGTTCCTGGGTAGAAGATCAGCCCTGGCCCCTGCAGAGACCTCTGGGTTCTGACACCCCCCAACCCCACTTGGCTGGGCACGGTGCCAGTCTGTTTGACTGAGGAGGGAGGCAGGGCTGAACTTGGTCAGGACTGGCTGGGGTTGGGGGCTGGCAGAGAAAGAGGATCTACAAATAGCAGCAAATTGCTCATTGATTTCTGTCCTGTTCGGGGGAGCCCTGGGACCAGCAAGAACGGGATTGGAGAAGTGGAAAGGGCAGGCGTGCAAAGTCAGGAGGCAAGATATCAGGACCCTGTTCCCTTAGGTACCAGGGCCCTGTCTGTGGTCCTGAGGGAGTAGTACCCCCACCTCCATCTACTCCTGGGGATGCGGATTCCTTGAGGATGGCCCCGAAATCTAACTGGCATGACCTGCACCCGGGGAAGGGGTAAGGAAAATGCAAGAGGAAAAGGTTCCACTGCTAAAAATACCTGCTTTCCCAAGGTACCCTTATTTCCAACATCTGCCCCCATCAGGCCCTTAAGCACACAAAACTGATCACCCCAAAGGCTCAGATTTGGGGATCAGAAAATGGCCTTCATGCCTGGAGAGAGCATTTGAGAGGTCCCCTAACAAGTCTTCCACATCCTGCCCACAGTCCAGGCTCCGTGGAGTTGGTTACATGCTCCACATGCCCCCCCCCCTCCCCCCGCAGCCCCTCTGTGTCTTTGCATCAGCTCCTCCTTCTGCCTGGAACATCTCCTCCCCACCAGTGCATGCCCTGTGCGGTCCCGAAGACCCAGACTAACTCCTGCTTCCCGGTGAAAACGTCCTAGCAGTCAACAGCCTTCTGGGGTTCTTCCTGCCATCTCCTTTGCGTGTAAGTGTGCATGCGTGCGTGTGCGCGTGCACGTGCGTCTGCATGGGGAGGATGGGTAAACGCTGCACTCCTGTGGTTTCTTGGGCAGGAGTCCCATTTCCTCTACTGGACAGTAGGGGCCTGGGCACCAGGAGCCGTATCTTAACCTTCCCCATCATCCCCACTCCTGCAGCAGACAGCGCAGCCCGCAGATGCTGCCTGGTCAGCCTTAGACTCATGGCCTCGGAGACCTCTGCAGCTGGAAGGAACCACAGCGGCGTCTTGTCCCCTTGCCCCCTGCTCAGAAAGTTCTAGTGATGGGGAGCGGTCCTTATATCATTCTACGAATTTCTGCTCCGTCATCTAGAGGTGGCAGGTTGAAGGGGTGACAGGTATCTTGACCTCTGATCTGCCTTTCATCTCCTCCATTCCAATTCCTTCAGCTCCCAAGGCCCTCTCCGATTCCCCTGACCTGTCCTTCATCATGAACCAGTGCCCACCCTCCCTTGGTGCCATGGGAAGACGGTGACTCATCCCTGAGATGGGGCTAGAGAGCAGAAAAGGAGTGGAGAACCCAGGAGAAGTTATTGCCATCAGGCTCAGCCTTGTTTCAGCTGGGGACAAGTTACGGGGGTCTGTGGCCATGCCCAGGACAGGAGGGGAGGAGCCCAGACATCAGCCCTCAGGGCACCCGGGACAGCAGCTTTCCTCGTGGGAATGAAAGGGAAATTGAGGCCTGGGGAAGAGACATAACTTGACCATGGACGCATATGTCGGAGTCCAATCCACGAGTCAGTGCCTACCGGGGGTGTGGGGTTCACTGTGCCCCGGCCCCAAAGCTGGCATCATTCAAGGCACAGCTGGCACACGCAGGTTCCTGGGCGGACTCCACAGAGGATGAGGGTGGACAGAAAACCTCCTGACCCTGAGGCCGGGGCTGGGCCAGAGCTTCCAGGGACAGACTGATTTCCTGTCACTTGGCCCATAGGCCCAGAGCAGCTGCTCCCTCATGTAATTAATGGCCCTGGTTCTGAGTCCTTGATGAAGGGGGATCATAAGCAGTCACCTCTGTATGAGCCTCTATGGAGCTTTCTATTAAGCAAGGAATCAGGAGGGGCCGGGAGCGGCCGGGGTAGCGCATGGCTGACGTGCCAAGGACTGCACCCCCTTCCTGCCTCTGGCCTCGTCTCTGCCCCTGCCCTTCCTTAGCTCCCCGCTGCCTCCACCCCTTGGCCAGGTTGCTGCCCATTCACTGCCCTTATAGGCCCCCTCTGCTTCTAGTTCACCGGATCCCCTGCCCCTCCTCAGAGGCTGTGTCTAACTCCTTGACCGTGAACCCCCACCCTCCACCCTTTGCCTGGCTTCAGGAAGGGAGAGGGCAGGGAGAGGTGCTACCTTCCACCTACAGCTCACATTGAGGGCAGCGGTCTAGGGGCTTTCCCCGTGAGATCAACCCAGCCCAGGGCCACGACCCTCCGCAGACTCACTCCTAGCAACTAATACCCTGGCTTGGGGCTGGAGGGTGGGATGATGGAGGCATCCAGCGAGCAGCAACCAGATTTCTCCGGGGACAGCCCAGGGACGGTGAGGAAGACCCATTCCAACCAAACTCTGCAGCTGGGCAGTGCCGGCTGGGAGGAGTCGCTAGGGTCTGGTCAGATGAAGAGGAGCGAGACTGGAGACCCAACAGTCCACCACCCCTGGCTGACAGGACAGGTCCCAGGAGCCGGAGGAAGTCTGTGATAGTACCCAGGCAGGGTTAGGGCAGTGGGGCTGTGACCAGCTGACATCTGAAGAGCTGTAGGTAAAGCACAGGTAACAGCGATTGGGGGGTGGGGTGCTTGTTGGGTACAATCTTAGGTGGCTAGTGGAGAGTGGGTTGGAGTGGTTAATTTGGGGTGGTCAGTTTGGGGAGATCTGTATCGAGAGTCATTACTGGAAGTCGGGGTAAAGATGGGTGGCCAGTGTTGAAAGGATGTATCAACATATTGATGTTGGGCCATTAGGTATGGCTGGTCAGAGGTGGATGGTTGACATTGAATAGTTGGCCAGACGGGGCCATCAGTGTTGGCAGGTTGGAGTTTTCAGTGGGTGGTCAAGACTGCTGGGGACGGTCACTTGGCAAGTCAGTGTTCAGAGGTAGATGTTGAATGATCAGTATTTGGAGGTTGGGACAGAGTGGCCAGTTCCTAAACCCTGAAGGCATGGCACCCTGTCTCACACTCCGCCTGAAGCCTGATAAAACAACACTGAGCTCAGCCCCTGGTTCCCTGCCCCAGGGCTTCCTCCAATCCCAGGCTACATTCCTGGCTTTGTAAAGCAAAGCTGTCCTGGGGCTGAGGTGGGAGGTTTAGACTTTTGGGATTGTGGCTGACAGGAAGGCAGGTCTAGATCCCTAGAAGTGATGCCTGGGGCATTGGGGCAAGGAGCTGAAGTGCTTAGGGATGCAGCAAAGCTCCACTGGGGCTGTGGGCCTCAAGGCCAGGAAGCTCATTGATGAATCGATTCCCATTATTGATGCTGCTTGGAGAAGTTTCGAAAGAAGGAGCCAGGGGAGAGGATGGAGTTCTCACGGAGAAAACCGCCACAGCCTGGCCACTCGGAATACAAATAAGGCCATCTGCTCACCTTGGCCCCTCACAGCTGCCCCCTGCAGTGCTGCTGGGAGGCGGGGGCATGCACCCCGGCTTGCACTGAACTGCAAATGTGGGTGTTGGGGGGATCCAGGTAGGCAGTGGGCTACAATTCTTGAGTGCGGCACCCCAGCTCTGGGCAAGCTACAAGCTTGCAGCCAGATGTGCAGGGAGCATCAGGTTTGCGTGAGACGGCCGCAAGGAGACGGGGCTTGACGACCTGTGAGGACAGTTTTTCCAAAAAGCACGTTGTTCGCCATGAGAGAAAGCTTCCCTACCTCCAGAGGCACTGAGCACCCCGGACTGAGTGTCCAAGCAGAGGTGGGAAGACCCTTCTCAAGAGCCCCCGAGGCTAAGGGTGCCTGGCTGGGTCAGTCGGAAGAGCATGTGACTCTTGAGCTCAGGGTCATGAGTTCAAGCTCCACATTGCGTGTAGAGACTACTTGGAAATAAAATCTTAAGGGGCGTCCCGGTGGTTCAGTCGGTTAAGCGTCTGACTTTCTTTTTTTTTTTTTTTTTAATGTTTACTTTTGAGAGAGAGAGAGGGAGACACAGAATCCAAAGCAGGCCCCAGGCTCTGAGCTGTCAGCACAGATCCTGATGCAGAGCTCGAACTCTCGAAACACGAGATCATGACCTGAGCCGAAGTCGGACGCTCAATGGACTGAGCTACCCAGGCGCCCCTAAGCGTCTGACTCTTGATTTCCACTCGAGTCATGATCTCACGGTTTGGGATTCTCGCTCTCTCTCCCCGTCTCTCTCTGCCCCCCCCTCCCCCCTCCCCCCATTAAATAAATAATAAAAATGAAATTAAATCTTAAAAAAAAAGAAAAGAGGCAGGTTGTCCTGACAGGAGAGGATGAAATGGGTGGCGCCCCGGACCTGAGAGTGGAGGCCGGCAGGTGGGCAGCGGGAGAAGCTGGACTGAGGACCCAAGCATGCTGACTTCCTGTCTGCAACTTCCGGGGGCTGGCCTAAATTCTCGGCCACTTGCTGTGACACTCTCCACCCCACCTTCTGCCCGCTGTTCTGGGCTCCTCTCCGTCCCTGAAGAATTGTTGAATGTACTCAACCCAGCAGGAGGCCATGGCTGCCACTCCCTGGCAAAGAGGTGGCATTCTCAACCGTGTGCGCATGCACACCATGCCTGCTGGGGCTCCACACCAATGCCGCCAGGGACGCCCGTCTTGTCAGCCTCTTCACCCCTCACCCAGGCTCCCCCCACACACACACACACAGGAAGTCTCCAAAGGGATTTCAGCCCAGAAGGGCAGCACCCCCCCCCCCCCCCGCCCGAATCAGACCTGAATCCTCGGTCCAGTTGTGGCAACAACTTGCGCTATGACTTTGGACAAGTCCCTTTCCCCCTGTCCCTCTGGACAGTGAGGGGTTGGCCTCCTAGCTCCCTGCAAGTGCTAACCCTCTCTGAGCAGGAGTGGCTGAGAGCCATCTCCGCTCCAGGCTCCACCTTAGCAACATGTGACCTCAAGCAGTGATTTAACCTCCTGGAACCTTAGTTTCCTGTAAAATGGGCACAGGTCAAAAAAATGGGCCCCGGAGCTGCATTTGCCTCCTGGGATCATTGGGAAGAGCAACGAGATAAAGGCAGGAAAGCGCTTGGTACAGGGCCTGGCACGTGCTACCTGCTTGGTAAACATTATTTACGGCTCTTGTTGTTAAATATTCTCCCGCCAGGAGTAGTAACGTCTCTGACCACGCTTCTCTGGGCCCCATTCCCCTTCTCCAGGCAGCTCGGTCACGGCTGGGCCTTCTGCCCAATTCTTGTCGCATGTGATCAGCACCCGCACCGCCCACTGCCCCATTTCTGTAAGTGCCACCTTCACCCAGCTCCCTTTCCCAGGGACAAGGCTGCGTGAGCCCCCTCCCCGTACACCCGCTACCACTCAGAGGGCCCCCTCCCAGCCCCCCTCTCCTGCAATTATGTAGAGCAAACAAGAGCAGCTGATGGGAAAGGAGATGCTATTAGCTTAACCTTTCGGGACTGGAGCTGCTGGGACAAGGCAGGGAGGCCCGTGGGGAGGGGGCTCCTGGCACAGGTGGGGCTGGGAGAGGGAAGGTGGAGGAAGGGAGGTGGGGGGCACACTTGCTCTAACTACGGGTAGGATGCGGGGGCCCAGGAAAAGCAAGAAAAGGGACAGAGAGCTCAAGGAAGACGTGGAAGTGGAATTAAGGAGACTGGAGCGGTATGGAAAGAGGTAAGGCACAGAAAGGCTGGGAAAATAAAGCCCCAGAGCTGTGCGGAAAGCGCCTGCCACATGGGCCAAGGCCACGGCCACTTCATGCAGAAGCATGGGGCATTAAAGGCTACGGGCAGGTTTTCTCCATCTGCTCCTATAGAATGAGGGTCACCAGAGCTGCAAGATGCCTGGGAAACCACAGGGCCCAGCTCTCCCACTTTACAGATAGGGAAACCAAGACCCAGAGAGGGCTTTTGCCTCTCCCAAAGTCACGGCAAAGGTTCACAGAAACCAGGTGGACATTTAGGCTCCTGACTCGTGACGCTGAGCTCTTCCCTCTTCCCTCTGGGAAGTGGATCACTTCCCATCCATCCTTCTATCTCTCCATCCATCCACCCACCCATCCATCTCTCCAAGCAGGCCAGGCAGGTTCCCAGTCTGAAGGAACTCAGACATGGCGGGGGTGACACCATAAGGAAACCAAACACCGGATGGAGAGAGTCCCAGAGAGAGACAAAGTTCCCACCAGGCACACGATTGCTTCTCCTCAGTAGATTTAATATTATGAAAGTGTGTCAATATGTAATGTGAACGAATCTTTCCTTCTGTGTGAACTAGGGGGGTCTTCGGGGAGGAGGTGACTTTGATGTGGGGCTTGAAGGATGAACTGGAGGAAGCCGTGACAACTGCACCTTTCCCAGCAGAGCCAGGCTTGGGTGCTGCTAGAAGCCAGGGGTTCGGGGAGGCCCTTCCTCCTCTCTCCTCTGAGTTCTGGGAGGCAGAAAGAAGCAGGTGTTCAAGGAGGTAGGACCTTGGCCACATGCAGGCCTCTCCCTCCTGAGGTGGGTGGGATGGTGGATGGGACCGTTGGTGTGAAATTGGTCGGGAGCTGTGAGGGGGTTGCTGAGGGGGGCCAGGTGGCAGAGGGGGACTTCTGCCTTTCTTCCTGCTCCCACCCGTGTCTCATTCCCAGCTCAGGTGGGCTCACTGGGGTTGGGGGGAGTCAGAGACCTGTGGAGCCTGACCTGGGCTTGGCCAGGCACTGAGACTGGCTGTGACCCTTCATCCTGCAGCCCACTCAGGGGGCCGAGGGAGGGGACGGGGAGGGGGGGAGGGGGTGGGAGGCTTGACTCACACTTAGCCCACAGCCTTGGCGAGACAGCAAGGAATATTTTTAGGAGCTCATTAAACAGGGAAGAAAGAAAGGGAAGGGAAGGAAGGAAGACGAGGATTATGCATTATTTTTCATCCAAGTGACAGCTCTGAGCATCTCCACTGGAACTGTCATGCAAAAGAAATGGCATGTCTAATATTATTAGGGAACGGGTGTGCGTGTGTATGCGCGTGAGCGCGCGTGCCGCTGGTGTGCAACTCTGTGAGGTGGGGCGCCCACAGGTGACACCGGGCAAGAGTGCTTGTGCGTGCGAAGAGTGGCGGGGCGGCTGTGCGAGTGTGAAGGCGGTGTGTGCACCGCGTGAGGGGACGGGAGCCTTGTGATTGTCACTGTAGGAGAAACTGTGGAACTGTGTGTAATGGAGCGTGCAGACTGTGTACAACTCTGTGTAATTGGGTGTGTATAACGCTGGGTGCGTGAGGCAGCGCTGCGAAGCTTGTACCCCCGGAGCCGTGTGGGGTGGCATGGGGGTGAGGGAGGGCACATCACCCCAGGTGAGGGGGCAGCAGGGACCTGTGGCAGGGTAGGGGTGCGCAAACAGGAGGGGACAAATGGGTGATGGCGCAGAGGTGATTCAGAGTCATGCCCCCAGAAGGTGATGGGGAAACAGGAGAAAATGAGGGGGACACTGGGCCCACCTGCCCTGTCCTGCAGGGCTCACACCCCCTGTCCTCTGTTAACCTGGCTGACTATGAGGCCAGAAGGACACGGGCCCCACGGGTGTGAGCCTCGCCCTTTGGTAGGCACTTGAGGATATCTTGGGTTTCCACCGCCCTCTGGTGAGGCAGGGACTGTCATTCTTCCTGTTTCATGAGTAAAGTGCTCATAAAGTAGCTGAGGCTCAGAGGGGTTCAAAAGCGTCCCTGACCTCCCAGAAGCCGGCAGGAAGCGAGCTGGGATTTGAACCGGCCTCTGCTGAGTCTCCGTGGCTTGTAGCCTCCAGGGTGGCAGGGCAGAGCCCATGGTGGTCGTAAGTGGGGAGGGGGGCGGTCAGCCAGGGAAGCTATGACTGTGAGCTGGGAGTTTAGAGAGCCTTACAAGGCTTCTTTGGGGGCTCTCAGCGGTGCACATGGATGACAGGTGCCCAGCGTGGGGAGGGGACCCCCGAGAGCTGGTGGGATGCACAGGGCGGCCAGCCTGGTGGGGTGTGAGAGATTCGCTGCTGTCAGCGGCTGAGCTGTGGCGCGGGCCCTGCCTACTCGGTAACTAAAGCCAACCTCGTAAGTGGCTAATTGATTTCTGTTCCCTGATTAAATGTGCGGCACTTTACATGGCAGCAGAAGGAGGTCAGCGCTCCCCCCACTTCTCCAGCGCCGCGTGCGGAGAGACAAAGAAATTGATTTTCCAATCGATGCTCTGAGCAATGATTAAATGTTCTCTGCATAGCGGGCCTAATGAGTCCCCGAGGGGCGTGCCGGTCCTTTAATTAGAGACTCCCATGGGGGTCTGGGGTAGGGGCTACCCTAGAGTGAGGGGGTCCAGCCAGGGAGCAGACCTCACCCCCAGGGACTAGTGGGCAGAGCCCCTGGGGGGAGCACCCTGGCCTAAGAGACGCTGTCTAGGGGCCCCTGGGCATAGAGAACCTGTGGAGGGGTCCCTGGGGGCTCAGGCCCATGCCAGTGCGTCTCTTCCCCCTACCCCCCAGCATCCAGGTAGCCAGCGGTTCTCCTATGGGTGGGTCACTCCAGCTCCTCCATGGCGGTGGCAGCGGCGGTGGCGGTGGCGGTGGTGGTGGCAGCGGCGGCGATCAGACCGGACAGGAAATGAATCCCCTGTAAGCGGCTGCGTTTTCATTACCCGGCTGCCCCATTGGAGGACTAAAGACTTTAGAAATTCAAATGAGGCTCTCGGGGGAGAGCGGGGGCTTAAACATTCCCCAGCGCAGGCGGCTTTATTGAAGGAATAAACTATATTTGCAAAGTAAGATATTGAGGCTGTCAGTTTCTCTTAGGGATATAATGAGATCCTGGGAGGGAGGGAGGCAAGCAGGATGGAGCTCCCCACGGCGGGAGCCCTAGGCAGGAGCTAGGGTAGCTGCCAGCCGTGGGCCAGGCAAAGTGCCCCCTCACCCCATTCTGTGACCACCAACTGGTGGAACCTAGATTTCTTGCACATATCCCTGATCCCCACCTCCCTTGTGAGAGCTTCCAAGGAAGGGGGAGGAAAGAAGATAGTCAGATGGTACTGCTTGGCCACAGAAACCTCAGGATCGTGGGAGCCCCTTAAAGTCCCATCTGCGCACACACACCAGCTCTCCTGCATGTGTAGAGTTCTGCCTCTGGAGTCAAGACTCTGGTGTGGGGCTGTGGCGGAGGGGAGGTTCTGCTATTTGCCAGCTGTATGACCTTAGGCAAGTTACTTAACCTCTCTGTGCCTCAGCTATCTTGTCTCTAAAATAGTAGGGCGTGCCCTATAGGGCTGTTGGGAAGATTAAATGAATTGTTACATACAATGTACTGAGCAAGCACTTGTCTTATGGGTGACACACAATAGACAGGAGCTGTTATTAAAGATCTGGGGAAAAGAGGTAGAGGAAGGTAGTGATCGGCCAACCTTCCCCTCACCTTCCTCCAGGAGGCCATACCTCATTCTAGTCATCGAAGAGCTCCTATCACCACCCCCATCATCACCACCACCTCCACTACCCTGCAATCACCACCTCCACCCCCACCTCCATCATCATCATCGCCTCCAACATCATCACCATGACTCAAGACTTAGAGTCAGATGCATAGTTTTGAGATTGAAGGAATGGTCAAAGGGGTCAGGGGGAGTAAAACTGTGTGGGATGAATCCCAGAAGTCTCCCTGGGGGAGGGAGTCTGTGCATACTATGCAGCCTAGGCACAATTCTTTCTCTCTTCTTCCTTTTTTCACTAATTCCTGCCGGGTCAAGGGGAACCCACCCATTGATTTCTTTTTAAGCAGGAGCCTAAGGTCCAGAACCAGCAAAGAATGAAGAGAGCAGCAAGACAACTGGACCCCTATGCTCACCACCTCAGAGTTCAGACAGGGATGAAGGTAGAGAGTGCCAACGCTTGTCCCTCTTCTTCGATGCCAGTCATGGCTGCAACAGTCTGGTGCCCCAGCCAAAGGAGGCTCACAGTCAGATCTGGGGGAGGGGGTGTCAAGTATAATGGGTCAGGCAGCAGCTGGGTATCTGTCACTCTCACTCTGACGCTGGAGATGACACTGGAGTTGACAGTGTACAGGGTCAAGAGGACAGCAGATATAGAGCCTGCCCCAGAGACCTGAGGAGGTCTGGACTCTGGGCCCCTGTCAGGGCTGTGGCGGGTAGCGTGCTGGTGGTTCCTCTGTCCTCCTCAATGAGCCCCCAGCCCCTGGTGAAAAGAAGGATGCCAAGACCCAGAAGTGAAGAGGAAATGGCCAGGCTCTGCTTCTAACTGCTGCATGAACTTGGGCAAGTCAGTTGACCTCCCCGGGTCTCCATTTCCCTTGCTATGAAATATAGGTTGCTTCATGATGGTCTAGAGAAGGAATACGGGGCTAGGAGTCAAAGGACCCAGGGTTTAAATTACCTCTCCTATCTTACTAGCTGGAGGCGGGAGCCAGGTCACTTGTTATCTCTGGTCTCCGTGTCCTTATCTGCGAAAGGAGACAGTAATCTCTGTGCATTGTTATGAAAATGAAGCAAGCACCACAGGATCTGGCCAGAGAAGGCCCTCCGTAGCTTAGCTGGAACTAAGTAAACTCTCTTCTAGCTCTCAAAATCTCGGCATCAGATTCTGAAAAGAGCTCCAACACCCCCATCACCCCCCACCACAAAGACCGTCATCACATTCAACACCACCTAAGCTGTCATCATCGCCGCCTCCATCACCGTCATCACCACTTGCCATCGATACCTTCACCACCACCAATACCATCATCACCTCCACCATCACCAATAACATCAGTACCTCCACTGTGACCTCCATCACCAGCACCTTCGCCACCACCATGACCATCATAACCACCTTCCCCATTACCACCTCCACAGCCACCACCAATGCCATCGTCACCTCCACCACCACCATCTCACAGCCACCATTCACGCACAATAATGCTTCTTTTCACTTGAGAGCCAGAGAGAGGGGAGACAGGATGAAGAAAAGGGCTATTTCTCTGGAATGTTCAGATAGTCCAGGAGGCAAAGCCGGACCTCTCCGCCCTCTTCCCCTCAAATGAGAGGCTCCCCTCAGAGGGGGCTGGACTTCCTGGAAGGATGCCACGAAGCATAGATTCATAGTGCATGGATCTCTGGGTTCGGCGGCACCCCAGCCCAAGCTTCTGCCTCCTGCCAGTGAGGAGAGATGCAGTATAACGCTGGAAAAGGGGCAGGGCGAGGGGCTCAGCATAAGTTGAGGTCCTACTGTGTTCTGGGCACCATCTTTGGTGCTTTATATACTCAATCTTATTTGATGCCGATGGTACCACTGTGATGGGTACTTTTAACAGAAAAGGAAACTGGCTGAGAGAGATGAATGGTTTGCCCGAGGTCACCCTCCAGGCCAATGAGTGTCCAAACTGAGATTCAGCCTCACATTCACACTCTGTCCACCATCCTTAGATGGTCTGGCTGCCCAGGAGGGCAGACCTGGAGACACAGGAGAGGGGCAAGAAGGGAATGTTGAACCTGGGATGAGAGAAGGATTCCATGTCACTTTCAAGCATTCAGCCGGAAGAGCAGGACGTCTGGGTCCCCAGGCTGGGTGCCTAGACACTGTTCCCTGGCCTCGTGGGGACATCACGCTTTGTTGTGCATTTGTTTGTCCTTCTTCGATCAACCCTAAATACCGCACAGGCAAAAGCCTTGTCTGGCTTTTGCACTGGCTCCCAGGATGCAGCACAGAGCCTGGCGCCTGGATGAATCATGGCTGTTGAGGAAATACATGAATGGGCCTGAGAAAGCATGAATCAATCAGGGCGTCGAAACCTGGGTGGAACGCAGCACTGATGATTGAAAAACAGGAAAACGGCAGTCAACACGACATTCCCTGCTCTTTTATTATTATTATTATTTGCTTGCCTGTCTGACTTTATAGAAATGGTTGTTCCCAGATTTCAGAGTACAAACGGACTGATTGATGCCCCAGAACTAATACCCTGAGACAGACCCGAGGCAAGAGGGATGATTATTTAACACAGCGTCCAGGGGCACAGGGTGTGAAGACGTCATTCTTGTGCATGGTAAAGAAGATGAAGTAAAAAGCTTATGGCAAAAACATGTTTGGTCCCTCATAGTGGCTTTCTTCTTAAGCTCCTGCCTCATGCACTGGTTCCTGTCCATGTCTGCTAGGTCCTGGGTGTCTGGGAGCAGAGGGCCCATAGTTCCCAAGCTCAGATTCAGTGGCTGGGGGCCTGGGCAAAGTCTGCCCACCTTTAGGAGAGCAGGGTCTAGTTGTTCTCTCCCCCTGCTGTGGCCCTCCCTGTGAGGGAAGGGCAGCTGGGCTGGTCACTGGTCTCATCTGGACCCCTGTGGGTGATGAGATGGGCACTGATGGGTGAGCTGGCAACTGGGCCAGAGTGGCACCGTCAGCTGCCCTGGGCACTGTCTTCTCTGCTTGTCACCACTCCCGGCTGCCCAAGCAGCAAAGCAAAGCCACAGTGACAAGATCCAGAGGGGAGAGGCCCCAGCTGGGGGGTAGTGCTGGTCTCACAGGCCACTGGAGCAAGAATGTGACAGCTTCTCATCCAGGGGGGCCCTCTGTCCCCAGTTCCTGCCCCATCTGCCCTAACCCTGCTCAGTCTCCATTTCCTTGACTTGCCTTTGTCTCGTCTTGCTTCTGTTCCAGGCCGATACTGGCTCTGAATGGCTCTTGGCCCACACCTCTATCCACTCGTCCTTCCTCTTCCTCACCCCCTGAGACCAGAGCCGATTGCCACCCCTCCCCCCCCCACATACACAGCCCACCTCAGTCAGGGAGCAGGAGGTTCCCTCCCAGCACCTGTGATTAAAACTGGTGGGGAGTGGCTGGGACCTGGAAATCCAATGGGATTGTGAGTGTGAGTTGGCACCTGTGCAAAGGTGTGAGCGTGGGTTTGTGAGAAGGAGATGAGCGTTGATGTGGGAGTTAGAAAGTGTGTGTGCACACACATGAGCACGACGGTGAAGGTACATGAGTGTTGAAAGAGTGTGTGTGAGGGCGAGTCAGTGGGGCAATGGTATGTGAGCACGCGGGAGCTGGGCCAGGGCTGGAAGGAGGAGAGGGACTCTGAGTGTAGAAGCAGAGCCCAACGGCGCATAGACAAGGGCATCCTTTGAGCTTGCGTCTCTGAAAGAGGACGCTGCCGGCCCCGTGCCCTGCTTGGTACCCCCATCTCTGTCATCCCGGGCTCCCTCAATTAGGTCAGGCTGTGGGGAAGGGGGAATAAAGCTACTGAGCTCCAGGCAGGGTCCCTGCCGCTCCTTGGGCCTGTCAGCCACTGATCTGTTCCATGTTCCTATAAATATTTACAAATCCCAGCTGCTGAGGAGCAAGACATCCTCCACCAGCTGGGGCTCCCAGCCTGGAAGCTGAAAGGGAGGGAATGCGGGGGACGGAAAGACGGGACTTACACTGGAGAAGCAGGCGGCCAGGACTCCTGGGTTTAGCTCCTAGTTTTGCCAGAGGTTAGCCTGCGTGCCCCTTCGGGAACTGTGGAGCCAGAAATTTCCTCCTCAGTGCCTCTGCTCCAGGAAGCCTGCACCAATCCTACCTGACAGACAGGGGTGGGGGTGGGGGTGGGGCTCCTTTACAGTCAACTTCCTGCCTCCTATTAATGTCTCTCAATTAGGGGTAAAGGGAGGGGGGGGGTCTTACTTGTTAAAAGATACAGAATTCTCCCTGAGTCCCTAAAGGGTATTGTCTCTCTGAACTCAAAATCTTCCTCAGGACACCTTGATAAATCCATCTGGATCTTTCTAAACTGGAGGCTGAGGACTTGCGGCTCTTGCCCCAGCCAGCCCTGTCACTTCCAGAGCTGGGCTCTTGCAGAACCCCGAGAAGGTTGTGTTAGGTGAGACCCGTGGAGAGGGCTCACCTGCTCCGGTCTGTCAACACCATGGCCCAGGCTCGTGTTCAGATGCCCTGGGGAACCAGCCCAAGAGAGTATCCCTTCTCAGGCAGAGATTGATTATCAATTATAGGCCCTTGAGCATTTGTGTGGAATCACCAGCCGTCTGCCAGGATCTCCAAGTCAAGCTTTCCCAGCGGCACGTGGTGGCGACTTCCAACTCCTAGACCCAGGAGGCACTGTGCCTGGGGGATGGCACCAAAGTCCAAGGTGTCCCAGCCCTCCTAGCTCAGGCAGGCCTGGCCTAGACGTGGAAACCCCAGACCAAGTGAGCTGAGACCTCTTCCCCTATCTTAACTAGAATTTCAGGTTTATTAATGATGGACCCTCTTGGGCCCCAGTGGGACTTCCCTTGGCCTTGCCCAAGTAATCCCTGTATCCTGGCCTAGATTTGTCCAAGAAGCCAGGCACTGGAGTGGGAGAGAAAAATAGGGAGAGGGAACCCCACGATGTTGTGAGGTTCTGGCTTGTGTGGGATACCCAAATGGAAACTTGGCCCTAATGGGGCATTAAAGTCATGCAGGCAGGAGGCCTGGACTGTGGTTTCCTGGCTTTTCCCAGGGGCCCAGGCCAGCTGTTTTCACTATGGTCGGGAGCCTAACCATCCCAATTTCACAAGGTGAGAAGAAGGGGCTAGGGAAATGCTGAAATCTGCCAATCTCCTTAGGCCAGAGCTGTGATGAAGGGGAGAGGGAGAAGACACAGGGCGGGACAAGGGGAGCTGGGGGAGGGGGCAGAGATGGAAACTTCTCTTGGCGAAAGGCAGCTGGCCTCACCCAGGAGGAAACTGTGACCTTCTCAGCTGCCAGAGAGCAAAAGCAAGGATCTGGGAGGAGGGATGGGGAGGAGGACAGTCTGGAGCTGGCAGAGAGGTCCAGTGATGGCGGTGGCACAGGAAGAGTTAAGAATATTCCTAAAATAGCCCAGCCAGAGCCTAAGCCAGCCGGCTAGTGCCTCTCCTGGAGAGCAGATCTATAGCGGGAAAAGTCAGCCTGCTCTGCGCCCACCGCCTGCTGCCTGGTTTGGGCTGCTAATTAAGCCTCCCACCCCACCCCTAGCCAGCCCCTCCTGCCCTAGTGGGGGCCGGGTGCAAATAAGCAGAGAGCCCAAGTCTCCCCAAGGGACAGAGAACTCCAGCTGGGACCAGGAGGTCTGTGTGTTGGCACCCACCTCCATACACCCCACGCCCTGCCCTCTGCCTGAGTCAGTGATGGGCACACAGGCCCGTGGATGAGATGGAGGCTGACAGGTCAGGGCAGCCAGGTTCTCCCGACCGCACACATGCACAGTCAGCCCTTGTGGGGTGGAGACCCTCAAACGTCAGCTTCTCCTAGCTCTGTGCTCCCCTCCGCTTGGGGCATCCTGGGGTGAGCTTGGGGCAGGGAAAAGCCAGGAGAGCCCCTCCAAGAACAAACCACATCTCCGTTTCAGGAGCAGGACCAGCTATGTAACTGACAGGACCCAGGATGAGATGAAAATGTGGAGCCAACTTCAAGACAGTGATAGCAAAGCAGAAAACCAAGTGCAGGTCCCTTCTGGGGGCAAGACCTTTGTCAGTGCACAGGCGGCACGTCCTTGAAGCTGGCCCCATTCAAGGGTTCAGTTTAGTGAACATTTACTAAGCACCCGCCGCTCTGCTCCATTGCTCTACTGGCCCTGCCACCTCGGAGATCCTGTCTCAGTTACTTCTGTTCTCAAATATATGGCTGTGAGGTGCTCCGATATAAGCACCTAAATACGGAAGTGGGGCTGGGCCCCCCCAACCCTGGTTGATTCGGGCTCTCCAAGGACACTGCTGCATACAGAGTTCCAACCCCCACACCCAGCTCTCAGACCTCTCCAAGCCGCACCTCCCACTACTACCCTCAGAGAGCCTGTGGGGACCACCTGGTACTGGGGGGGTCAATCAGTCCCTCCTCCCCTTGCCTCCTGACCCCCACCAGTAGGGTCCTGAAAAGGGCTCAAGGAGCTCCCATCTGGCTCTGCCTCCGATAGGTCTATGACCTCGGGCAAGCTAGTTCTCCTCTCTGGGCCTCAGTTTCCCTGTGTGTCAAAGGAGAGGTCTCTCAAACCTTTCCAGACCCTAAGTTCTAGGTCTCCTGGGATAAGAATGCAGGGGTAGGCTTTTTCCTACGAGAGACAGGACTTCCAAAGAAAAAGCCTTCCCCAGTCATCCTGGGGAGTAGGAGGCTTTCTCCCCAGAACCCAGGAAAACCAGCTACTCCCCACCAGCCCAGTTGCTCCTCCATTGCCCTCTCCCCAACCCTTCTCCTCCTCCCTGCCTGCCACCACCTTGCCTGAAGCTGGGGGAGCAGGGAGTAGAGGGGAGAGGGGGTTCTGGAATAGTCAATGCCTGCGGGAGGGGGTGAGAAGCATGCAGACCCTGCTGGCCAGACAGGGGCCTTCTCTCTGCTGCCTTTGCAGGAGGCTCAGCATAATTGCACTGCCTGTCACTCCCGCGTCCTGCTATCTGTCTCTCAGGCTGACCCTGCGCACCCGCCATTATATTGGTTCCTGTTGGGGCTGCAGAGCCTCATTACTTATACATGCAGCTGGGAGACGCAGCTCTTATTAGGTCTCTTGTCCCAGTCCCACAGCCAGGGCCTGTTCTGAGCCGCCTCCCTGGTGCTGGGTTGGGAGGGGCAGCAGGTGGTTGCTGGGCTGAGGTGGGGAGGAGGGTGGGGGAAGGAGGTCCAGGGAACCCCCAGGCACAAATGGAACCCCCAGGCACAAAGCCCAGAGCTCTCTGGCGAGGGAATATGAAAACCTGCCTATGATGTGGGTTCTTGGGTTCTGCCCCCTTAATGCCACCCACTCCTCCTCCGGATATGGGGGCTGGGGAAGGGGCTTCTGAAGAAGGTTCCTCACCAACCTGGGAAACCCAGTCAGACTGAGGAATTCTGAGTCCCAGCCCCGGGGCCAACCCACTTCGGGGTGTCCTGGCCCTTCACCCCCAGATCACAACACAACTTCCATTCTCTCACCCTTGTTGACCAAACGTTCCCTCTCCAAAGGGGGCTGAAATTACGGAGGCCTTTCCCGTGGTGGATCTGGAAGTATCTGAGTTAAAATGTCATACAGGGATTTTAAATATTTTAATGGATGACAATGGGGAGTTTTCTTTAATAGGAGAATCACAACCTCTCAGAGCTGCCCTGGACAATTCTCCAGCCCGGAGAAAGAAATGAAAGCCCTAAAGTGTGATGAGACTTCCCCAAACACACACGGCAAGTTCATGGCCTAACAGCCTTGAGATCCAGCCTCTGTCTCTTGCTGCCCAGCCCTCCATCCTGCCCGAGCCAGGACTGTAGACCAGTGGCTTCAACTCAAAACCAAAAATATGCCTTTCACACAACTGGCTGATTCAAGCTGTTCTTTCTCACTCAAGTGCCTTTCCTTGCTTTTCCTACCAGGTATGTACCTGTTGGGCCGAGTGGTAAAGAGCCCCTACTTGGGGTCAAACAGACCTGAGTTGTAATCCTGACTCTCTCTCTCTCTCTTACCAGCTGTGTGATCCCAGGCAAGTTACTTAACTTCTCTGAGCCTCAGCATCCTCATCTCCAACGTGAAGACTCCGACGTGCTTACTCCTTACACTTCTAGTGAGGATTAAACGAAATAGTGTATGTAAAGTGACTGGCACACGTTGGTACCCAGGTAACCGCAAAAACATTCATCCGTCTTCATTCATTTCATAAACATTTCAAGATCCTTCTACAAACCTGGAAATATGCTCCCCACCCCACTCCCATCCCATCCACAGCAGGTCACGATCAGCTCTCACCTGGACCACTGCAACTTCCTCCTACCTAACTGCCTATGATACTCTTACTATGTTTTAACCCCTCCACTCCACGCAAACCAGAGAGATCCTTCTAGTCTGATTATATCACTCATTCAACACCTTTCAGTAGTTTCTACCTGCCCTTAGGATGAATTATACACTCCTTGTCACAGCCCACAATGTCCTGCAAGCTTGGCCTAAGCACAGGCTGTTCCCTGTGCCTGGAATAATCTTCCCTCCCTCCCTTTTACCTCCACCTCTGGTGGCCTTCCTCTTCACCTTGCCATCCTTTTTCATCAGGGCTTAAACTTAAATATCACTTCCTCCAGGGAGCTCCCCATGATTCCCTCCCTCAGATTAATGTAGTCAACACTGTTGCGTACTCCTATAGCACCCCACATATTCCCAGGTAGTTTGTCAAGCTACATAGCAGGTGGTTGTTTAACCGTCCAGGTTCCTTCCAGACACCGTAAACTACATAAGGTCAGAAGCCTTTTCATGCCATCACTGTGTCCTGTGATAACAAGAGATGCGGTGGACAGTCAGTTAATATGAGCTTATAGAATGGATGGAGGATTGATGCATGAGACGGATGGTAAAAGTGACACCGTCCCTCTGAAGTCTTCCTGAGTCCTCTGGACAGGGACTTTTCCATCTGTGCTTCATATCGCCTAATGCAAACCCGTACCCAAGCCTTAGTTCTTCCTCAGCTATAAAATGGGGAAAATAACACTGCCTACCTCATGGGGTTATTGATATTCAATGATGGAAGCCATGTGATGGTTTTAAGTCCATGATAATAGGTTGTTAAATTTAAATAAGATAATCCATGTAAAGTGCTTAGAACAAGATTTTGCCCTTGGTAAGTGCTCAAAAAACTTTCATAAGTGTCATAACATTTACCATTTCTTGCTGCCTGTGTCACCTGCCAAAGAGTGAGCTCCTCAGGGGTATGGCTTCGGTCTTACTCATTTTTGGACACACCAGCACTACCACGTCATAGCGCCCAGCTAGATGTTCTCAGTAAATGTTTATTGAATGAACAAGTGAACAAATGAACGCAGGTCTGCCAGCTGATGATTCAGGGCACAGCATCCCCCTCGTCACTCACAAACCCAGACGCACATTAACACAAACTGTCTCTTACACGTTCACACCCACTCACATTCATTCAAAAAACCCCAAAATACCACGGAACAGCCACCCAGTTTCCTAAAGTCAGCTATGTGTAAATGAAGAGTCTTACTGTACCCTCCGCACACCGCTGCAATGGCCAGCACCCCCCTCCCCACCCCTGAAATGACAGGGGCTCTAGGAGTGAGGGGGCTCCCAGTCACAGGAGGGAAAACAAAGCCGGATCTTCAGCCCCCAGCTCTCTTCCCCCGCTGCTCATGTCTTTCCCCTTCTGTAAACCTGGGTCCCTGGCCTTGACAGGTGGTTGAGGAAAAGGACAGAAAGCCAGAACCCCAGGGGCCCTTCATCACTCATCTAGTCTTGTCTCTGAACCTAGAAGCCTAGGCCATCCTCCTCCTATCCTAGCGCTAAGCCCAGCAACCTGTAGGAAGAAGGCAGGAGAAGGAGCCCCAAGGCCTAGGGGTGGTGGAAGGGCCTTCTTAGCCTGGAGGTGAAAGAATTATATTAGCCACCATTTACTGGATGCATAACAAAGGTCAGGTACAGAGCCCGGTGCTCACCTACGTTATATCTCATTTCATTCTCACAACAGCCCTTTTTCCAGAGGAGGACACTTGAGGCGCTGCAGGTTAGGCTATCCTAAAATCACCAGCTAGGACTGGCACGCAGATCTCGAATTCTTCAACCGCCGAGCTCCAGAGAATTTGGTGGGGGGGCGGGGTGGGGGAGGTCCGCAGTCATTAAGCTGGGGGACGCCCCCCAAGGCAGCGCCCGCCCTCCCAACCGTCCAGGCCCTCACGTCCGGGCGGAAAAGGGGCGCCCGACTCCGCGGTGGGGGTTCGTGTCCCTCGGGGACCTGGGCGGGGCCGAGGCGGGGCCCGGCGAGCCGGCGGGAGGCGGGAGCCGGTGGCCCAGGCTCACAGGCCAAGATGGCTGTTAATTAAAGTGCTGGCACCAGCTCCTTTCTGCAAAGTTTGAAGCCGTTATTTTCCACTCCAGCGAAGCGGGGAGAATCCGGCTGGGCTGACAGAGACGCCACACCGCGCCAGGGAGCGGGCGGTCGTTCGGGGGGCGGGCGGCCAGGCCGCCTCGCCGCGCTGAGCGCGCCCCTCCGACGCGGGGAAAGCGCGGGAGGCGGGTGCTCCCGCCTGGTCCCCGACCTGGGTCGCCCGCCGCACTTTCCCCGCGGGTCCTGGGAGGGCTGAGGGGGTGGGGGTGGGGGCGGCGGCAGACGAGCCCCGGCTGGACAGCAGGGGAGAGACCCGTGTGCGTGCGAACCTGGGGGAGGGGGGTTGTGCAAATCACACGCTAAAGACGGCGCACTTGTCCCTCGGGTCACCAACTCTGTCGCTCTGCGAGAAGTCATACTAGGGGAGATCAAGGTGGGGGTGGGGGGAGGAGGCTGACTGACAGCTGAGGACTGTCTTCCTGAGCCTGGGAGGTCTAGCCGCACAGCCCAGCGTCCCCCTCCTGCCAGACTTACCACCTTCCTCTTTTTGGACAGTGAACAGTACCTAAAGACCCAATCCCTCCGGGGTTGGAAGAGCCTGGAGTCGGGCTGCGGGTTTGAATCCCGATTCCACCACTTATTAGTTGTGTGACTTTGGGCAAATCTCTTAACTTGTCAGAGCCTCAGTTCTCCGTCTGTAAAATGAGGATAATGATGGGTTTTACCTCTAGGGATTGGTGTGAAGATTGAGTGTGATCATGTATGTAAAGCATTCAATACAGGGCCCTGCACGCAGAAAGCCCAGGACAAATGCTATTTATTGAGAGTTTTTGCTCCTTCTTTGGTGGTGGGGGCCACTCAACCTCACGCTGCCATCAGTGCTTGGAAGGTCCTCTTTCATAGTTCCTCATTTCATATTCTCGTGTCCCTTTCCTCCTCCCAGGGGTGGTGGTAATCAGTCTCAACCTAGGGTAGAGAAAGCCCGAGAATCATGTGGACCGTTTTGACAGGTCAGCAGGGGGAGAGTGTGAGGTGGCAGGGGGCCTCTCAGGAGAAAAGAAAGAGGCTGGAGGGTCATCCTTCAGCAGAAGCCAGAGGCCTCCCAATGGCAGAGCCCTCCCGGGTGGGCTGGATAAAGGAGGGTGAAGGAGGAGCAGTGGAGCAGCACGAGCGAGGCCTCAAATAATGTGACAAATATTTTGATGGAAGCAGACACATTTCCGTTTATGCAACCTAAACACTTTACTGCACTTGAGGAAGAGGATTGCCTCATGCAACCTGACGGGGAGAAGATTTAGGGGGCTGCTGAGGAAGCTAGGGTGGAGGAGGAGCTAAGGGGCTGGAGGAGACCTATCCCCCCTCTTGGAGGCTTGAAAAGGGAGCTACCACTCAGGGATTGTTTGCATTGGTCAGAATGTAGAAATGAGGTGGGGTGCCCACTTTCTTATTTAGGGCTCCCACTTCTCCCTTGTCTGAAAGCAGGGATAAGAGGTGTCATCAGAGGAAAATGGAGGACCCTACACAACCCCCAGGAAAAAGCAGCCTTGTCTGGCCTGGAGCTCGGTGAGGAAGGGGCAGAGGCAAGGAGGTATGGGTAGAATATCCTGCCCATCCTGGAGGAAGATGGGTCCAGGGAACAGCCAGCTGGGCGCCAGGAAAGAGGAGGGCCAGCTGCTGTCAGTGCTCGCAGATCTCGCACCCTGACAGGCACACCATCCTCAGATCTCCTGGATGGGTGGTCTGCGAGGCCTGAGTGCAGAATGCCCCCCCCCCCGTCCCCATCTTCCTTTTGCCTTCCTCTCTTCTTCCCTCTCATCCTCTTCCTGGTCCTTTTTCTGCTCCCCGCTTCATACTCCCCTCAATTGTTCTCTATCCCCGTAGACTGGGGAACCCGCGACCCAGCCTCCACACCCTGCGTGCGGTGGCCCCTGGAGCCTCCCTTCCCGGTTTTCTTCGAAACAAACCCTCGAGGCCTCTCCTCTCTGCCTCCCTCGGCGCTCTCTAGCTCTCCCTGTAGCCCTCTCGTCCACTCGGCTTTCGGCCTCTACTCCCCCATCTCCTGTAGGAGACTCTGCTGTTCCCCAGACTCTAGTATCCTCCCCATTTCCGAATCTCAGCCTCTAGCTCGCGGAGTCTCCGGGTTCCTCTCTGGGCCCTGGCCTTCATCTCCGCGGCCCCGCCCTCGGCCCCGCCCCCCTGGGTGGGCGGAGCCCTTCCGCCAGCGGCCCAATTAGGTGCCGACCCCGCCCGCAGCCCCACCCCTCGCGGGCGCGGAGCCGCGCGGAGCTGGTGGGGCGGGGCGGGGCGGAGGGGGCGGTGGCCCGAGCGCGAGGAGGCGGGAGGAGCCGGGCAGGACTCGGCTGCCGCCGCTCTCAGTCCGGCCGCGCAGCGGGAGGGAGGCGCGAGGCAGGAGCCGGCGGCTGGGCTCGGCAGCGCATCCAGCGCAGCGCGGCGCTCCGGGCCCGGCCCCATGCCCGCAGCCCCGCCGGACCGCCCTTGAGCGCGGGCGTCCTGCCCGCGCCCCCCGCCCGCCGGCACCATTGCCCCGACGGCGCGGCCGGGCGGCCCGGCGCTCCCCAGGCTCCGCGCCGGCCGGAAAACGCTGCTGGCGGCCGCCGCGGGCGTGGTGATGCTGCTGGTGCTGGTGGTGCTCATCCCCGTGCTGGTGAGCTCGGGCGGCCCGGACGGCCACTATGAGATGCTGGGCACCTGCCGCATGGTATGCGACCCCTACCCCGCGCGGGGCCCCGGCGCCGGCGCGCGGCCCGACGGCGGCGACGCCCTGAGCGAGCAGAGCGGCGCGCCCCCGCCTTCCACGCTGGTGCAGGGCCCCCAGGGGAAGCCGGGCCGCACAGGCAAGCCGGGCCCCCCCGGACCCCCTGGGGATCCAGGTCCTCCGGGACCTGTGGGGCCACCCGGGGAGAAGGGTGAGCCGGGCAAGACCGGCCCTCCCGGGCTGCCGGGTGCAGGGGGCAGCGGCGCAATCAGCACGGCCACCTACACCACGGTGCCACGCGTGGCCTTCTACGCCGGCCTCAAGAACCCTCACGAGGGTTACGAGGTGCTCAAGTTCGACGACGTGGTCACTAACCTAGGCAACAACTACGACGCGACCAGCGGCAAGTTTACGTGCAACATTCCCGGCACCTACTTTTTCACCTACCACGTCCTCATGCGAGGCGGCGACGGCACCAGTATGTGGGCGGACCTCTGCAAGAACGGCCAGGTGGGCCCGGCGGGGGCATGGGGCTGGCCTGGGGGCAGGGCACCCAGGGAGCCCGGGGCATAGGGTACCAGCGAGCACAGGTAGAGACCCTACAGCGGCCCCGCTTAGGCATCACATGCGGGGATGGTGGGCCTGTTGGCACTAACTCTTCGGTTCCTGGGCACTGGCTGCAAGGCAGACGCCGCTGGGCACCTGCGCGCGGCTTGGAAATGCGGGAGATAAATGCAAATAATCACAGCGCAGGGCTCCCAGGCGCGCGGACTGGTCCTTGGGGGCTTGGCCCTCGGGAAGCGATATCTGAGAGCTGGAATTCTGGTTGATACCAGCGGGCAATTAGGGGAGGGCAATGATGGGCTCTAGGGAAGGCAGCCTCCGCGCCCGCGGGCGTCCAGGCGCACCGCTAGGCGCGCAAGCCAAGGAGAGCTGTAGGAGATGTTTTGGGCACAGAGGCAAAGGGAGCCAGGGGCGCGAAGCCTTAGCTGCAATCCATCCTCCGCCCTTGAGAAGGGACCACTGCGCCGATCTGACGCCCTTTGCAAAACGCGGGGCTGCCCGGCCGCTTCCCACCGTGTCAGAGCTACAGGCGCAGGAAAGCAATCTCTGGGGGGAAAAGTTTTTCCTCCTGAGGGAGGCAAAGAGGTGGAAACTCCCCCTCCCTTGATCTTGCAGCTGCAGCTCCTGACTCCAGGAGTGTCAGGGGATCCTCTGCGTTCACTTTCCCCATCCCAAAGACTGAAGCTAGCAGGCAGCTAGGTGGGCTCCTTGGTACTGTGAGGGTAGTACATGGTGCTCTTCCTGCAACTGCTGCCCCAGAACCAGCCTCGACCTAATCCTGCCCTAGGGGGACAGTTTTGCCCAGCTCACTCTCCTTTTGTTACTCCCTCCCTTTCCAGGGCTCCCAGACCACGATGGCCTAGGGCCACTGGGGGGGGGGGGGGACGGCGGTGAGGCGGAGCATTCCTGTGGAAGGAGACCAGCATGGGTCAGAACTAAAGCTAGGATGGTGGGAGTTGGGAAGAAATTTCCTGCGACTGGGACCCCGGACCCTGTTGGAATCCTTCCCACTGCAGGTAGACCCTGGCTTGGGGGTGGGGGAAAGGACAGGCCTGGGAGTCAGCACAAAGACTACCAGGCACTTGTAAGTCTGCCCCCTCTTCTTTCTCTCCTGCCTGCCTCTTTCTCCTACTCTGTCTCTTGTCCCCGTCTGTCTCCTGTGTCTACCAGTCCTATCTGTCTCTCCTGAGTCTCTGGCCTCTCTCCCCCCAGGCTTAACACCCCTCTTTATTCCTTGAGTGTTTCTCTCTCACTTGGTCTCTATGAGGCTTCCCGTGTCTCTCCTCTTTGTCCTTGGTTCCTGACCAAATGGGAGGCCTCAGTATCCAGTGAGAGCTCACTCTGCAGACAGCCCCACGATTTCCCTTATTAATCATCAATAAAGGATGCAGCAATGTCACCTTCATCAATAGAATTTCTTCCTTTCCCAAAGAAAGTTTGGGCTGGCACCGAGCTGAGGTCTAAGGGGACTGGGGGCCCATTTTGTCTGGATAGGAAGCTGGTCACCAGAGCACCAGTGGGCCCTAGGCCTTGTACCACCTCAGGAGGTTCCAGTGGGGCTCCAGAGATGAAGCACGAGGAGACCCCAAAGGTGAAGTCTGCTTGGGCAGGATCACTTGCTTCAGTCACTGGGAGGTGAAACCATCTCAAAGCCTCTTCCCCCTTCAGTAGGGGCAAGGCACGGCACAAACTGACAAAGAGGTACTCACTGGAGGTGGGACCACAGGCTAGTAGAAAATAGGAGGTGGCTTTAACTAGGGGGTTCACAGATCCAGCATTTTAACAGTTACTCAGACCATGCCCCCCCCCCACTAAAAACTGGGGCCTACACCCCTCTCCCGTACGTTCTTTGTGACTTGTCCTTCCAGATTGCTCAAAAGACTCGTTAAGTCTCACTAGTCATCCCACGTACTCACTTCAAGCCCCGACTAAGAGGCAGGTTTGGAGCTAGGTAGCAGGGGTTTGATCCACTTGCCCTACAGGACCTCATGGTCTGTGCAGGAGAGATAATAGTAACCACCCAATAACACACCCCAGCGATTGGTGTGTTAGAGGGGGATTGGGGGCCCAGCTGGCAACTCCCATCCCTAAATGTGTTAGCTGGAGGGAATGATTCACTGGTGCCTGCCCCCACTCAGACCAACCTGGTCAGGGGAGAGGATGGCAAAACTGGGCTGGTCCCCAAGGTGAGGAGACATGGCTAGGGAGGAAATAAAAAGGTCAAGTGCAGGGAAAGGCTGGCTCAGAGGTAGAAGAGGACATTCAAGTGAGCAGAGACAAAATGATGGCTCTGGGCAATGGACGGGAACAGAACAGAGGGGCTTCTGCCTCCCATGGCTGCAAGACCTGGGGCACTGCTGGGCTCTGTGCTTTTCCTTTCTGGCTTCCTGCCTGAAGAAATGCTTCCAGAATTTCCTCAGGAAGGCAGGACTGAAATTGGTCCTTGGCCTTTCCCTCGGCAAGATAGGGAGGGGAGAGGTCACTGAAGCGCTGAGTCCCCCGCTCTGTCCTTGCCTGAGGCCCACCAGCCCCTCTCCCCAAGGGGAGCCTTGAGTCACCACTGTGTAGCCCGAGGACACCAAGGCCTGGTCTTTAGGACATGGGGATCTGAGGAGCCCGAGGAAGGGGCTGTAAGTTAGGAGTGGGTGCCCTGAGTGAGGTAAGCTCCCTGCAGCTGCCTCAAATATCCACAGTTCGGATGTCAGGGAAGACATGAAATTAATACACTGGGCCAGGAGAGAGGGGCTGTGTGGGGATGGAGCAGGGTCTATGGCCAGGGTGCCACTTGTCCAGGGCAGGGACTTTGGGGAGGTGAATATCACAAACGGGGAAGGGCTTGGACAACAGAACCTGAGTGAGGTGAGAGATGGGGTAGTAGATAAATTGAGGACTCCAGCATAAAGGCCTCACTGGAGTTCAGCCTGATGCCTGACAGTGGGAGAGGGGCTCCCCACTGTCCTTTTCTAGCTAGCCCTGAATGCTTTTCACAGCACAGAGCACAGTGCCTAACTCAGCAGGGACCCAGGAAATATGTGAAAGCACAAGTGTCCCCTGTGGGCCAGGCTGGTTGCCTGTGGGAGCCACTCCTGTACATCCAACACCCCAGCACTGATCCGGGGGCAGGAGCTTGTTTCATGGGTTCTCCCCACTCCTCCCTCCAGGGCCCTGGTCAGACCACTGCCTCAGTTTCCCTTCCCCTGGCAGCCCTTGAGGAGGTGATTCTACAGCGCCCCCTCGTGACAAGTCCCAGACTTGCTTTCCTACTTCCATGGCAGCCTCAATTCCCCAAATTTCCCCATGGCCTCCAGAAGCTGGATGCCTCAACTGTTTCCTGTCTCAGGCAGAGAATCAGGACCCCTGGGTTCCATTCCTGGATCCCCCTACTATCTAAGGATGGAAGGGCATCAATTTTTCCTGCCTCCGTGGATAATTAGGATAATCACAGTAACAATCATGGTGATGAATAAATAATAAACATAAGCATAAGAGTTCTGATGCCTGTCACATCACCAGGAGATTCCTGGTGACAGATGATTGTGTTCTAATGGATTTGGCTATTAAGAAGCACACTGTTTTAATGAGTTAAGGCTCAATTAATCTGGGTAATAAAAATAATTGTTATTAGTAGTAATTTATTAGCAAAGATAATGAAATGCATATGTAATAATAAATACTATGAGGATTAGGGCCCAGGGAACAATATAGAAGTTGGCTGCTTTCTTTCAGCACTTTCCTAGTAACACAAAGCCCCATCAAGATTAAAAATTTTTCCCCCACCATCTGAAGGCTTTTATAAAGGTGGCAGTGGTGAGGCGGGATCTTCTCATCCTTTTTCTGAACAGAGAAATTGAGCTTTTTGAAAGACAGCATCTTCCCCTCATTTGCTTTTCCCCACCTTTAGCTGAACTGTGAGTTTTCCCAGCTAAGTGTCCCCAAACGGTTCTTGCCCCTGGTCGGGGAAGAAGAGATTGAGGGGAGAGAAGGGGCTGGAAGGATCTGGGCTTTAAATGGCAGCCAGCATGCAAATACGTTGGGTGCCCCCGTTGTAGCATTGCTGCTGACTCAGCAGCTTCGGCACAGCTGACCTGCAGTTCTGTCTCCTGCCCAGGAAGGAGAATGGACCCTTCCCCTAATTTGGCTTGGTCCAGCCCAGACTGTTAGCCTTTGGGAGAGCTGCCTTCAGGGAAGGGGCTGGTTGGAGAGGGGCTGTTGAAAAGCCTGACTGAGAGAACCCCACTCAATGCAGCCTCCCCCCAACACAAGCCTGCACCTTGGAGATGTCCCCTGTCTTCCCATTCTCCACCCAGGCTATCCTGGAAAGGCCCCAGATCCTATGGCTCAGGTCCTGTGTTGCCTCAGTTGGAGAGGAATGCCTGGAGGGAATTTGTTCACCATCACTCACCCTCAGTATCTAATGATTATAGTCGGAGCCCCCAGAAGTGACCAGCAGACTTCACACACAAATGTTGGTGCCCTCTTGCTTCATTGAACTGCCTGTCCCTCCCCTCACCCATCAAAACAAGGACTGGCAGGGATAGCAGATCAGACTGAGGATCACACAAAGATGGAAAGCCTGGATTCCCTCCCTCCACCCACTTCCTTTCTACCACTCTGTGGTGAGACAGGAGGAGCCCAAGGTCCTCTGTGGGTGGGATAATAGTCACAGGTATAGCTATAGCTCTTTGGAGGCCAGGATGCAGGCTCTATCTGAGCCTTGGGAGGGGAAATAATTACCAGACCTTCCATCTCACTGCTCCAGTATGAAAGACCCCAGAACGAACTACAGACAAGGAGTTGAAATACTGGGTTCTGGTACTAGGGTGGTTGCTTAGTAGCCACCTGGCATTAGTCTAGCCACCTGACCTATGGGGCCAAGGTGTCCATCCCTGTGTCCATCCGCTGACATAAGAACAGGTGGGTGTGGCTGAAAGGTAAGGCATTATTGTTACAATTAAAGCAGAGAGGAAGGGATAAGGAGAGAAGGGATGGCCCTCCATCCCCTGGTGTTCCAGAGAATTCCTCTCTGCAAGAAGGGAGTTCCAGGCTGGGCCATCCCTGAAGGCGTTGTTGACGTCCTCTGCAGGCCAGACGGTAAGACCTAGAGGAGTTAAGGAGGCCAACTCCACCTTGATTCCTAATTCAGACCCAGATTACACCTGCCCTAGAAATCCAGGGCTCCTCTATAATCCATTCCCAAAACATACACTTATGATTGGAAGGGGTGGGGAATGACGCGAGAGAAGCAGGCAGAGTTGAAGGCAGGTTTTTAGGGCCTCCAGATCCTACCCACGTGGCTGCCTTACCTCTGACAGTCCCCCTCCCTCCCCGACCCTACTTCTCTCCCTCCTCCCCCCTACCCTCTCACACACACCATCCCTACTCTCCCCACCCCCTTATTCCCACCCCCACCCCCACCCCCGCAGGTGCGCGCCAGCGCCATAGCCCAGGACGCAGACCAGAACTATGACTACGCCAGCAACAGCGTGATCCTGCACCTGGACGCGGGGGATGAGGTCTTCATCAAACTCGACGGAGGCAAAGCGCACGGCGGCAACAGCAACAAATACAGCACATTTTCCGGCTTCATCATCTACTCCGACTGAGCTCCCCGCGTCCCCCTCCGTCCCCTACCCAGCTCCCCCCTCCCCCGGGGCCCCCCTCCCAGCGGGCTGAGGGCGACCCAACCCCTCGCTGCCCCAGCCCTGGCTGCCGGCCCTCCCTGGCTATGACGCCCCCGGCCCGCCCTCATCACCACCCGGGCCGCCGGCTAGGCTCTCCTTGCTCGTTCGCCCTCGCCGCAGAGCCGGGTCCAGAGCGCACCGTCGCGGTTCCCGGGAGGCGCTGTCGACCGCCCCCGCCCTGGCCCGCGCTGTATATTTGTACAATAGGACTGTTTATTACCCACCCAGCTCGTCAGCCCGCCCCAGACTGGGGACAGGTCTTGGCGGGGTCCCTTCCTGTGCTCGGATGCGCTGCCCTCCCGCTCCGGGGTAGCGCCTCCTGGGAGAGGGGTGGGTTGGGGCTGGATAGCGTCCCAGCACCTGCTAAAGCCCCAGCCCGGCTGCGCCCCGTCTGACCAAAGCTCTAATAAAAACACTTCCATCCCACTGGCTTTGGGTCTGTGCCCTAGAGAGGAGCTGCAGGAGGGGACCATGAACCCTGCCTTCTTCCAGAAAGGGAAGAGGTCTGCTGGAAGTTTCCCATGGATCTGGGGGCAGCCAGGTCCCAGAATCACAGCTGCTCTGGGAGGAGGTGGGCCAAGGGGCCCAATGCTCACCACAGCCCAAGCGTGCCTGGGCAGCAGAAACAGGAAGCAGCCCAGTTACATCATCCTCTTCCATGGTGGAAAAGTTTCATTTGTTTGACCTGGAAAGTGGCATCAGCAAGGTTTAAACTGGGACACCTGGGCTCTCAATCTGGTACCACTGTGTGTGATCTTGGGCAAGTGACTCCTCTTTCAGTTCTGGGTTAGTGACAGCAATCACAGGAACACACTTTGCACTAAACACTTCCAGGTATGGCACCTCACTCAAGCCTCCAAGGAGCCCGGAGAGGTTGGGTGACTAGATTTTGTTCTTCTTCCAGGGAGGTTAAATATCTTGATGAATGTGACGTGGTCGCTAAGTTCTGTGATTGCACTTGAATCCAAGAAGCCCTGCTCCTTGGAGACAACACGTGGAGTCTCCTGGCTCTGTCTGCCTCCCTTACCTCCTGTGACCATGTGACCATGACAGTCGTAGTTAGGGCATTCCTAAATAACCATAGCTAATATTTAGAGAGCACCCACTCTGTGTCAGACCACCACGTAAGAACCTTATAAATACTATCTCCTAGATCTGTGTGGGGAGGGGGTAGACTGGCAGGAAACGCTCACATGCCCTTTGACCTGGGTGCTGTCCTTTTATCCATCTCAGATGAGGAAACTGAGGTTCAAAGAGGTTCAGTAACTTGCCAGGGTCACAGAGCTAGGAAAAGGCAAATGCCAGGATTGGAACCAAGGACTACGCTCTCAGCTGGTGCACCATATTTCATAAAGATCTGGTGTCTCCAAAGCAGAACTGAGGAAGAATGACTCTGAGGCAGCTCCCTCCTCGCTGTGCCCAGCCTTTCCACTCCCACCCCTGCCCTGCAGAGGCTTCATGTACTTACAAGCATCTGCACTGGGCAGCAGCCATGGGGCGAGCCTCTTGGAGAACCCCGAGGCTCTACATTGAGGAAAAGTCCCATCTGGCCTCCCCACCCCCAGCTGGCTCAGCTGGAGAGACAGGAAGGAGGGGTGGCCTCCGTCCCAGTCAAGCCCCATGTATGGACCCTTGTCATGGCTGGCAGCCTTGAATGACTTTCTTTATCCTCCCTTCTCTCCCCTACTTCCCCCTACTGCCAGCTGTGGCCATTTAATAAAATTAGCTTAATGCTTGTTCCTTCCCTGTGGGGTCTGGAGATTGAAATCCGCGGGTCCCCACAAACCCAATAAAACCCCTGGCAGGTCTGGCTGGAATGAGAGTTTCCTCGGGAAGAGTGATTAGATTAGAAGGCGCTTCCCCCTGCCCCCAGTGCCACCCACAGGCCCCTGTGATTCTTTAATGGCCACACTGGCCCAGGGGTACCCAGCCACATACCTGGGCGGCTCCCCACCCCTCCCCAGAGGCCACAGGGACTGGGCTGGGACCTCTGCTACAAAAAAGCATGTTAATCATTTCTGTAGGAGTGCCTGGCTGGCTTGTTTGCTTTTATTTCTGGTGACTGGACAAGCCTTGTGTCTCTTTGAGAGATGGGCCTAATATCTCCATTTTGCAGATGAGGAAATCATAGTCTGAAGAAAATTCGTGACTTGCCCATGGTCATGCAGCAAGTGTGTGGCATAACTGAGATGGACTGAAGCCAAGGACCTTTTCTTCCTTTGCAGGGCACCAAGGGTATCCTGCAGTCACTCAGGCAGCATCCCAGCAGCAGGGGAAACTGTCGGGAAAGTGTCTCCCCCATCAGACAGGGAATCCCCAAGGGCAAAGTCTGGGTTTTTTTTCCTCCTCAGACTTGGGATACCTGAGGGCAAGGACTGTGTCTCCACCATTAGAATGGGAAGCTTCCTGAAGGCAAGTTCTCTGTCTCCTCCATCAGACTGGGGGTCCTCAAAGACAGTGTTATGAGCAAGTTGAGGGTAAGGTGTGTATCTCCAGGATTGGGGGACTTCCTAAACACAGAGATTGTGGCTTTCCTCGCAGTGGCTCTGAGGGTAGGCACCGCTTTTTCTATTGAACCAGGGCTTTCTAAGACCAACCCCTGGGACTGGGGGTTCCCTGAGGGATCGACTCTATCTCTTCAACTTGGGGATCCCCGAGAGCAGGAGCTATACCTCCCCTCAGACTGGGGGCTCCCTGAAAGCAGGGCATGTGTCTCTCCTCCTCAGTCAAGGGCTTTCTGGTACAAGAACATTCCAGGGGGACAGGGCTGGCTGGGTGATAGAAAGGAGACTGGACATGCAGAATGGCGGTCCCACTCTGGAGGAAGGAAGGAAGAAAGCTCTCCAGGCTGCCTCCCCTTTAGAAAGATGTGTGATTAATTAACGAATAATGTCCCTGCCAGGGGGTGTCAGGATGGAGGTGCCCCTGGAGCTCACCCACACAAGGAAAGGTAGGCCATCCTGTGCCCAGGCAGCTGCCAGCCCTAGGGGCTGGGGCTGCCCTGCTTTCTGGGGTCATGGGGACCAGAGGGGACAGCAGGAGCCCACCGCTGGGGACTGTCCTAATTGGATGACTTTGCAGGACAGCCAGGCAGGTGCGCTCAGCCCTCTGCTTCAGCTTGCTACAAACACATCTGCCATGGTGAGGTCTAGGGGTTAATTGCCTCCTGCCTCACTCCTGGTAACCGATATTTCATTTACTGCTCGGAGGGGGAGCTGCCCAGAGAATCAATCCCGGACAAGCATCCAGGAGACAGGGGAGCTGCGGAGGCACGGGAGCTGTTTCCCAGAGGATCTCTGAACACCAGAGGAGGAGGCAGGAGGCAAAGACCCAGAGAAGGCGGCCGATTGCTCTAGGCTATTGGGAGGGGGGGCTCACCTGCGTGTTGCCCACCCTTACAGGACCCCCAAGGGCTAAGAGAAAATCTCAGGGGTACAAAGGTTGCACTACTCCAGCTAGCTGTGCTGTTTCCCCTGCCCTGCTTTCTTCCGCATTTATTTATCTGAGTGCCCCCATAAGCTGTAGCAGGTTAGATGCTGTTAATAAGGTTATTTTCACAAGCAATGAAGGTATATTTGAAAAGCGGAACTGGAGGTGTGAGCTCCTCACCCCCTTCCAGGTAACAAACCTCAAAATCCTACAAATGAGGTGATAATAAAGTGGAAGTGAGGAGTCTACACATGTTTGGAACTAGAAGGGGGTGGCAGGGTTACTGAGAGGGGGCAGCTGGGGGCCGGAGGGAAAACAGGGGGGCTACCCCCATGCTTTCAACATGTTCCCCCTTAGTTCCACCCACCCAAACTGAGAATCAAAACCACAGAGTGGGTAACTCCTATTACACAGCTGCAAAAACTGAGACCCTGAGAGAAAGCCAAGATTTCTCAGGTTGGCTCAGGACAGAGATAGAACCAGAGACAGCGGCAAGTGGAGACACAAGGTTTGGGTTCAAGTTCTGGCCATGCTCAGTGTTTCAGGAAAAGACACTTGACCTCTCGGAGTCTCGGTTTCTTCATCTATAAAATGGGGCCGATAAAAATATCTACTTGAAGGGCTGCTGTGAGGTAGTGGGTGAGAACCCGTTTTGTAAGTTATAAAGCAAAATGCAAATGCACGATTATTATTACAACCCAAGTCTCCTGAGCCCTGTGATTTTTTTTTTCTGAGCCCCATGATTTAAACCACTTTCGGTTGTACTTCAGTGCCTGGGATGGTGATGGTGATCATCAAAGAAGATGAAGACTCTTGGGTTGTTCTCCCACCCTGATAATCCCAAAGTGAATATAGGGTAGGGGTTGGTTTGGGGTACACAAAGTGTGGAGCTAAGTGTTGAAAATGGGTGCCCTGAGTCCTCTCATGTCCAATGTGGACTCCCCCACCCTTCTGTTCTATGGCCTCCAATATGGGGTGAGAGAAGGGATGCCCCAAGGCTGTGGTCCACCTGTCCCTACTTGCTCTGCTGGTTCAACATTACTGAACATCTTCAATGGGCCAGGCTCTAGCTTGGTGTGGGCTCCAGAGATGCATAAGAAACCATCCAGAGGGGCCACCTGGGTGGCTTGGTCGGTTAAGTGTCTGACATTGGCTCCGGTCGTTATTTCACGGTTCATGAGTTTGAGCATCTCTGCTGTCAGCTCAGAGCTCACTTTGGATCCTCTGTCTCCCTCTCTCTCTGCTCCTCCCCTCTCTGTGTTTCAAAAATAAATAAATATTTTTTAAAAGGTTAAAAGAAACATGTTTAAAAAAAAAAATCCAGAGCTTCAAGATACCCACAGGGGTCATACAGAGACATCCAGGACATGGTGCTATTGGAGGGGGCGGGGGGAGGCTTCCCAAACTGTCAGGAGGAGTTTCTCTCAGGGAGCTGGACTAAAGGGAGGCTTACAGTTTTACTTACATAATGTTTGGAAAGGTTTTACAAGGTCTCCCCCTTTGAAATTTGAGCTCCCCCCGCCCGCCCCTAGGATTTGTTGCTGAAGCTGCCTTCTTGGGGATGGGGTTGGTGTGGGTAGAACCCAGGGAACTGAGGGTTTTCTCTTCTCTTGTCCAAGGGCTTGGGAAATAATGGAGCTGGGTGAACAACATATACCCTCATCTCTGTATCAACACCCAAGTCACAAGAACACCTATGTACTATTCTAAGAATTTCAAATGCATTCATTTATTTAAACCTTACAATGATCCCACAAGATAGTTACGACGAACACACCCATTTTTTGCATGAGAAAACTGAGGCACAGAAAGGTGAATTAATTCACCCAAGATCATACGGCTTACCCTTTCTGGGAGCAGCCCTCTTGCCTGGCCATTCTCGGGAGCAGGAGAGGGGTTGAATCCCACTCCCTCCCAGCCAGAACAGTCTCCCCAACCAGGTCACCTGGCACGCCTGCCCACAATGCTTGCTGCCCGGCCAGCTTGCACAGGGGCAGGGATCCTGCCTTTCCCCAGATGGTGAAGGGTAAATTTGAGGGTTCCTTCCCAGGTGCCCAGGGCACAGGCCCCTTTGCTCCCTGAGTGAGGACCCCAGCGTGGATCAGGACAACTGCATAGGGCCAGGTAAGTACCAGACCTCTCCAGCCTGCCCAGAGCCAAGGATGGGTCCGCTACACCCTGGCCTATTTCCACTGCCTGCGGAACACCTGTTCATTATTCAAAGCCCAGGTCCATTGCCTGCTCTTCCATGAAGGCTTCCTGAACTTCCCCCAGCAGTCACCTGCAGGTCTCCAAGGCCACACCGAGAGCATCTTCCACATAACAATGGCTGACTCAGTACATAACACTGTGCCTGCCACATAATAACCACTCTACCATAATAGCAGCTATTCAAACATCTGTCACTCTCCTAAACTTCCACCTCCTGCTGGTGGGTGCTGTGATGCACTGCCTAGGTCTCCTTCAGGACCAAAAGATCTGTTCCCCAGCTGCTGAGAGTGCTGCCGGCAGGTGGCTCTGGGCTAGCAGCCCCCTTCAGGGATGGCCTCTGCTGATGGGGGGTGCCTTGCCCAAGGTCCTGCCCACTTCTTAGGGCAGCCTGTTTCCAATGATAGATTAGCGTGAGGGTGTAAAGTCCTGGTCCCCTCGCAGGGCTTTTACACTCAGGACACTTCTGAAGACTCTTCCACGCGTGTTCATTCCAAGAGCACATCCCAGTAAACTTCCTGCACACTGATCTCCACCTCAGAGTCTGCCCCATGGAGTACCCAACCTGCGACACCTACCCCAGATCTCATCCATTCACTAATTCCTTCAGCCAATTTTATTGAGTACCCGTGATGTGACAGGCCTGGTAGCAAAGGCAGGAGATGGAATGTGAAACTAACTATCCGATGGGTGATCACATCTCCTACCTCCTGGAGAAGGCAGAAGTCAAGAGGGTGACTCTACCAACCTCTACCATAAAATCCACAAACTTCCCTGCATCTGGGCCCCTCCTCTCTTACTTCTTTTTGCCTCCATGGAAGAGCTGTCCCTCCTTCCAGGGCCCAACCTGTCACTGTGTTCTGTATCCAAGGCCCTCCCACCAGCGTACCAAATCTGCCGTTGTTTGTCCAAGACTGTTCTGGTTTTCAAACTGGAAGTTCTATGTCCTGTTAAACCCCTCAGTCCCAGGTGGGCTAACTGGAGTGGTTGATCAGTGTATCCTCCATGTTTGCTGGGGACCTCACCTAATTGGTAATCAACACCTCTCTTTACTCTTTAGCGGCTGACTCTGTATCAGCTCCTTCCCATCATCCTTCAAAGCTCGCCTACCTTTAAAAAATCCTCCCTTGACCCCGCATCTCCCTCCAGCCTCTACCTCCTTTCTCTGCTCCCCTTGACAACCAGAGGACCTAAAAGAGTAGTTACAACTTTCTCACCTCCCACTGTGGTCTGGCTGCTGCCACTCCTCTGAAATGGCTCCCACCAAGGCCAAGTGTGAACCCCTTGCTGATAAACTGAGTGGACACTTTTTCAGTCTTCGTTGTGCTTGACTTCTGTGCTAGGCTAGACTTGAAGGTCTGGATTTTTTTTTAAATGTGTATTCATTTTTGAGAGACAGGGAGGGATAGAGAGAGAGGGAGACACAAAATCTGAAGCAGGCTCCAAGCTGTCAGCACAGAGCCCAACATGGGGCTCAAACTCATGGATGCGAGCTTGTGACCGGAGCTGAAATTGGAAGCTTAACTGACTGAGCCACCCAGGTGCCCCTCTGGCTGGGGTTTAAGGATGGCAAGAGTGAGGTCCTGAACTTGGTTCACAGACCTTTGAAGATTGATCTATATCTGGAGCAGCTAATGCCACACGCAGGTGCAAGGAGGTGTAGTGATAAGTATTCGGGGAGGATGTGCCTCCCCTCAGGCTCCTTTGAGCACCTAGGCTTGGTGATCTTGTCAGTTGCAGATCGTGAGAGAGCCACACACACACCTCACCAGAGCTGAGATCCTGTTGCCTTTCACAACATATTGGCCATATCAGCCCAGAAACATCTGCCGCCACACAAGGCAACATTCTTCACCTAACCCTCACATCTGAGTTCTAGACCTCGAGATACCAGTTAGGCCAATGCCAGGCTAATCTCCCTTTATCAGCATCTGCAGTGTTGGGTCCAGGGGATTTTCATTTGTGTCCACTAAGGTGGGCCTGGCCAGGCCCCACCAAAGCTTCTCAGCATCATGGGCTCCGATGACTCTCTTACCAGCAAAATTCTTTTCCCTTGGATTCTGAGATCCAAGGAACAGTTCCTTTGGCTTCAACTTGCATGCCACCTCCCCCCAACCCTCTTTTTCATTCTCTTTATAGCCCATATATCACATCATTTTTAGTACTAGCTTAATTGTCTATTTTCTCTCATGGGCTGCAACCTCCATGAAGATAGGAGATGGTGTTTATCACTCACCACCCCACCCTCTGGGCCCACCAATAAATACTTCATGGACGAATGAATGCAAGAATACCTATTATCATCTCATCGGATGTTGGCAATATGCCGCACTTACATTATTTCTAATCTTTGTAAGTAACAAGCGAGGTGTCCCCTGTCCCATTGCCCACAGCCAGGACAGCCTCTGCTCCCTGTCTTACCTCACCTTCTCCAGTTAACTGTCCAAACCAGAATTGGACCAAGGCAAGACCAGGCTGACAAGGACACAAGAGGAATCTGTTTCCCTGGTGGTTCCTGGGGATCCCAAACCTCTGTTAAAATGCACATCTCTGTGAGAGGGGATGGGACCCCTAAGCTGGAAGCCATGCTTTAGGAGTTGTATTTCTCCTGGGTAGTGCAGATGGCAAGAATACCCTGGTTTTCTTGTAGCTTTACAGTGACAGCACTTTGTATCGTTTTCTCATGTTACTCTCGCCAAAACAGCAATGCTATCCCATTGTAGAACAGGCAATGGAGGTCCAGGTAGGTAATGGAAGAGTTTGGGTCAAATAAACCAGGTGTTAAATAGTGACTCTACTATCTTGATGTCAGGCCCACTGAGGGAATTTTGCCTCCTGCTCTCTTGGATGCCTCAGACCTTCTCATTGTCCCAGGGTGGGGACAGATCAGGTTAATGAAACTGGTCAGCAATTGGCTCCAGGCAGGCATCACCTGTTTCATCCTCATCAGATTCATACAAAGCTGTCCCCTTACACATGCTAGGGGTCTGGAAGGCTTTCACATCCATGCTGTGTTAGGTGAGTAGGAAGGACAGGGTATTTACCCCATTTTATAGACGAGGAAACGGACACTCAGAGAGCAGCAATGACTTCCAAAGTCTCAGCACTAATTGGTGATTCAGTCACTAGTGATTGGAATCGGGCTTCCTGATTTCAGTGCAGGGCTCTCTCTCTCTCTCTCTCTCTCTGACCTCCACAACCTCCAGTATTGAGGAGCAGCATGAGGCTGGCCCACCAGAAGCCAAGCAGCTGGCGATTATGAAGGATGGAGACAGTGCTGCCCAGCGGTGCCCTAAGGGGCCGAGCCTCGTATTCAACCACCAGTCCATGCTATTCCTGACGCTGTCAGAGTCAAAAGGGTGGAATTGCCATTCTCTGTCTCCACCGGCTTTTCCGTATCAAGGCTGTTCTCGAAGTTCATTCTTGGGATGGTCGCGGAGTGAGAAGAGACCCTGGACAGTGGCTAAAAAGTCCCTCTTGGATCGGTAGATGCCATCGTAGCCCACAGAAAAAGGTTTGAAAACGTGCTTGATATCTGGTTGTTGCACGTGGTGATGAACCCAGTCCCAGGGACGGCAGCGTAGGCCGCGGTTCCCCGGTACCCCAGCTCCACACGGGTTTCGCCCCGTCTGGTGCGGCCATAGTCGGAGACGCTGCCTCAAAACCAGCAGGCAGTAAGGGGAAGTGCGCAAGCGCACAGTTGACACTTCAGCGCTGTACTTTGTTACTTAGGAAACAGCCAATCAACGATCCGGACGGTGACCAATGGGAAGCGCGGATGAGCCGACCCGGCTAATTTGAACGCGCGGCGCGGGGCGAAGGTTGGCGCGGGTGGCGAGCGTGTGGGGTGAGCTCTCCGGTGGTCCGGGGCTCACGGCTGCGGCGGACCCGGCTGTGAGCGGAGACACCAGCGACGGGGAGCCGAGGAAGGGTAAGCTCTGGCCCACGGCGGAGTCGGCCCCGCGGGCTCCAGCGCTCAGGCGGACCCAGCCGCTCAGGGCGGAAGCAGCTTTTGCGCCAGACCCAAAGGTGCAGCGTGGAGACCCAGCAGGTTCTGGGTGGCTCCCTCCGAACGGGACGGGGCGCGGTGGGGGGAGCAGGGTGCTTCCTTCCACAACTGCGTGGAGATCGGGATCCCTCTGCTCATTTGTACAGGACCTGGACGGGGTCGACACAGCAGCACGGGGCCCGGCCCTCTGTGCATCCGCTCTGTGAAAGGTCCTCCTGCTCACTAAATCTGGAGACCTGGGACCCTTGCACGTCTGTGTGGAGTAGCTAAGACCCTCTCCGCACATCTATACGGAAAAACTGATTGCAGAGCTGTGCCAGCGGCCGTAAATTTGTTACTGGGGCAGTCAGTAAATATTTGATTGAGTAAAGGAAGGAATAAAATATCTGTATGACAGAAAACCATGCCTTCCGCCACTGCTCCTAGGATGCCTCTCCTCTTAGCTTTGGCACTTTTGACCCCTTAAGATAAAACAGGACAACAGAATACATGTGTAGAAAAATTTTTAAAAGGAGTTAGCAGAAATTAATGAAATAGAATTTTACTATGTAATAGAGAAGATTAACTTAACCAAAGCTGTATCTTGCAAAGACTAGTAAAAAGGCCAAACCTCTGTCAATATTGATTAAGATATAAGGAAAAGAAATAGAAAAATGATGTTGGGGGGGGGCGACTGGCTGGCTCAGTCAGAAGAGCATGCGACTCTTGATCTCTGGGTGGTGAGTTCGAGCCCCACGTTGGGTGTAGAAATTACTTACATAAATAAAACTTAAAAAATAAAGAAAAATGATCTTAGGAATGAAAACAGGAGCATAACTTCAGTTACTGAGACATTAAAGAGAGAGACTTCAATGGAACACCCTTTTAACAATGCTTTTGGACAATTTTCTAGGAAAAAAAAAAACAACTTAGCAAAACTGACTCAAGAAGTTATGGGAAAATTTTTTTTAATGTTTTATTTTTAATTTTTGAGAGAGAGTGAGAGAGAGACAATGCAAGTGGGGGAAGGGCAGACACACACACACACACACACACACACACACACACACACAGAATCTGAAGCAGGCTCCAGGCTCCAAGCTGTCAGCACAGAGCCCTATTTGGGGCTCAAACTCATGGACTGCAAGGTGATGACCTGAGTCGAAGTCAGAAGCTTAACTGACTGAGCCACACAGGCACTCCTTTAAAATTTTTTTTTAATGTTTTATTTTTATTTTTCAAGAAATTATGGAAATTTTTAACACACTTAGGTCCATTGAGGAATTGAATTAGTTTCAAATCTACCCATTAAGAAAAAAGAAAAACCCACCAAATTCCACCAGAAATTTATGAGCAATTAGAAGAAAAATTCTAATCTACAAACTCCCCTTAAAAAAAGAGAAAACATTTCCAGTCTATTTTGTGATACCAGAAATGAGACAAATAAAATTACCAATCTTTTTTGTAAATGTAGTTGTTAAAATCTCAAAGAAAATATTAGCCATCAGAAGTCAGAAATGTATATTAAAAAAAATACATCATGGGGTGCCTGGGTGGCTCAGTCGGTTAAACGTCCGACTTCGACTCAGGTCACGATCTCGCGGTCCGTGAGTTCGAGCCCCGTGTCCGGCTCTGGGCTGATGGCTCGAGCCTGGAGCCTGCTTCGGATTCTGTGTCTCCCTCTCTCTCTGCCCCTCCCCGTTCATGCTCTGTCTCTCTCTGTCTTAAAAATAAATAAACGTTAAAAAAATAAAAAAATACATCATGACCAAATGGGGTTTATCCCAGGAATATGAAAGTGGTTTAACATTAGAAAAATCTAATACAATTTACACATTTACAGATTAAAACAGAAAACATATCCCATTAGGCACAGAAATAGAATTCAATAAAATTCAATACCCATCCTTGATTTTTTTTTAAATTTGGTAAAATAAAGGTAAATTTCCTTAAACCAACCAAAGGTGAAATAATAGGGGCATCCCCTATACAGTTAGGAAAAAGATAAGATTGTTCGTCGTTGCCTCCATTCAAGATTGTACCGGAGGTCATAGCCAAACTACAAGACAAGAGAAAGGAATACAATTAAGAAAGAAATAAACACAGTTCATCAGTTACAGCCTTAGGATTGTCTATTTAAAAACCAAAATAGGGGCGCCTGGGTGGCTCAGTCGGTTAAGCGTCCGACTTCGGCTCAGGTCACGATCTCGCGGTATGTGAGTTCGAGCCCCGCGTCCGGCTCTGTGCTGACTGCTCAGAGCCTGGAGCCTGTTTCAGATTCTGTGTCTCCCTCTCTCTCTGACCCTCCCCCGTTCATGCTCTGTCTCTCTCTGTCTCAAAAATAAATAAACGTTTAAACCAAAATAAAACAGCTCCTTCCTCTGATCGACTACCGATAGAAAGAACCAGTGGTGTCTGGATGTTGCCCTGTGGGTACCAAAGTAAGGGGAGATGGGAATTGCAAAAGCCCAGCTACAGAACAGAATAGTCTAGGATGAAACAGAATGCCTCTGGTGACAGTCAGAACAAGGTCAAATTCTGGCCTTACCACTTACCATTGATGTGACTAGTTCCTTCGGGAGTCTCAGTTTCCCTTGTAGAGTAGGATTATAACAATTGTATCAACAGCCACAGAATGAGACAGAATGAGATTGTTGTGACAGTTAATGACACCATTTGAAAAGCAGTTAGCATAGTGCCTGATACATAGTTATGTGCTCAATAAATGTTAGCTATAATAGTAGTTATTCTTAAACTTTTGGATTCAGACCCTACTCTTCTCTGGCTCTTATCCATCCACTGCATGCTGGACCTGGTGCCTACATATCTGGACCTGATGCACAGACTGTATCAGAAGAGGGTCCTGCTCTCTTGAAGCTTGAGGACAAGAAACACACGTGTGATGAGCCCCCTGGGTGGCTCAGTTGGTCAAGCATCTGACTCTTGATCTCAGCTCAGGTCATGATCTCCAGTTTGTGAAATCGAGCCCCACGTCAGGCTCCTGCTTGGGATTCTCTCTTTCCACCCCTCTCCCACTTATGCATGTGCGCTCTCTCACTCTCTCAAAATAAATAAGTTTTAAAAAAACAAAGAAAGAAAGGAAGAAAAAGAAAGAAAGAAAGAAAGAAAGAAAGAAAGAAAGAAAGAAAGAAAGAAAGAGACATGTGAGAGATGTAAGGGAGTGATGAGGGGGATTACAGCAACCCCTATGAAAATAGAATGTCCAAGGGCTAGGCACCTTCGCTGCCTTCTCAGCTCCTGATGTCTGCAGGCAGATCCCCTCAAGTCCTCAGAAATTCTCCAGGGGCTTCTAAGGAGTTTGTTCTTTTTTGGCCTGTCCCTATGAGGGTGGGCAGAGAAGCCTACCCTGAAAACAACTGAATCTTGGCTTCCCAGCCCCAGCTCGGCAGTGAACTAGCCTCTGGGTTTTAATGAGCTGCCCTGGGTTAGAAACAGGACGTGACTGTGGCTGGCTCAGAACCCTGAAGATCTTATTAAAGAATCATCTCCCTTGTACTTTGGGCTGAAATGCTCTTTCCAACCGAGGATCAAAGCAAACTTGACAAACGTTCTCTCATTAATCTCCCCATCCCCCTGGGGTGGGAGCAGATCAGTAGCTGTTCTCTCTGGCTCTCGAAGGGGGAAGCTGATGCGACGTTGACGACATTGACGTGGTATGGCCGGAAAGACCTCCCCACCAGTCAGATGCAGAGCGGAGACCAGGACCCAGACGTCCTAGCTGCAGCCATGCCAAGTGTCACCATACCCCCTAGCCTGTGCCCCCAGCACAGTCTCAGGAAGAAGGAAAACATCTCATTAGGCAAACAGTCTGCCTCACTGGCCCTCAGGAGGCAGAGAGGAGAGAACTGTAAAGGTTATGTGCACTCCGTTGCCAGTGCCCTTTTTAATTTCCTGCTTAGAATGTTAGGCTGCTTTGTGGCTCCTCCTCAGCTAAAACCCTCCTGGTGGGGGGCTGGGACTGCCATTAAGGCAGCCAGTGTAGACCTAGATGGTAGTGCCAGGTACCCTCTGCCTTTACTTCCCTGGGTATAAGAGTAGGGCTCCCTGGGGGCAGGAATGCAAGGATGGGAGACAGGAACCCTCTCCGAGTGTTGAAAATTAGGTACAGTCCATATATCTGAAAGTGCTTGCAGAATACATTATGCTGGTTACATAAAAGGGATTATAATTATTATATAAACATATGGGACAATTACAACAATGTGATCATGAGAGCATAATATATAATATCATTATAAGGCAGTGTAGTCAGATTGCCTGGGCTGGAACCATGCTCCATCACTTACTAGCCTTGGGATCTTGGGCAAGTTGCTTAACCCTCTCTGTCTCAATTTTCTCACTGAAAAATGAGTATAATAATAGTATCTATCTTGTGGGATTGCAATGGAGATGAAAGGAGGTGGTATCCATAAGGTGCTTCAAACAGCCCCTGCATAGTGAGCATTTAGCTCTTATGTTTATTATGGCAGTCTGATTGCTGGGACAGGAAAAGAACTATACAGTGTAACAAGATTATTATTGGTTGATATCTTCCCCTTGTTTTGTGTGGGGAAGAAATTACAAAGTGTGGGGATAGGGACTGAGAGTTTCAAATCAGCTCAATTCTGCTTCATTCCCAAAGGAAAAACTGAGTAATTTACTGGAGTATTAGGGAGAAATCTCACTTTTCTTTCCTGTCAGTAGGACCTAGTCTTTCCTGGGAAAGCATTCATCTATTCATATCCCCCAGAAACAGCCCCTGTTCCTAAACCCTGTTAATATATCCCTAGAGGTAGGCTGAACTTTTCCAGGATATCCGTGACTCCTGCATTCCAGAAATTCCATCTCTACCCTTGGTAGGCTGGCTTGAAGGAGAATGAAAAAAGCAGAGAGAGATGTGAGATGAAATCAAGAGGGAATAGACAAATAAATGTTTGGAATTATTACCGGGTCAACATTAGGAAATCTGTCTATGCCATCCCCTGTATTAACAGATTAAAGAATAGGGCACCTGGCTGGCTCAGTCAGTGGAGCATGAGACTCTTGATCTGGGGGTTGTGAGTTCAAGCCCCATGTTGGGTGTAGAGCTACCAAAAAAAAAAAAAAAAGAAAAGAAAAAAAAAAGGAGAAACACTGTTATCATCCAGGCTGCACCAAAAAAAGCATTTGATAAAATGTAATGTCCATTCCTAATGGACAGTGGAGGGTAAGGAACCAAATATAGTAGAGCTAAAAATAGAAAGTAACTTTCATTTTTTGTAAACTATATCATCATTTAATTGAAAAACCTATGAGAATCAATGACAGTCTATTAGAGAAATCAGTAATGTGGCCAGATACAAGATCTGCATCCAGAAAGGAGTTGCTTTCCCATATTCTGGGAGAAAAAAATAGAGAATGCAATTTTATTTATTTTTTATTTTGATATATTTATTTTTAAAGATTTTATTTATTTATTTATTTATTTATTTATTTATTTATTTATATTTTAAGGAGGCTCCACACCCAGCATGAAGCTCAAACTAACAACCCTGAGATCAAGAGTCTCATGCTCTACCGACTGAGTCAGCCAGGCGCCCCAAAGATTTTATTTTTAAATAATCTCTACAACCCTAAGGTCAAGAGTTGGATACTCCACCAACTGAGCCAGCCAATCGCCCCTGAAAATGCAATTTTAATTTTTTTTTTAACGTTTATTTATTTTTGAGACAGAGAGAGACAGAGCATGAACGGAAGAGGGTCAGAGACAGAAAGGGAGACACAGAATCTGAAGCAGGCTCCAGGCTCCGAGCTGTCAGCACAGAGCCTGACGCGGGGCTTGAACTCACGAACCGCGAGATCATGACCTGAGCCGAAGTCAGACGCTTAACTGACTGAGCCACCCAGGCGCCCCTGAAAATGCAATTTTAAAAAGGGCCTAGGGGTGCCTGGGTGGTTCAGTCGGTAAAGCTTCCAACTTCAGCTTTGGCTCAGGTCATGATCTCACAGTTCGTCAGTTCGAGTCCCGCCTTGGGCTCTGTCCTGACAGCTCAGAGCCTGGAGCCTACTTCATATTCTGTGTCTCCCTTTCTTTCTCTGCCCCTCCCCTGTTCATGTTCTGTCTCTCTTTCAATAAATAAATAAACATTAACAAAATTTAAAAATAAAAATAAATAAATAAAAAGGGCCTAATAAAGACTATATAATAACCAATAATAAGCCAATCAAGAAATAGACAAACTCATGTAAGGAAAACTGAAATTTTACTGAGGATTATAAAGTTGTGAACAATGAAAAGATAGAAATATGTTCCTAGATGGGAAGACTTGATGTTATAAAGATGTCAATTGTCTTCATGTTAATTTATGAATTTTTTTTAATGTTTGTTTATTTTTGAGAAAGAAAAAGACAGTGCAGGTGGGGGAGGGGTAGAAAGAGAGGGAGACCCAGAATCCAAAGCAGGCTCCAGGCTCTGAGCTGTCAGCACAGAGCCTGACGCGGGGCTCGAATCCACGAACCGTGAGATCATGACCTGAGCCAAAGTCGGATGCTCAACTGACTGAGCCACACAGGCGCCCCTAATTCATAAATTCAAAGTAGTCCCAATTAAAATCTTAGCAGGTGTTTTCATAAAACTCTGTAAGCTGATTCCAAAATCATCTGCAAGACAAGATGCCCAAGAATAGCCCAGAAAAGAACAAAGGTGATGTGTGTAATGGAACCACTGCGATTACAAGTTACTACAGGAGGAATCTATCAGTAGAGGAGAATAGAGAGCCCAGAAATAAATTCATGTTCATATGAGAATATAGTTATGTTAAATGTGGCATTTCAAATTGGTAGAGAAAGAATGCACTATTGAATAAATGGTCTTGGTATAATTGCTTACCATTTGGAAAGAAAAGATATTAAGAGGGTCTCCTGGGTGGTTCAGTCAGTTAAGTGTCTGATTCTTGATGTTGGCTCCGGTTGTGATCTCACGATTTGTAAGATCAAGCCCCATGTTGGGCTCTTCACTGACAGTGTGGGGCCTCCTTGGGATTCTCTCTCTCCCTCTCTCTCTCTGCCCCTCTCCTGCTCATGCACATGCACATGCATGCTCTTTTTCTCTCAAAATAGACGAACATTGAAAGAAAGAAAGAAAAGGTATTTAGAAACCTCATTCACAAAAAAATTAATTCTGTCTGGATAAAGAGCTAAATGTAAGAAAAAGTATGAGACAGAAATATAAGAAAATTACCTCGGGGAAGGAATATCTTCTTAAATATGACATAAAACCATAAAAAAAAGAAGGTTGACACATTTAGCCATTTAACAATGGAAAACCTCAGGGGCGCCTAGGTGACTCAATTGGTTCAGTGTCCAACCCTTGATTTCAGCTTAGGTCATGATCTCGTGGTGGTGAGATCAAGCCCTGCATTGGGCTCCATGCTGGGCATGGAGCCTGCTTAAGATTCTCTTTTTCCCTCTCTCTCTGCCCTTTCTCCACTCATTCTCTCTCTCTCTCTCAAAAATAAATAAATAACTTAATTAATTAATTAATTTTTAAAAATGGAAAACTTCTGGGGCGCCTGGGTGGCTCAGTCCATTAAGCATCTGACTTCGGCTCAGGTCATGATCTCACGGTTCCTGAGTTCAAGCCCCTCATCTAGTGAGCATGAGACCTGTTTCTGGTGAGCATGAACCCTGCTTCAGTGAGCCCCACTTCTCTCTCTCTCTCTCTCTCTTCCTCCCTCCCTCCCTCCCTCCCTCCCTCTCTGCCCCTCTTGGGATTCTCTCTGTCTCTCCCTTTCTCTCTACCCCTCCTCGCTCACTTGCGCCCTCTCTCTCAAAAAACAAAAAAAACAAAAAAAAAAAAAAAAAAGGAAAACTTCAGTGTGGCCAGGGTAGGATTTTTTTTTTTTACCAATGATGCATGGTTGGTTTGATACCAAGAGTAATATCAAAAAATTTACCACATCAACAAAATAAAGGAGAAAAAAACCCACATAAACATATCAGGAGGTGCTGAAAGATCATTAGGTAAAATTCTAAACATTCCTGATAACAACTTGAAGTTAAAAAGAGTGAAGGAAATTCCTATTATGATAATTAACTATTTGTCCAAAACTAATTTCTAAATAGTGAATCACTAAAATGTTAGTTCCTTTAAGATCAAGAGCAAGACAAGGATGCCCGTTATCATCATTATTATTCAACATTGTTTTGTAAGTTCTAGGGAATGCAATAGATAAGAAATAAAATATTTGGCGTAACCATGGAGAAAAAAAGGTAAAAAAAATTTTTTTTTCTGATCTATAACTGTACTCAGAAAACTCAGTAAGTTCTAATAAAAACAATTGGAATTAGTAAGAGTTTAAGGGGAGTGGGTAGAAGGCAAATGTATAATTAACAATTGTGTTTCTTCCCCTAGCAATTACCACCTGGAAACGGAGATGCAGGAAAGTTCTCCTTTCATAAGAGCAATTAAAGTACTTGGGAATTGTATTCCAAAGACAATTACAGAACCTATCTGAAGAGATGAAAACCTATAAAATCTTAACTGAGGGACATAAGAAATATCTGAATAAATAGAAAGGCAATAGCCATGTGCTTGCATGGAAAGTTTTAATGTAAAATAAATGTGTAAACAATACTATTCCAATTTGTAATCCCAATAGGGTTTGGGGGTTGTGTTCTGGGTTGGGGGTAGAATTGATAACGTTTTCCCAAAGTCAAGTAGAACAATAATGCATGGAAAATAGTTAAAAGATTTCTGAAGGGGCACCTGGATGGTGCAGTCGGTTAAGCAGCCGACTTTGGCTCAGGTCATGATCTCAGGGTCTGTGAGTTCGAGTTCCACATCGGGCTCTGTACTGGCAGCTCAGAGCCTGGAGCCTGCTTTGGATTCCGTATCTCCCTGTCTCTCTGCCCCTCCCCTGCATTCTCTCTCTCTCTCAAAAATAAATGTTAAAAAAATTAAAGACATTTATGAAAAAGAAAGACTAATGGGGCAGGAGGGGCGGTTGGAAGGGGAGGTGGTTCTTGCCTTACTAGAAAAAAGCATACCGTAAAGGAATGAGATGGAAACTGTGGCACTGGCACGGGTGTAGACAGATTTGTGGAACATAGCAGCCCAGTCGTGGGCCTCTGAAAGCACTAAAGTCATTTGGATAGGTGGCATTTCAAGTGAGAAAGAGATATTTACTGATGGGTGCTGGCAATTCTTATTCTCTTGAGGTATCAGATGAAGATCAGTTGTTGGGGAGGGAGCGAGAGAAAGCCTTTGACCGGCAACAAGGCTGAGGGGGCGCCTCGTCAGGCTGAAGGTCAGATTGGTCCTCATCTCCATTGTGTGCCTGCCCAGGTGTTGCCATGGTGATGGCGGTAGAGGACAGCAAGGTGCGTGTCGTGGTGCGGGTCCGGCCTCCCACCCCACGGGAGTTGGAGAGTCAGCGGCGGCCTGTCGTTCAGGTGGTGGATGAGCGGGTGCTGGTGTTTGACCCTGAGGAGCCCGATGGGGGCTTCCTTGGCCTGAAATGGGGCAGTACCCATGATGGCCCCAAGAAGAAGGGCAAAGACCTGACATTTGTCTTTGACCGGGTCTTTGGTGAGACGGCCACCCAACAGGACGTGTTCCAGCACACCACCCACAGCATTCTGGACAGCTTCCTCCAGGGCTACAACTGCTCAGGTGAGAATCTGGGCAGCGAGGAGGAAAAGCCCTGGTTGGTAGTGGCCTTGCCTCCCTGCTTCCTTCTAAGGATTTCATCTGCCCTCTGACATGTGCCCACCTTCCCCTCCGCTGGGCACTTGCTGAGGAGGGTTTTGGCCCTTTCATTTCCTGTGGGTCCTCCATTCATTCTCCTTTGTGAAACACTCTACTGGGCTCTAGAAGCAGATCAGACAGACATGTTCCTTGTCCCCTTCATGCTTGCGTTCTAGAGGGGGGAAGACATTCATCACAAATCACCCCCACAAATGCATGATCACGAATGGAGGTTAGTAATGTGAGGGAAGGAACAGCAGGCCTGCAGCAGAGGAAGCTGCCTGAACTGGGGAAGGGAGAAGCTCCCACTCAGAGCAGAGACCCCTTTGCCCTGGAAGCCCCAAGCCCACAGGGGAGCTGGGCCATAGGCATGGAGAACTCAAAAGCCGCAGTGTGAACTCGGTGGGATGCGCGTGGGCAGTGGCAGTGGAGCTGTGCACAGGGAGGCGGAGGAAGGGGCTAGGGGAGAAGGGGAGGGCTGGCCTGGGTGGAAATGCGCAAGGGGACCCCTAGGGAAGGCGGATCTGGCCCTGCCACCACCCTACCCCCACTCTGTCCCCCACAGTGTTTGCCTATGGGGCCACCGGGGCTGGGAAGACGCACACCATGCTGGGAAGAGAGGGGGACCCCGGCATCATGTACCTGACCACCATGGAACTGTACAGGCGGCTTGAGGCCCACCAGGAGGAGAAGCGATTCGAGGTGCTCATCAGCTACCAGGAGGTAGGGCTGTTCCTTCACAGGCCCTGGGCAGCCTCACCCCTCGTTCTCACAACCCCTAAAGGTGGGGGGAAGGGAGAGAGAGTGGGGAGAGAGGGTGGTAGGAAGTGGGCCGATGGGGGCTCGCTGAGAGCCCAGAGAGCATAGACGCAGCTCTGAGAGAGACTGCACTGGAATTAAACCTGTCCGTCCTGCTCTCGCCATTTAACACTATCCTGCAAAGTGCCACTCCTGGCATGGTGTTCTGTCATGCTGCCCCTGCCCTGCACCTCAGGCCTCTCTCTTGCTTCCTTTCTCCGCAGGTGTACAATGAGCAGATCCACGACCTCCTGGAGCCCAAGGGGCCCCTGGCCATCCGTGAGGACCCCGACAAGGGCGTGGTGGTGCAAGGACTTTCCTTCCACCAGGTGTGGGGTTGGGCTCGGGCGGCAGGAGCGGCCCCAGGGTTCTCTCACCAGGCAGTTTGGGGATCCCCTGGATCGTGGGGTGGTGGTGGGAGCCAGGAGGTGACATTGGTTCTGAAGAGCAGCTCTCCCTGTTGGGGGAGAAGCCCCGTTTGGGGAGACCGCAGCCCCCTTCCTGGGCATCTCTTCCGTAGCCAACCTCAGCTGAGCAGCTGCTGGACATGCTGACCAGGGGGAACCGCAACCGCACGCAGCACCCGACTGACGCCAATGCTACCTCCTCCCGCTCCCATGCCATCTTCCAGGTGAGAGGGGTCAGGGGTTGGAGCCTGAAGCTGGGGCTCCTGATACCCAGCACCCCCTCACCCCTGCCATCTGCCCCCAGATCTTCGTGAAGCAGCAGGACCGGGTTCCAGGTCTGACTCAGGCCCTTCAAGTGGCCAAAATGAGCCTGATTGACCTGGCTGGTTCGGAGCGGGCGTCTAGCACCCACGCGAAGGGGGAGCGGCTGCGGGAGGGTGCCAACATCAACCGTTCTCTGCTGGCCCTCATCAACGTCCTCAACGCCCTGGCCGACGCAAAGGTAAAACCGCAGAGACCCGGGGTCCTTCTCAGGGTGGGGACTGGGGGCCTAAAGCCAAAGTTCCTTCCCTCCAGCCCTGGGTCTCAGCCTGGATCCGTCCAGTCCGGCTACCTCACCCCATGCCCCCTTCTGTCTCCCCAGGGCCGTAAGTCTCACGTGCCCTACCGGGACAGCAAACTGACCCGTCTGCTCAAGGACTCCATCGGGGGCAACTGTCGCACAGTGATGATCGCTACCGTCAGCCCCTCCGGTCTGGCCTACGAGGACACATACAACACCCTCAAGTATGCTGACCGGGCCAAAGAGATCAAACTCTCGGTGTGTGGCAGCCAGAAATGGCCATCCTGTTGTGGGGGGTGCAGGAGGAGGAAGGGGTGGGACCCACACAGCTCTCTCCGCTACCTGAGTATTCCCCCAAGGCAGAGGGAAGAAGTCCCCGAGGCTCAGTCTTCAGGGCGAGTCTGCTATAGAAGCCATGTAGTACCCATCCTTGGGAAGACTCCAGTTGCGGGAGAGGCAGGACAGTCTCCAGACTTGAAAAAAATAATAAGGGATGCCTGGGTGGCTCAGTTGGTTAAACGTCCGACTCTGGGTTTCAGCTCAGGTCATGATCTCACAGTTCGTGAGTTCGAGTCCCGCATCTGACTCTGTGCTGACAGCTCAGAACCTGGAGCCTACTTCCGATTCTGTGTCTCCCTCTCTCTCTGCCCCTCCTCCACTTGCGCTCTGTCTCTCTCCGTCTCAAAAATAAAAAACATTTCAAAAATTAGGAAAAAAAAAAAAAAAAGGGAGGCAACGGAAGGGGGTGGCCAAGTGCTGGCCAATGATCTTTTTCAGACTTGTTTTTAGCAGCAGGACAATATTTTCAGCCAAACAACATAAACAGTAACATGTAACACAGATAAAAGCAGAGTTGTCCCTGCCTCCTCTGAGGAGCCCTGATGCTCCTGGAGCTGTTGCTGGGAAGCCCCTGGCCTAGTGAGAGTGTATTGGTCAGGGAGTCAGGAGTCTTGGGTTCCAAAGCATCCTTCTGCCTCTTGCTGTGGTCCCAGGCAAATCGCTGCCCTTCCCTGATCTGTTTCCCCAGTCGGGAGGGTGATTCTTGAGAATGTGAGTAAAGCGCCTAGCATAGTGCCTGGTCATCGGAGGTGGTGGCTAAAAGCCGCTTTGAATGAACACGTGAAATCTCTCTTGTACCTTGCCCCCCTCTCTGCCCCGCATCTTAGCTGAAGAGTAATGTGATCAGCCTGGACTGTCACATCAGCCAGTATGCCACCATCTGCCAGCAGCTGCAGGCTGAGGTGAGGAGCCCTCCTGGGGAGTTTGGCCGGGAAGCAGGGCGCCAGAGGTGAGCAGTGGGGCGCCGCCAGGGCTCCGTGCCCACCCCTCAGCTCCTGTGCTCACCTGGGGCTCTGAGAGGCTGGGTTGCTCTGACTGCAGGTGGCTGCCCTGAGGGAGAAGCTCCAAATGTACGAGGCGGGAGCCCAGGTGCCACCGCAAGACCTCCCGAAATCCCCCAGATCCGGCCCTCCCCAGCAAGCGTGAGTCCTGCCTCCGTGCTTACCCTCTTTAGCTCAGCAGGGAAAACCCCCCTTCCCCAGCTTCTGTGCTGCCACCTGGGGTTGAGGGTTCCCAGCCAGTGCCCAGGACACTGATTGCCACCTCCAGTGCTCTCTCATTTGACACAGCGTATTCTAGACAGCCCTAATAGCACCTCTCAGTAAAATAAGAATAGAAGAAATGATCTGTGTCAGATGAGTTAGTGACACCCCCCCAGCCTGTATAAGGAGCATATACTATTTAAAAGAAGGTAAAATTAACAGACAAGCATCCTTGTTTCCTAAGCCAGGAAATCACCAACTCCCTCTCTCACCCTCTGCTACTGCCCACTTGTTACCCAGGCATCCATCCCTTATGGTTCTCTACCACCTGGTGCCACAGAGACCCCACCCCTCCCTGCTTTCCCCACCTGACCCTGTTTCCCGCCTCTCAAGTCCCCTCCTTTCCCCCTTATCCTTCCCAGCTGCCCCTCACCGTCCCATCTTCCCAGCCAGCCCTGCACCCCAGAGCTCCACCCAGGGTCTGCAGTCCTTCCAGAGGAGAGCCTGGGGCCAGAGGCCCCGGTGGGGAGGGTCATGGAAGGGAACTCTCCAGACCGGGAACCGCCCCCAGAGGACAAGGAAGACGACCCAGCCGAGGAGGTAGGACCTGGAGCTAGTGGAGGGTTGGAAGCAATGTCCCTCCTCAGCTCACAGAGTCTCTTCAGTTCTGGGCTCCCCACCTGGATGTCTTACGTGTTAGTCATTAAGGGGCTTTCAGATCCTGTGCAGGAAGGGGCGTCCCTGTCAGAGCCTATGTCTGGAAGTGACAAGCATGCATGTTACCAGAAGGGGAGCAGGGAGAGAGGAGGAGTCTGGGATGGAGAAAGGATCAAATGGGACCCGGTCAGCCCAAGATCCCCTCTTTCATCCCCCTTGGAAGAGGGAAGGATTTTAAGATCTGCTTATGTGGGGGAGGGTGGCCATCCTGGCCCCTCTACCTGTGACTCCTCTCCTCCTTAGGTTCCAATCCAGGTACCAGAGCAGACCCTCAGACACCCACTGCCAAGGTCCCCGGGCCTGACCCTGCAGCCCAAGCCAGACACGGGCTGCCTCTCACCACAGAACTTGGGCAGGGACTGTTCTAAGCAGTAGGTGTCTTCTCGTTCTTCTCCGGGGTCCAGGGTGGCAGGCGATGGGTTCCGACCTTCGGGGGTGGGGGGGGAGCCGGTGTTCGGCACGTCGCCAATGCTCTGGTTCTGCTCTAGTTGAGAGTCGAGTCTTTTTCCCTCAATGTTGTCCCTGATCTGCTTTCAACGACTTAAGATTATCACCTACTCTGTGTACTTACCCGTCATCTCTATTCTTCCACATAACTGGTGAGCAAAACACCAAATTCCATCCAGAATTTGGCTGGCAAGCACCAAGTTAGGGCAGGGCTGCCTGGCTAGTGCTGTGCTTCCCAGTCTGGGGGCTGAGCTGCCCGTCTGTCCTCTGCAAGGAGGAACCAAGCAGCCAAGAGAAGTTGGGTGGCGGGCTGAGAAAGGGACAGCCGTCCCGAGTCAGGCGTTTATCAAGTGTCTTCATCAACAGATTGTGGCTATTTCTTCTCAGAAGTAAATACAGACCACCACCCAGAGCCAGAGAGAAATGGATTCTGGACCCTTCTTTCTGTGCTTAATAGAGAGGTGCTGCTAGTATGTTTTTCCTTGGCCCCTAGACCATAAATCCCCTGCCACTTAGCTTTGCTGCTGCCAACCCCACTCCTGCCTCCCCAGCACGCTTCACGCTAGGCAGTATATTTAAAGCTTCCGGACAGAAGGGCCTGTTTAATTTTATTTCTTGTTGGGGAGTGTCTGTTCCCTACTCAGCAAAAATGCTGCAGCCTGAATAATCAGCGGCTCATTATCTATCTCCTGCTGCTGACTCCCCGGGGCCCTGGAGTGGCCAGGATGCACTGGCAGGATGTCCCCTTGGCCCCCAGGGCTCCCACTGATGAGTCAGGGTCCCTTCCCTGTTCTGGCGTCCCCCGCTATGAAGAGGGAGAACTCCAGGGCTCTCCTTTCTGCTTTGCCTCTGGTTTTGTGATCCCCGACAAGGTGCTTCACTCTTAGCTATGATTTGGGGAACATAGGCTTTATTCTCCTTTCTTCTTAGGGCTAATAACAGACACTAATAAAATGTGACAGAAGACCCCATGTATCAGGGGCTACAGAACATGCTAGATCCTCTCCATACTTGGAAACACCCTAACAACCAGATAATAGAAAATCATTTCTCTTTGGCTTTAGACTTTAGAATCTTAGACCACCAGGGAACTGAGTGGATCTTAGATTTTCCAGTTCAGTGGTTTTTCAGGATGTTTTTTAGCTACAAAGTCCTTTCTTCAAATGAAATCTTATGCTGAAGTTTAATATGTAGAACAGATAAAGCAGAGCTCCATTTTAAATGTCCTCTGATGGGTTTCGTGAAACCTAATTTGGAAACCCGTGGTATAGGCCAGCTCCCCACTTGCCAGATGGGGTACCAGGGCCACACGGCCAGAGGGACAGGGTGAGACCAGGGTCACCTGACATCCAAGCCCATGCTTTTCTCCCTAGACACTCACTTTTCTCAGTGGTCTAATCTTATAATGTGTGGCTCAGGCAGATGTAGAATGAGTTTCTGCTGTGTCCTTTTTAATTTATATCCGGCCTTCTTTCAAAAAGGCCTGGTGGCTGCTTTATCAAATGAGTTTGGATTCCCCAAGCAGACAGTGAAGGCAGAGGAGGGGGCTCAGGGATGGCCGGGCAGGTAGAGCTACCTGAGGATAAATTATTGGCCAGGAGTAATCCCCACCCAGATAACTGTGTCCATTCTTTCATCAGAGGCGTGCCTCACAGGAAGGAAATTTGCCTTATTAGAATCTAAATGTACAATATCAATAATCGCATTACCCTCATAATTCCCTTTAAATAGCCCCTCAGTGCATGTGAAGTGTGCATTGATCCACACCAGCTCTTTCAGGATCCCCACCATTAAGTGGACTGAATGCGTTTTCGAGGGTCTTCTCAGAACCGAGACGAACACAGCATATCTAATCTCATCTCCTCTTGTCCTGACAAGCTAGAGGTTTTTATTCTACCGGTCACAGTTAATTTTACAGTGCTTAGTCCTCTTTAAATACTTTATATACCAAATAATTCATTTCATCTTCCCAACCACCCTAAGAGGTGGGTGTATTTGTTATCCCCGTTTTAAGGATGTGGACACTGAGGTTAAGTAGTGCCTCCAAGATCACACAGCAGCAAGTGTGGGAGCCTGGATCTGAGCTGGCAGGCTGACCTGAGCCTAGCTCTCACTGCTGCTACCTTACATTGCCCCTTGGGTGGATGAACTTACTCAAGGTCAAGTGCTAGTAAGCGGCAGAGCTGAGAGGAAACTCGGACCTTCTGGTCCAAGGCCATTTAGTGCCCTTTCCCTACCTCCCAGGTCATTGTCTTTGTCTGGGCGCATATTTAGGGGTGAAGCCTCCCTCCTGCCTTGCTTGTGACCATCTCCACCAGCCTTGGTCTCCAGCAAGGGGGTAGCAGGGCAAGAGCCACAGCTGGGAGGGCGGGGAGGCCGGCGCACCAGTGTGGGGGGCAAGGCAGGAGGGAGCCAGGGGACCCGCCCTCGTGTGCCCCTCACCGCCGGAGCAGTGGGGCCAGGTCTGAGGAGGGGCGGGATCCCCTCCCCTCCCTTCCAGGTTGGCCCTGAAGGTGCTGTGCCTGGCACAGCGACAGTACTCCCTGCTCCAAGCAGCCAACCTGCTGACCCCCGACATGATCACAGAGTTCGAGACCCTACAGCAGCTGGTACAAGAGGAAAAAGCTGAGCCCAGAGCCGAGGCCTCAGGCACACCCGGCCCGGCCAGGGGGGCACCTCTGGAGCTGCGTGTAGAGTCAGGTGAGTCTTGCCCCTGCTCTGCCTCTGTCAATGCCCTCTCCAAGACCCAGCTCGTGCTGAGGGGTGGCTGGGCCCTCAGCTGCTGGGTCATGCCGCGGTGGACAGGAGTCCCAGCAGACCTGTGGAGTTAGGGGCTCCTGTGTCTCCCCCAATTCTACAAATTCTCCTTCCTTCTGGATGGTCCCTGATCTCCCCTTAACACCTGCCTTCTCTGTGTTCAGAGTCTCCAGGATACTCTGGCCCCGTGACCCGGACCATGGCAAGGCGACTGAGTGGCCTCATGCACACTCTGGGGGTCCTACCAGGGCCTGACCGCACCCCAGCCCAGGTAGCCCGGCGGCCCACAGAGAAGAAGAGGAGGAGGAGACCGAGCCCCTCAGAGCCAGACAGCCCCCCAGCCCCGAAGCTGGGGACCAAACGCCAGCGCCAGTCCTTCCTGCCCTGCCTGAGGAGGGGGTCCCTGCCTGAGGCTCAGCCTTCACTCGGGCCCACCACCCCCAGAGGGGGGAAGACCTCCTCCTCCTGCCACTCCCCTCGCATCTGCCCAGCCACAGTCATCAAAAGCCGGGTGCCCCTGGGCCCTTCTGCCGTGCAGAACTGCTCTACTCCTCTGGCCCTGCCCCCTCGGGACCTCAACGCCACCTTTGACCTCTCAGAGGAGCCCCCCTCAAAACTGGGTTTCCTTGAATGCACTGGCTGGGAGAATGTTCCCCAGGAGCCGAGCAGGCTGGATCAGCCCTTCATCCCCAGGTGGGTCTCCCTTCCAGCCTCCCTCCCATCCTTCCAGACCAGGGATGGGGAGTCGGCGAGGGAACAGAGGTGCTGCAAAGAGTAGAAGCCAGCCTGACTCTCAGAGCCGGACATTTGCTGTCTTTCCCCCTTTGGTCTGAGCAGTGTCGCTCCCCAGGCCCGGGACTGCTGCTCCTTCCTGGCTTGTCTGTCCATACTTCAAAGCTGCCGGCTCTGTGCTGGTTTGTGGCATGCCCACAAGGAGCTAACGGGACCCCCTCTCAGGGACGGCCAGCAGGGAGCAGGAATAAGGAGGCGGCCTAGCCCTCTCTGTGCCTCTGCATCACTGGTACTCTCTGGCTCAGTCTCAGTCCCAAGTCCCGCTGATAAATATGTGCTCCTGCCATTTCCACCCTCCAGCCCAGCATTTGGAACTGGGAAGGGGATCCTCAGAAAAATTTTACTCAGCCATTTTTCAGTGAGACGATGAAGCTCTCAACTTCACCTTCCACCCACAGGAAAGGGGAAGGATGACCAGCTCGGGACAGTCCAAAGCCAAGAACAAATGGCAGACTGACCTTGTACTTGTGAGGCCAAGGGCGGTGGGCTGCCCACACCCCCTGCCCGTCCTACAGCCTGCACCACCTCTCGGTAACAGACTCACAGCCAGGCAGGTGTAAGGGTCAAATTGTTTGAACTCCGGTTCCCTGCACGTGCCAGAAACTGACATCTGGATGTTCTCCCAGAACAGGCCTGTCACTCAACTGTCAGCCCAGGCCGAGTGAGGCAGGGAGAGGAATCCACCTCTAAGTAGGAAGAAACCTCAGAGGTCATCTTATCCAACCTCCCCACCCGCCGAGCTGGGGGCTGGAGGGAGGAGGCGCTGGCACCTTTTCCTGGTTCCCTCCTGACCTGCCTTCCTTTACCTCCCTCCCTCCCGCAGTGGACCTGTACCCCTGTTCACCATGAAAGGCCCCAAACCAACATCTTCCTTCCCTGGGAGCTCAGCCCGCAAGAAGAGGCGCGTTGCGAGGTGAGGCTGGGGGAGTACGTGGGGAGAGACGGAGCTTTCTCCGGGGCAGCGGATGCTGAGCCAGCTACGGGGCTCCGCTGTGTCTCTGGACCCCTTGGAGCCAGTAGCAGGGGTCCTGTGAGCAGGGCCAGCATCGGATTCTCTTACTGAATGAGGTTCCCTTGACCCTTGCTAGTACAGGATTGTACCAGAAGGGAAGGGTATCTCCCTTCTTTAGTGAAACGCTACAGGCTCCTCTCCATGAGGGAGACGGTCAGTGTTCACTGGTTAATCTGGGGACCAGATCACCCACCCCTCACCTCTACTTCCCTGCCACACCCCACGAAGCTCTCCTTCCCACTGCCTCTTCCTGCCTTCAGATCTGGCCTTAGAAGCTCGAGCTGGTGCTTGGCCTCCCCCTGCTCTCAAGGCTTAGTGTCTAGCTCTACACCTCCACCCCTACCCTGTAGTCCCAAGGTGTGGCTGTGACCGTCCTAACTTCCTTCCTTCCTTCCCTCCCTCTCTCAGTTCCTCAGTCTCCCGCTCCCTGGGAATGGCCCGTGGCCGCAGCCGCATCGCCCGCCTCCCCAGCAGCACCTTGAAGAGGCCAGCTGGGCCCCTCACAATCCCAGGTGACTGGCACTGGGGACAGGGATGGTCTGGGCCACAATGGGAGATGCAGACAGGAAGTAGGAGGGGACAGGAGGGCCAAGACCCAGGTGAAAGGAAGGCCTGGGGTATTTCCCAGCGTTTTAGGGACCCTGATGAGAGAAGTGGGAGAAGAGTGGGGGTGGGGAGCAGTGGGACAGAACCTGACTTTCTTCCTCCCTGCCTGTCCCCATCCAACTGGCCTGCAGAACCCCCCTCCAGTCCCCGCTGCCCTGGCAACCAGAGGAGCCAGCAGGAACTGATGGGGATTGGGGGAGCCCTGTCATCTGGGAGCTCTATCACCAAGGTGTCCTGACCCACCAGCTCCTCGTGGTCCCCGGAACCGCCTGTGCCAGGAGCCCTGACCTGCCTTCCTCACCTCGGAGCAATTAAGGGCAACACCCTCTTCCTTTATTAACACTCCTCACCAGCCATTCATTTTGCTACCTGCCCTCTTTATCAATCTCTTGTTATACTCAGTTTCTCAGCCTGTATATATTCATCTTGAGTGTCAACATGTTGCTATTTTAAAGGTGCAACCACCTTACCTGTTCATAACACTCTCCACGCGAGCAGGTGGCCTTGGGGGACTTTGCTCCTCCCCTCCCATCTAACAGAGGGCTCTGTGCAGTCATGGCCGCTGTGCAATGAAGAAGGGGCGAGGATGGGATGGGATGGGATTGGGCGCGGTAGGGGCTCCCAGCCTGACTCTCCCTGGTGTGTGAGAGAGGGAGGCACCGTCGGCCTCATCCCTGCAGCCCAGAGCAGGAGCCCCAGCCGCGGGCTGCCATCCTAGTGATGATGTGGATGATAGTGGTGTTTGGATTTCCAAATGAAGATAGCTTTATCATTTCTTTACTGCAAACAGGATGCACACTCAGTGTAAAAAGAAGCGTACAGAAGAGAGGGAAATTCAGCCTTAATGCTACCACCTAGATGTAACAGCTGTTAATACTCGCGTTTATATCCTCTGATCCTTTATTTCTGCATATATACATATATATGTACATGTAGATATAGATATATTTTTTTATTATAATTAATAAACCATCTCCATTCTTGGTGTGTGTTTCTTTCCATATACCTGCACAGGATAGCAACCTTCCCCAGAAGATTCTGAGTACAGAAAGCGTTCCCCACTGCCTCCTTCGGCAGCCTGAGGTCTGGGCCTAAGGGTGAGCTCTGCTGCTTACTCCGTGGCCCCATCCCCCACCAAGGGCCTCTGCTCCTGAGTGGGTGAAGAAAGCATCCCACGTACAGGCCTGCACCATCCTTCTGCGGCCTTGGGCAGAGGTTGCTAAGAGTCCTGCTGTCAGGGAGCATGTGTAGCGGCCCCAGGTCTCAGGTGAGGCTCAAGGCTCAAGGCTAAGCCCCGACCGCTTGAACCCAGTACAATCTTCCTCCAGCTCCAAAAGCCCCACTCTCAACCCTATTCGTGGCTTTCCTTTCCACTCATTTGGGTTGTGATGGTTCAACACAGGTTCACCTCTGTCTCTCCAGGAAGATGTGGCTGGCTGAATGAATTAATAGTGTAAATAAAATTATAGGAGTCTGTGTTTAACTTGCTTCTCAAAACAAACATGTTAAAGGTGTTTAGCACATTTTGAGTAGCGTGTAAATAATGCTGCTAATTTCCAATGAGTCCTCGCCGTTCTGGGGGAGCAGCCTCCCCCTCTACCTGGTGAGCCCTGCCCCACTCAGTTTGGACTCCTATTTGGAGGAATGGAGACAAGAACACAGAAGAGGCGCCCTGGGTCCTGCCCGGCTGCAGGCATCTCACAAAACTTTGCGACCTTATGAGGTATAATGAGGAAAGAGACTCAAGAAGGTTAACAAAACGTGCCCAGGGTTAGACAGCAAGTGGCAGGGCCAGGATTCGGACCAGGGTCTGGTTCTTCGCATAACACCAAGCTGTTTGCCTTTAGAAGTGAACCGGCATTTCTTCCTGCGTGCCTGGGGTTCCCGCCTCTCCAATTAGTCTTAATGAGTTTTTTCCCTCCATGCTCCATGATTCCCACAGAAGCAGCCACAGCTCCACATCTGTAGCCCCCAGCGGCCTGGCGTGGTGCCTTGACCTTAGGAGACCTGGCTGAGTGCTGTTGGATTCAAATGGAATAACTTGCGCATTTCCTGGGGCCCTCACATATATTCATCTCATTTGATGGTCACCATCACCCTTGCAAGCACCGGGGCAGCAGGCACAGGACAAGGCGGCTGGTAACGAGGGCCAGAAGGGCAAGCCTCACACAACAGGGTCCATCGCACGAGGCAGAATCTGCCTAGGCTGGGGGCAGCCCGCAAGAGGAAGAGGTCACTCTTGACAAGGATGTTCTGCAACCGGCCATTCGCTCAGCAAACATTTGTGGCTCCATGGTGCAAGATATGCTCTCGGGTGACCCATTAAATGTACAAAGACTCTGCCAATGGAGTTAAGCACGTGTGGCTCCTGCCCTCAATCACAGGAGGTCGGGCTGGGAGTGCTCGCTGCACGGTGTCCCGCTGGCCAGGAGGCAGCCTGGCTGGTCCCAGCTTTGCAGGGAGCTGGCCAGGGCTGAGGGGGCAGCGAGCTGACGGCCAGCTCCCAGCTGACCTCCGTGGGCGGCGATGAGGCTCTGAGATTGGATTGTTCTTACATAAAGAGAGTCATCCTGGAGACACGGCAATCAATGCCCCCCGCCCCCATCCACTGCAGGCCCAGCCTGATCTAAGGCCCCTCTTCCTGCTTCACCTGGCCTCTCTCACCTTGGGGTTCTGGGCAGAGCCCCTCACTCCACTTCTGGGAGTTTAGAATACTCTCTTCCCAGGCCCTTTGCACCCATCTCCTTGCCCGCCTGAGGCCCCGAAGCTGGTGTCTGGACCCCACACTGGGGTACCAAGTCCTGTCCGATTCAGAGAACCAGGCTCAGTGCCAGGAGCTGCAGACACAGAATAAGACATTGTCCCTTCACGCAGGGAGTCGGGATGGTGCCTGTCCCTTTCACCCGAGTGTAAGCCCAAACCTCCTTCAGTGTTGGGACCTGTCAACAGAAGGGACCCCGCTTTTCCCCCTGGGTCCTCCCACCCCCAGCCATCAGCTCGGCCCCCACAGGGGACTTTGTCACCAGAGGGGGTGGGGCATGCTGCTAACTTAGCAGTCCTCCATCTCAGGCCCCTGCTCATCTGTCTCCCAGTTTTCCCGGGAATGTCCCTCTCTGGCTCTTAGCTAAGCTTGGGGGATCCTGGTTCCCAGACAGAATCTAGTTCATGGTTGTCTTCCCCTCCTCCGTGGTTCTTTCGTGAAGAGGGACCTCGGAGGGCTTGGGATGGAGGTTGTAGGGGGAGGAAGCGACCAGAGTCCCCCCCCAAGGGCCTGGAGACCATGGCTGTATTTTCTAGCTCTCCTTAAGTGTTCCCTTCAACTCGCCTACAGCCTTTCCACCCCTGTTCCCTGGCGCATCCTGTCCATTTGGAAGACCACTGGATTGGAAATAACAGGCTGCCTGCCAGCCCTCTCCTCCCACCAGGGATACATCTGGCCCCTGCCTCTCACCCTCCCAGAGGGACTCAGTCAGGCAGGGAGACAGAGGGGAGCAGGGAGCAGAACAGATCGGGGAAAGCAATTAAAAAGCAGGTCTCAGGGTTAGAGGCTGGAAAGTGGGGGGCAGGCTGAAGCGCCCGGGAGGGTGGGGAGAGGCGGGGAGAGAAAGGGTCCAAGTTTATTAACCCCAGGGCCGCAGCCTGGCCCCTGGGTCTGTGAAGGTGAGTGAGCTGATGCCTCCAACCACGAGCTGACAGCGGCCAGGAAAGAGGAAGGGGAAGGAGTCTGGGGGTTCATCCAGGAGCTGGGCCACTTCCCAGCCACAGGAGTTGGGCACTTCTCACCAGCAGAGCTGGCTTGGCACAGGCTGACAGATGACAGGAGAAGGAACCAGCCAGGGCCTGAGGTAGCCATTCTCCGGCTAAAAGGGGAGACAATCCCTGCCCTCAAGGAGCTCCTGTCTGACGGTGAACCATGAGCGCTTGCGTCAGGGAGCTCCCATCCAAGAAGAGAGGGTGTCCTGAGGGACCATATTGTTAGGGAGACTCCATTCTGATGGAAAGATATAGGTCCTAACATCAGGAAGCCCCTATCCATGGGGCCCCTCTCCTTGGGAAGCCTCAGGCTGAGGTGTAGGAGAGACCCACTCCAATGGGACATGTTGAGACACTAAGATCTTCTCACAGTGGAGCGGGCGACTCTTGATCTGCGGGTCGTGAGTTCGAGCCCCACGTTGGGTGTGGAGCCTACTTGAGAAAGATAAAATAAAATATAAAAACACCAGAGCTTCTCAAGCCAATGGAGTTGTGGGCCTCAAGTCTACGGCTGGGGAAGGGCAAGGATGGAGGGACAGAGCCCCTGGGGGGAGTCAGGGAGGCGGGAAAGCAAGCTGGGAACTGCTACTCCGGGGTAGTCAGAGGTAACTCACACCTGTCTCCTGGCAGACCCAAAGCCACACACAACTCGTGGTCTGGGGGCAAATGGTGTTGCCTCCTAGGCTCTCTTCACTGGCTGGTGCCCCCTGTGTCCTCTCCATACTCCCAGGTAGCTGTCCTGGGGAGGTACCTATACACTGTCCCTTCCCCACCCCCGGTGGAGCTAACAAGACATTCCAGCGCCCCCTGGAGGACCCAGCTCTCGCCCCTCTAGGTCCACCCCATTGCTAACGTGTAAATAGGTAAAGCACCGGGGACGTGTTATTACATGGAGTCTATGGTTTATAGAGCAGCTGCTGTGTCCGGCTTTCACTGACTTTATCCTCACAGCCACCTTGGAAGTAAGTGCGGCGAGTCCCCATTTTACAGGTGTGGAAATGGAGACTCGGAGAAAGCTCATGAAGTCATCCAAGATCACATAGCCATTGAATGCCCGTGGCCTTGCTCTCCTCTAGAGGGCACTGTCATAGCAGTTAGAAGCAACTCAAGAGAATAAATGGAGTGATTCCTCTGGGTGATACAAATGTGGGTTTTAGAAACTCTACCTACAGCTGTGAGACCCATGTTCTCCCCTCTGCGGCGCCCTGCTGTTTCTTGAACCTGGGCAGCTGCGCAGTGCCATCTAGTGGCCACCAGGGCCTGGTTCCCTTCCTCGGGGTCGGGGCCCACATGGGATGGATGGACTCAGTAGTGGCCAAGGAGTCCACCAGAGAGACCCAAGTTCTCTTCATCCCACCCACGCTTGCTGACTGCCATGCTGTGCCAGGCACTGAGAACCGGGCAGGGGCACAAGGAGAGCCAGTGGGCAGCAGTCTAGTGGCTTGAATTAGAAGCTGGCAAATTTAGAAAACGCTAGGCATCTGGTGTGTGGGTTGAGGCCAGGTGTGCTATTGATCTGTCCCAGGAGGCACTTGGGCCCTGTAAGCAGGAGGGCATCCTGGCAGATTCTGACACAGGGGAGGGGCATAGGGGGTGGGAGACCATCTTGTCCCCACCTTGGCTTGAAGTGGGGGCACATCTTGGCTGAAGGCCCTGCAGAGGGACATCCAGGCATCCTCTCTCCAAGGCCTGCAGCTTTCTGCTGTCTATCCAGAAATCAGTGTAGGGATTGGCTTGAGGTTTCGGATGGTGAGGCCCTTAGATTAGGGAGGCAGGAGAGGAGGGGCCGCAGAGATGGGGCCTCAGCCAGGCCAGAAGGATGGGAGTAGTGGGGTATGCCGGGAGCTGCATGTGTTTGAAGCAACTGGGCGGCATAGTGGGATCTAGAACAGAGAGAGGGAGAGAGAGAGGCGGGGCGGGGGACGAGTGTGTGTCTAACAATAAAGCTTGGGCAAATGAATGCATACAGTGGAGAGCCATGCAGCTGTTAAGATGATGATGTAGATAAATATTTATTGATATGGAAAGATGTTCACAACATATTGCTGAGTGAAAAAAAAACAAATTACAAAATAATTTGTACGGCATGAGCCCACTTGTAAAAAAACAAAAAAAGAATTTATAGATGTGGGGGGAAATCTGGTAGTGTTTATTATCTCCAGGTGGCAAAATCACGGCTAATTGAACTTTTTCGTTTTGCTTATCTGTGTTTTCTGATTTTTCCACAATGAATGTGTGATATAAAATAATGAAAGTTTGGCAAATGACCACAACCAGCCTGGTTCTTGTGTGGACATCTTCGGATGGTTAAGGGCTGGGCGTGGGGGATGGGTCTAGGGTCAGATGGAGGTTGAAGTTGGAGCGAGAAGCCTGGGTGACACAGGTCCAGGGCAGGTGGCCAAAGCGGGTGAAGGGGGGCCTCCCTCTGCTGCTGCCCGAGTGCTGTGTCACACACACACAGGTGCGACTCAGTGAGCCTCACTGCCAAGCCCTTCCTGCTCTTGTGACACATTTTCCCTCCAAGATGGCTTTGCACTCCCTTCAACTAGATTTTACTGGAACGGAGAGAGAAGTCCGCACACTGTGACTTGCCCGGCAAGCTGGAAGGACAGCCGCTCCCAGACCCAGAGAGTAGTGGGGATGAGGGTTTGCCCTCAGTCTTCTTCTTCTTGTAATGTCCCCTGACCTTTCCCAGCTCCCCAGTCCTCAGCAGGATCAAAAGTCATGGGGCGTCCCCTCCTCAAGATTTCCCTCCCCATGTTACTGCTCAGGTCCAGGATCAGGTGTGGCTGAAGACTTAGGGATCCTCGCCTCCCCTCTCTGTGCTGGGACTCACAGGGGAAACCTCCGCAAGCAGCCCATAATATGCCCGAATGGAGAGCATCTACCCAGTGTGGGGTAAGAGGCATTGCCCGGACTGGAGCTCAGGGGTGTGAGCGGGCTCTGGGAGCTGGCGAGGGGGCAGGCAGCCAGGCCTTGTCTACAGAGCTGGAGACCTGGCAGAGCTGGACTGGCCGCCCCCTGCCACCCCAGGGCCTTCTCCTTGTGCCCACTGAATGACTCACCTTGGCACAGACACAATAGTCAGGGGTGGGCACAGAGCCTGCTCCCCGCTGCACCCCAGCCCCCTCAGATGCTTCCGAGAAGCTCTTTGAGCTGGGGGCTTGGGCTGTACTCTGCCTAACAGCCTGGCATCTTGGGATAAAGACAACACAGCCCCCCAGGGGCTGCCCTCTCCGAGTGGCGCCCTGACCAGTGGTGGAAAACAAGGCTCTATTCAGCAAGTGCCCAGGAGAAGGGATCAGAGGCCCAGGCATGGGCATGGGCAGCAGGGGGGTGGGGAGAGGAAGGCTGCCCGCTTCCCAGAAGTCCAAGGACACAGATGAGTGAGGGGCCTGGGTGAGGCTCTGGCCATGAGGGATCAGAACAGAAGCGGGGGGTGGATCTGAAGCGTCAGGCTATAGGGCGCAGGCCCTGGGCTACCTAGTATGGGCCCAGTGGCTCCTGGGTTCCCAAACTGACCCATCCCCAGAGACCTTTCCCATCCTTTCAGCCAGATGCGTGGGAACTCGAAGGAGATAAATCTCCAATGTGAAAGTGAGGTGAGGGGTGGCCAGAGAAACAGGGTGATGTAGGAACAAAGACAGGAGCCGGGACAGCCAGCTCATCCATAACTGCTTTGTGCAGCTGTCAAGGCCGGCTCCGGGCAGGGGTGCATAGAGGCTGAGCAAGGGGGACAGGAGTCCGGTGGGACTGAGGCAGGAGCTTAAGTGTGGCCCAGGGAGAAGGCCAGGGAACGCAGCCTCTGCCTCTCTTGCCCCCTCGGGGCTTCCACATTCCCTCCATCACCCCCCTTCCCGCCGACTGCTAGACAGGGACTTTCACTGACCTTCTAGACAAAGGGCTGGTGTCCAACTCCAGCCCACAGCCCTAGACTTTCAGGGAAAGGGGAGAAAGCAGGAACGTGGGACGCCTGTGTTCCGAGGGGAGGAGTCCAACAGTCTGCTAGGAATGGGGCTAGGCAGGAAACTGTAACTGTAGGCTGCTTCTGGAGGCTGTGGAGGAACCGGGTTTGTTCTTTGCCAAAGTCCCAGCACTTAGCGGCCGCTAGAAGCAGGAGTGCTGAGTAGGGAAGGCCTGGGTTATGGGATCTCAGAAGTGGAAAGCAGGTCAGAGGTCATCTGGTCCAGCTCTTTCTTGGCCCACTTTCCCAGAGAAAGGGCCTCCTCACCCAGTGGTCAGGGCCCCAGACCCAGCATCCGGCCCCAGGCACTGCCCACTAGTACCTCTGTCTGTGGCGGGGCTGGGGCTGGCGTGCTCAGGAGGCCCTGCCTCTGGGCACAGTGACCTCGGTGGGGTGAGAAGAGCTCTCCCCATGGCCGAGCTGTCGCCCAGCCCCTCCCCCTCAGGCTATGCCAGGGGGGCGTTGCCAGGGGCAGCTTGGGCGGTGCCAGGCCGGCCCACGCCTCCATAAAGCCCTCGCTTCCCAGGAGCGGGCAGAGCTGGGCCAGCATGGAGAGGAGACGGGTCACCTCAGCCGCTCGCCGCTCCTACGTCTCCTCCTCGGAGATGGTGGGGGGAGCCCTGGCCTCCGGCCGCCGTCTGGGGCCGGGCACCCGCGTCTCCCTGGCTCGGATGCCGCTTCCACTCCCGGCCCGGGTGGACTTCTCCCTGGCCGGGGCCCTCAACACCGGCTTCAAGGAGACCCGGGCCAGTGAGCGGGCAGAGATGATGGAGCTCAATGACCGCTTCGCCAGCTACATTGAGAAGGTGCGCTTCCTGGAGCAGCAGAACAAGGCGCTGGCTGCGGAGCTGAACCAGCTGCGGGCCAAGGAGCCCACCAAGCTGGCCGACGTCTACCAGGCTGAGCTGCGGGAGCTAAGGTTTCGGCTCGACCAACTCACCGCCAACAGCGCCCGGCTCGAGGTCGAGAGAGACAATCTGGCGCAGGACCTGGGCACCCTGAGGCAGAAGTGAGGAGGGGGTCCAGGGAGAGGGACCACATGAACAGGGAAGATGCCCCCCGCCAGCTCCAGCAGGAGTGACCGCGGTCCGGCCGGGTCTCGGGCAGGGGGCTCTGCCTCCACGCTCCTCGGCCCCTCTGTTGCCCCACCTCTGGGAGGCGAGGGCTGTCCTCGCTCCCCAAGATGACCGGAGGGCCCTGGGTGGGGGGGGCGCCTAGAGTCTCAGGGACCTGATTCCCAAAGACCTCTTTGCACCTCCCCACTGGGTGGGGAAAGACCCACCCAAAGACCCCTTTGCACCTACCTCCCCACTGGGTGCACTCTCAGCACCTCCCCACTGGGGCAAGCTCTGTGGGAAGAGTCAGGGACCCCACAGGCAGGGTCTCTGCACTTCACTCACGGCAGGGCCTGGTGGCCTTGTGGAGCCCAGGTCCGTACAGAGGAGGAACGGGAAGAGAAGACTGGTGCGCCCTAGGGGGACTGGGCTCTGGGGGAAAGGAGGTGAGGGAGGGAGCAGGCAGGCCTGGCTTCAGAACACAGGTGATGCTGCCTGTCACCTGCTTATGACCCTGGTCAGGCCACTTCAGCTTGCAGAGCTGTGAAGCAGAGATTCTAATAAAACTCATTTCCAAAAGTCAGAGGAAACCCCAGGGACACGGTGTTTTGCTGAGCTGGCAGGGCGTGCGTGTGTGCCCTCAAGTGCAGGAGGATGAGTGTGTTTGTGCATGCGACAGTGAGTGTGCGCCGGCAGAGGGGCCTGTGTGAGCAGGAGCAGGTGCACCAACCTCGATAAGGCACCTCAGTAATGAGTTAAAGCAAAGTCCCTTGTCTGCTCACCCTCCTGGTCAAGGCTCTGTCTAGGACCCTCTGTCCCTCGCTTCTCTCGCCATTCCACTGGTCCTGGGGGTGGGGGGAGGGGGTGGAGGGTCTCTCTGGCAGCCACCTCCAGGGAGACTGGGGCAGGGGTCCAAGATCCTCAGAAGAGCCTGGACCCAGGAATGTGTCCCCTTACCCCAGGCTCCAGGATGAAACCAACCTGAGGCTGGAGGCCGAAAACAACCTGGCCACCTATCGACAGGTCAGGGGGGTGGGAGGGGCAAGGGAGGGGGGTAAGGGGTTGAGGGCAGCTCGCCCAAGCACAGCCCCCAAGCCCAGCCCTCCAGAGCAATGTGCTGCTCTCCCCAGCCACAGAAGGTGGGATCAGACAAGGCGAGGGAGTGGGGAAGAGGAGTCTGGGGTCCCAGCAGCCTTTTGCACCCTCCCTACTCCAGGAGGCAGATGAAGCCACCCTAGCCCGTCTGGATCTGGAGAGGAAGATTGAATCTCTGGAGGAGGAAATCCGGTTTTTGAGGAAGATCCATGAGGAGGTAAGGCCAACACAGAGGTTGAAGCCGACGGAGACAGAGAGGGTGAGATTGAGAAATACACAAAGACAGACAGAACAAAAGTGAGAGAGAAAGAGAGAGAGAGAGACAGAGAGACAGAGAGGCTGAGGGAGACAGAGACAACAGAGCATCCTCAGCCCCTGGTAAGATTCTCACACACTCACCCCACTTGCTGAGAATTATAACAGGCCTTGTGTCTCTCATTTTTTATTTCACTACAGCCCCGTGAGGTAGAAACCCTTCCAGTACTGTCTCCTTCTCACAGAGGAGGAGACCGAAGCCCAGAGAGGTGAAAGAACTTGCTGAGGTCACACAGTCAGTCTCTCTGACATCACCCCCACTGCCACCTGTCTCCATTTAAGTGAAAGCTATTCGTTTTTAAAAGACACCACTGAGCGCTGACTTCAGATTACGGATTAGGAATCCACGACTCTATGGAACCTGGAAACCCACAGGCACACTCGCAGTGCTCCTGCCTGGCCAAACCTGGGAGGACCATGAGGCTCCCAAATGACCCTCTGCCTCACCTAGCCCGTGCCATGCCACTGCCTCTAACTAGGACTGTCCCATTTCCCTTAGCCAATGTCAGGGTCCACGGGGCAGGCAGACAAGGGCATAGCATTGTGGGGAAACCCCAGCTGCGGCCTGGGCCCAAGCCCTGGCATCCCTTCTCTCATCCTGGCCAGGAGGTGCAGGAACTTCAGGAGCAGCTGGCCCGGCAGCAGATCCATGTGGAGATGGACGTGGCCAAGCCGGACCTCACGGCAGCCCTGAGAGAGATCCGCACGCAGTACGAGGCAATGGCGGCCAGCAACATGCATGAGGCAGAGGAGTGGTATCGGTCCAAGGTAGCCCTGACTGTGGGCCAGCCTGCCTCCTCCAGGCAGCCCTCCTGGCTCCATACAAAAGAATGGGGGAATGGGGTAGAGAAGGCTGGGAGAGGATCCTCTTCGGGTGATTGACCTTCACCAGAGACGTGAGGTGGCTTCCCCAGGGCCACACAGGTGTCATAACTTCCAACAAGTACTTATCATGACTGTTAATTATCATTATTACTGTTCCTGCTACTGTTCTTGCTAGCCAACATTGTTGTGTGCCAGGCCCTGTGCTTTGCAGGCATTATCTTACTCACTATGAAGAAGGTACTATTCTTTGACAGATGAGAGAATTGGAGTCCAGAGAGGTTAACTAATTTGCCCGAAGTCACACGGTTCCTAAATGGTAGAACTGGGTGTCTAACCCTAGCCATTGCCCTTGGGAGCCTTCATTCTTGATGCCTCTGCTGTGTCCTGGGTTACTGAGCATCCACTGCCTGTCAGCACCGCCCAGGACACAGAGACATGTTCGACCAGGGAGATATGATGTGCACCCAAATATGGTGTCTAGAGAGAACACTGCTGGGCAGAGTTTATATGCGGGTGGGTGGATATTGTCGAAGGGAGGGCATTTGGGCTCGGCAAGACTGGCAGCCTAAGGACCTGAAGAGAAGAGGGAAGGGGCTTTCTGAGTGCAAGAAAGCACGGAGGGGCAGTGGCCCGGGGATGCTAGCCCAGGGTCCAGGCTGAGGAGTATCAGTGGCAGAAGCCAGTGATGGTTCTGGGCAGGTCAAGGCCTGATGGAGCCATGAGAGCTTCACTCCAAGTTGGGGGGAGAGAGGGCTATTAGAACCCGGGGTTCTGCTCACCAGAACCCCCTGTCCACAGCAGAGGAGGACAGGGTTCAGGCTCCTGGATAGAGCTGCCAACCCAGGAGATTCTGGATTCTGTGGCAAATACCATCTGTTCAGTCGTCCCCTGCCCAAGCACTGTGCTCAGTGAGGGAGACCTACAGGGCGTTGTGTGCCCTCCCTCCCTGGGTCTCCGTCTATGGGAATAATCCCACCCAGAGCCAAAGTCCTGGGGGAGACCTGGACACCAAGCCTGGGGTCCTGCCCATCTCCCTGATTTCCCAGAGACCATGCCTTCCCACCTGCCCAGACGTGCGCCCCAGACGTGCAGCCCAGCTGCGCCTCCGCTTAGGATCCTCTCCCCACTAGTTTGCAGACCTGACCGACGCCGCAGCGCGCAACGCTGAGCTGCTCCGCCAGGCCAAGCACGAGGCCAATGACTACCGGCGCCAGCTACAGGCCTTGACCTGCGACCTGGAGTCCTTGCGCGGCACAGTGAGCGCGGGGCCTCAGCGGGTGTGGGCAAGCCGGAGGGGGGACCTGCAACCCTTGCAGCCTTGCAGCCTGGAGAGAAGGGCCCGGGGCGGGCACCAGGACTGAGGGCTGGGGCTCTGAAAAGTTACTTGGCCGGGAGGGGGGGGCGGCGGGCAGAGGCAGGGCAGGGGTCCTGGTTGGGATGGGTGGGGGTGGTGTGACTCTACCCCGAGGCACCAGCCCGCTCCACCCACAGAACGAGTCCTTGGAGAGGCAGATGCGGGAGCAGGATGAGCGCCACGCGCGGGAGGCGGCAAGTTACCAGGAGGCACTGACCCGGCTGGAGGAGGAGGGGCAGAGCCTCAAAGACGAGATGGCACGGCATCTGCAGGAGTACCAGGACCTGCTGAACGTCAAGCTGGCCCTGGACATCGAGATCGCCACCTACAGGAAGCTGCTGGAGGGCGAGGAGAACCGGTGAGCCCTAGGGAGTCAATCCTCCCTGCTGCCCCTCCCTGGTCTCTCCTTGCTCCTTTCAGGGACTGCCTTATACAGCCTGCGTCCAAGCCCCTCCTATCCCCGTACCCAGCACAGTGCTGGCCTAACACACAGTTATATTCCATAAATGTTTGGTGAATGAATGAATGAATGGATTCAATTCAATCCATGAGATCCCAGGGCAAGGACTTGGGTCACCCCCCAAACTAAAAGGCTCGCTCCCCACCCTCCCAATGAAGACTGAACTTCTTTTCCCTCAACTGACCTCTTTTGCCTCCTCGGAACTTTCTTCGCCACTTCCTCCTCCCTTCTGCCATCTTCTGGGCCTGCACTGTCCTTCCAAAAGACATGTTCCCCTCCCAGACAATACCCCAGCCCCCTGCAGACTCTTGCAGCCCCAGAGAGCATGTTGGCTGCTGGGGAAAGCCAGGGGATGGGCTCAGCCTTTCCTGGCAAGGAGAAGGGCCTCAGGCTGTCACGATAACCCTGGACCGGGACCTGACCTGGGGATGACCTTGGGCAGCCCAGTCACTCTTCTCCCTTTGCTGTCTTTCAGCATCACTATTCCCGTGCAGACCTTCTCCAACCTGCAGATCCGAGGTCAGTAGAGCAGGGCCCTGTGGGCAGGGTGTTGGATTCCCGCTTCCTGCCCCGTGTGGGCTGCTGCTCTGGCGTGGGGCCAAGGACCAGGGCAAAGGGGCCCAGGGGGCCTTCATAATTCACCACAGAGCTTTCAGCCAGAACACAGTATCCCAGGGCATTCCAGGTGGGGCCCGCAGCTGCTCCTGTCCTGCTCTGCCCTGTGTCCTGCTCCCTAACCCTGCGCCCCATCCTATAGCAGAACCGGGTGAAGGTCTCAACCTCTGTCCTATCCGCAGATCCCTGAGCAAGCTCTGCCCATCTCAGTGTTTTATGTTTATGTTTTTGTTTTTTTAACTGCTTGTCACTACAGGGGGCAAAAGCACCAAAGAAGGGGAAAGTCACAAGGTCACAAGACATCTCAAAAGGCTCACAATACAAGTTATACCAATACAGGCTCACCAGATTGTAAATGGAGCCCCGCCGGCTCTCGGTTAGCAGCCTGCCTCTCAGACACAGTGCTTTTCTCAGCTTGTCGGGGAACGAGCCTCACCAAGCCCATTTTCCCTGCCCTCTCGGGCTTCCTCCTCCCAGGTTTTCCCCTAAAGGGCCAAGCTTGTGTCATTTTCCCAGCAACCTCAGTGCCCAGCCCAGGACCTGGCACAGAGTAAATGTAGGTTAAACTAGCAGAGCTGGCTGGTGTTCAAAGTGATATGTCCTCTGGTGCTCAGATGAGATGCTCTGGGGCCTCTGAACAAACGCCAACCTCTGCCTTTCCTCTTCCCCATCATCGGGAGGCCCCTAGGGTCTTGCTGTGCCCAATGGCCAGGTTCTCTGCTTGATTCGTCTGTCCCCAAGGCTCCATAGCTCAGCTCAGTGCTGATTCAGCCCAAAGGATCATTTCCCCCTGGACTTCTGCTCTCGTAGTGGATAAAGTTTTATGCTCCCTGCTCTTAATTTTAAATATTAGTGTGACATGTTACATTTTCCTCTCTGGGGGGGGGGGGACCTAAATGACTTCTTACTTGTAAGTGGGCCTCAAATGATTCTTGTCTAAGGAAAAAAAAATCTTCTGCTCCACAAATTTAGGAACACTAGATATGTGTATCTCCCAGGGCTTAGTTCAGTATCAGAAGTTTAACCAGGCAGAGTGGGTCGTCGAGGTAATATTGCCAGGTGCCAAACAGTAAAGGGTCAGTAGGGCCCAGAGAATTAGCAGAGGGAAGAAGAAGAGGGGAACAGGAACGGGAAAGGGACCCACGATTATTGAGCACTAACAACATGCTAGTCACTTAACATACATTATTTCAGTTAAAGGACTCCTCATTCCCACCTAGAGAAGTAGACCCCATCATCCCCATTTTGCAGATTAGGAAACTGAGGCTGGAAGAGGTAAATTAACTTGCCCACAGTCTTGTGGCTGAGCTGGGACTTGAGGTCTGGCCTGCCTGATTTCAAAGCTCATGTGCTCCTTCCTTGGCACAGTGCTGGGTGGTCAGAAAGCCAGGTGCCAGGTGACGGCTTGCAGAGGGACTGAAATGCAGCCAGGCCAGGAAAGTGAGCAGAGCACTGGATGGAGCAGCCAGGCCTTGCTTAGCACCATGGGGACTTTGGGGGTCTTCATCCCCTTTGAAAAAGCCTAGGCCCGGGGCACCTGGGTGGCTCAGTCAGTTGAGCGTCCCACTCTTGATTTCAGCTCAGGTAATGATCCCAGGGTCATGGGATCAACCTCCGCATTGGGCTCCACACTGAGCCTGGAGCCTGCCTTGCATTTCTCTCTCTCTCTCCCTCTCTCTCTCTCTCTCCCTCTCTCTCCCCCTCTGCCCCTCTCCCTGGCTTGCGCTCTCTCCTCCTCTCTCTAAAATAAAAATAATATTTGAGGAACGCACCTGTTGGGATGAGCACGGGGTGTTGTATGGAAACCAATTTGACAATAAATTTCACATTAAAAAATAATAACATAAAATTTAAAAAATAATAATAATGAAGGATCCTAGGCCCTCTCTGCCTGGTTGGGATAGACTTTCATACTCAATCCTCATGATTGTGGGTTTCATAGAGAAGTTGGGGGTGGGGGAAAATGTCTAGTGACCCAAGAGCCCACAGGCCTCTTGTCCCCATGTCTGCAGAAACCAGCCTGGACACCAAGTCCGTGTCAGAAGGCCACCTTAAGAGGAACATTGTGGTAAAGACCGTGGAGATGCGGGATGGAGAGGTAAGGAGGGCAGACCTGAGATTCTGGCCCCATCAGGTTCTGGCTGCCTCCAGGAATTTTCGAAGCCAGGCTTTGGAAAAAAGCCTGAACTGGCACAGAGAAGGTTCTCAATCACTCGGAAAAGCTTCCCAGGGAGGCTCTGGAAGAGGGGAAGGAACCTGGATGTAATTCAGTTCCCTATCCCTTCCACTGGCAGTTCTAGGGAGCCTGGGTGCCTAGGCACTGACGGGTCTTCCCCCGTCTCACCCTGACTCAGATGCCCCCAGCACCAGGCCTGGGGGAGAGAAGAAGAAAATTAAAGTTAGCAGTTTTCACTCCCATCTTTCAGTTTCCAGCTTGATAAAAGGAACCCGCCAAAGGAAAGGGAAGAGGGGATTTGGCATAACCGCCTTGCCATCACGCCAGCAACAGTACTGGCTAATCTTACCATACCAGGCCACCATGTGCCAGGCATGGTGCTAAGTGCTTCCAGGTGTTACCTCATTTCCTGACAACTGCATGGGAGAATTCTGGTTCCCAGCATAGAAAAGAAAGACCCAGGAAAGCTGGGGACTTGTCTAAGGTCACATAGCCTAGTGGTAGTGGGCCTGATGTCTGTGTGGGCCCCTAACTAATGTGCTGTGCGCTTCTCTGTCCCCTGCAGGTCATTAAGGAGTCCAAGCAGGAGCACAAGGATGTGATGTGAGGCAGGACCCCCAAGGTGGCCCCTACCCCATAGTGTGAGAGGCCTGAGCAGGAGATGGGATTGCTCTCCCCGTCTCTGATAGCTGATTTCCCCAGACCCGAGTTCCCACCCACCCCAGCTGTTCCCCTCATCCCTCGGTCTCTATGCCAGCTCGCTGCCCTAAGCTCTGTCAGTACTAGGCCTGCACCCCCTGCCCCCTGCACCCAGTAACTCCAACTAACAAGGCACTCACCCCAAAGGGTGAGCAGCTTGGGTTAGAACTAGGAGGAAGGAGAGAAGGGGGGGAAGGTAGGGGCCCCAATAAATCACCTGGATTTCCCTACTCCCCGTTGTCATGGCAACTGTTGGCGGAGCCAGAGGTCCCTGAGGGTACCTGGGAAGTGGGCCTTTGAGTGTCCTCAGGCTGCTGGAGAAAAAGGAGACCCTGGGACAGGAAAGGGAAATTCCCACAGAGGTTTCTTCTTCTAGACTGACCCTGAGCAGTCTGAGAGCGGGTGGGGCCATCCTGCCACCTGGAGTAATCACCAAACAGAATACCTGGCCTGCCCAGATCCCAGAAGGGCCTCCTGGGTGATGATTCAAGTGTCTCAGTCCCACTGAGCTGCCACGTGGGCACCCTGTCGGCATGCCATGGGCATGTGGGAGCTTGATTCTCAGGACTTGGGGGATCTATAGTGTAAGTGGAGAGGGAAGGGGTGCTGAGAAGGAGTAGAGGGGAGCTGCTTGACCTCTAGGTTGGGTACAGAGAGGTCAAGCCCAGGAGTCCTCCCTCCATAATGCTGGAGGGGAGGCAGGTGGAGATGGTGGAGGCCATGGGGATGATGCTAGACATCAGAGATGGGGGTTGTGGATGGCCAGTTACACTTGGCCTCTGGGTTGTGGGAATCAAGGAAGTGACTCATCCTCTTGAAAATGCTGAAATAAGAGAGAGGGGGGCTGCTGGCCCCGGGGGCAGGGCACACCTTGTCCCAGTTCTAAAGGCTCCTTTCTTGCTGCATAATCCCTCCACCCAACCTCTAAGCCAACGCTGCTGCTGCCTCCAGACCCCAGCAAAGGCTGCTGAGTGAAGCCACTGCCACATATCTGACATTCTCCACCCTCCAGTGACCCACTGCTTTTCCCTAACCCAAGCGCCTTTTATCAAATACAAAATGTATCCCCATATTGTAGGTAGCACCCTCTTTTATAATTTAGAAAATGGGAGGCATGAGCAGAGTAAAGGCTCTGGTTTGTGTTCCTGCAGTCTGGAGGTGGGGCAGTGCAGGGCAGACACTTCCACCCAGAGCACCTGCACCGCTCCATGGGAAGATTGGGGTTGGGGTGGGCAGGCACAGGACTCTCTGTGCCCGGAAATAGGGCTGAGAGGGCCTGCTCCAGGGTCCCCCTCACCCCGTTAAGGCCAGAGAAGTGAGAGTCCCTCCCTTTTTCTAAGACCTGGTGCCCTTTCCCCCTCCCTCCCAGCCACCCACTGTTGCTAACCTTCAACCTTGAGGGCACCATGCAGCCTTTAGTCACTGAAGTAAATAAAGACATTTGCTATGTCCTTCCCGGGAGTGGACTCTGATCTGTTCAGGAGAGGCTGGGGCTGGGGGAGGGGGCAGGAAGTAGCCTTGGACAAGATTCAAGTTGCTTCTTATTACTGATCATCTTGAGACCCCAAACCCCATTTGTGGCAGCAGCCACAGGACAAATCCCACCTCCAATCCTGCTCCACATGGCAGCCCTGGTGCCCTTCCCCCCTCCCCCCTCCATCCCTCTACCCCTCTTCTCACCCAGCCCCCAGTCCTGGGAAAGCCCTAACTTTGACCTCCACTTTCCTCCTACATTTTTCCCCATTCTAGTTTTTACCTTTATTCCTAAACCTGACATTTCTACCTGCCAGTCTGGGGTCAAGGTTGAGGAGGAAGGGAAAGAGGACAGGTACTAGGCTCCCTTTTCCTCTCCCTGCTGCCCCCAATTCAACCCACTGGGCAATCCTCGAAGGCAAGAAAATAAAGCACCTCAAACATAATGCCAACATCAAAAAGGCTGTTTGATAAATATTACGTTCACTTCTTCCTTCTCTGATCATGATGTCAGAAGACGTGCACTCTGGCCACTTCTGTACCGGCCTCAGTCCCCTGTCTCCTACCTGCCTCAGGCTTCCCCACTTGCCAAGGAGCAGGTTGTAACTAACAGATTTATCCACACCCCCCACCCCTTGCCACACGTCCCAGCCCAGGATGCCCACCCGGAGGCATCCGGTATCATTTAACAGACACATCTGAGCACAACTGGTCTTCAGAGCTGGGGAAGAGGGGGGCCTAGGGGGAGAAGTTGGGACAACAGCGAAATAAGTAACAGCAGCAACGACAGAGGTGAATGGCCACAAAGACTGCCGTGATGAACAGGTAGCCTATCAGGGTCAGTTCCACGGCAGAGCGAGTCTCAGGGTCCGAGAATGAGGGCCGGTAGCGGCCTTGAGACGTGACACCCAGTCGGAACCCAGCGACCTGCACCCCCTGCCGCCAGCAATAGTAGATGCCCCGGTCACTTAGCTGGGTGAAGCGGATGTGGAGATGGTTGCCGTGGTCAATGAACACCCTCATGGACCTGTTGACGCCCTTCAGGTACTGCGTTCGGTAGAGGTACTGGCGGTCCTTGTCCCAGGCCACGGCGTGCTCCGGCCGGGCCCCAGGACAGGAGATGATGAGTCCGTGGCCCAGCCTCTGCTGGTGGAACTGAATGGGCACCTGAGGCACCCAGGGCCGGCTGCCCACTTTGGACACGTAACTGAAGATGGCCATCACGCCCTGCTGGGTCGTCTTCTTCTCACAGGGCACCACGCAGCTCTGAACCAGTAGCTCGGGCGTGTGCTCCCTGGCCGTGGCCCGAAGCTTCCAGGGCACGGCCTGCGAACCACAGGACACCACATCGGGCAGCGTCTTCTGGTAGCGTGGGGAGAGATCTGGGCTCCTCAAGTAGCAGAGGCCAATGCGCCACTGCTCCCCACGGACCCCACAGCGGTCGCAGGGGGTCCACTCCCAGAAGGCGGTGAAGATGTGGAGGCTCCCACGGTGCTCGTCTGCAAAGGGCTCCTGGCCCAGGTCCTTGAAGGTGGCCACCATTCCCTCACCGCTCTGGATGTCCACATCATAGGCATAGAAGTAGTCCCCCTTGCGGGTGCCACAAAAATACAAGCCCGAGTCCTCGGGCTGGGCCCGGAAAACCAACAGGCTGAACATGCGGATGCTGAAGCGGACCAGCATGTCACTGCCCACGCGCGCCTGGGTTTCCTCGGTCAGCACCCGCCCGTCGAAGTCTGTCAGCACTTTGGTGTGGCTGCTCCCTAGGTGCTTTTGATAGTACCAGACTACAGCAGACACCTCCTCAGGCTTGCAGCGGCAGGGAAGCTCAAAGCTCATGTCTGCCAGGTAGGCTGCGTTGTCAAATATCAGAAAAGCGGGGCAGGGGGTCCTCTGAAAGATGTCCTCCTTCTCCACGATTTCAAAGGCCTGGAGACTCCCCCACACCCACAGGAGCACCGTGGTGTGGGCCAGGTTCATGCCTGCAGGAGGCAATGGTCAGAGGGGGCAGGGCAAAACCAAGGCACTGAAGGTCTGGGCTTCTAGAAATCACTGCCAGGGTGAGAAAGGATTGGGCAGCCAGGAAGAGAAGCAAGAGTCTGCAGAGAAAGTGGCCAAAGGCCAGGCAATTTATTCCTAGCTGATGTACAGGATGCCCTTCTCCTGTTCCAGATAGGATCGTGAGGGAAAACCATTCTAGAACCTGGCCCTCTCCCCATTCTAGAACGCTGGCACTCACTCAAGAATGGGTCAGGGGAAACCGGAATGAGAAGTGCTAGAACAGGAAAATCTCTGCCTTCCTGCTCTAGGCCCTGCCTGGGTGCTTGGTGGAAAGGTTTTCTCTTTGGTTAATCCAGGAGTTGAGGAAAACCCGCCTGCCTGCACATCTGGCCAGATGTGCAGCCTAGGAGGCTGGCCAGACCTAACCTGATTGCTTGGGGCTTTCCCAGGCCCAGCCTGCACAGGAATTCAGTCCCTGAGGAAAATACCTTACTTCAAAGGAGGTAGCCTTTGATTATTTGTCGATTAAATGTCCAATCATTTATTGGGGTATTCTTGTTAAGAGCTATGGAGATCAGTGTTTGTTTACCACAGAAGATTAATGATTTTGGTTTTTCCTTTTTTTTTTTTTTTTTTTTTTTTTTTTTGAGTGGAGGCTTTAACTGGTATAGCCAGCATCTGGTTGGGCCCACACTCATCTCTCATGGCCATGGGCTAGAGGTTTGGCAGAGGAAGGGCGGGAAGCAAAACTCTTTCAAGTTCTTAGGCCCTTGACCATCCTGCTGATCTACATAGTTCAGAATACTGAGCCACCAAGGGGCTGGAAAAGTCAGGAAGATTCGATTCTTTTATTTGCTCTGAAAATTCCAAGCTGAGAAGGAAATCAGGTGTGGGCTTCTCATTACAGTCCTGCAGAGCCCCCAGGACAACAAGCAGAAAAAGCCTCCAGTGACCACTGGGGGGCTCTGGAGGCAACTGGTCCGGTCAATCCACCTGGTACACCCCCAGCAACTCTTGCAAGAGCCTTTCCTCCTCCTGGATCTCACCAGGCTGCTCCTCCAGACCCCGCTCCTCCTCCTGGCCGAGCCCCTCCTCCTCCTCTGTGGGTCTGAGAGTACTCATGGCCTGCAGCTTCTGAAACAGGCCTCTGCAGGCCTCTCTCTCCACCTGGCTCAGCAGGCTCAGGTTCAGGGTGAAGCGCCCGGTGCTGGCCAGGCTGCGCAGGATCCCTAGCACCACCAACCGGTCGGTTGGCCTCACGTGTTCGGCCAGTGCCACCAGCAGCTCCCCTAGAAGTCCGAACCCCACGTCCATCTGGAAGAGGTGACCCAGCTTTGGACCTCCGAGCTGCAGCAGGGCCTGGTAGCGCTCTGGCCCACTCCGCAGGTGTCGCCGCCAAGCACGGTAGAACTCTGCGGAGGTCTCGGGCTGGAGAAGTGTTTTCTCCTGGATCACAAGGAAGGAAAGGAAGTCCAGAGTTTTCCCAGCTGCTCTGCGACACTGAGACAGTGACAGTGAGGGGAGACTGTGGATTTTCATTTTAGCTCTAGTGTTGCTCTCTGAGCACTGGGTAGGCTGTGGTCCCTGTAGGCTTGGTTTTCAGATGAGGGAACTGGGAATGGGACAGGGAGGGAGGGTCCCAAGGAACCCGGCCATGATTTGAGAATCTCATTTGTACCGGGATGTTCCCACTGATGAATGCAGACATAGCCCTACTCTATGAGAGTAAGTCAGGCTTTACTCTGAGCAGGGCAGAGGGATGATGGAAACCTCAGAAAGAGAGAAAGGAATTCAAGGTGACTGTTAAGAATCTGACAGGCTGGGCCTCTCTCCCAACAGTGCCACAGGATCATTATACTACCTACCGTATAACCTGGGAGCAGAACAACTCCAGTCTCATCTGGGAGTGCAAGTCAAAGGACTAGTCGTGGAGGAGACCTGCCTGGCCCACCTTTCCGACTTGTTCTACCCAGTTTAACTCACCCTCACCATCTGCTGGTTGCTTTTCTTTCTGGGATTGGAGGCAGAAACCTGCCTCTGTTGGTTTAACATGAGAAATAAGGAAGAAGTATGGGTGGTAAGGACACAGGATTAGAGGTTTGGGCAGAGAATCCTACTGGGCTGAAGAGGCTGGGCCTCACCCACCTGGGAGATTTCAGTGGCCTCCTCCTGGGAGGTCCTTCTCTGAGTAGTGTGACAGTTCCAGGGCACAGTCCTCTTTCCTCCTATCTTGTCTTTCCGCTCCAGTGGCTTCAGATGTGATGCAAGGACAATACCCCTGTGGGCAAAAGCCAGAGACTGGAGGACGGACTTAATGCTATCTGTGGATGTGAAGTGGCTAGACTTTGCATAATAGAGACTAAACCTATCAACAAGCCAATATGACAATAATAATAGCAGCAACAATAGCTGACAGCTTTTGAGCACCTCCCATGTGCCAGGCACTGTGCTCAAAATCTTACATGTAATTATTTATTTAATCATAACAATAGTTACTCTCTCTTACAGATGAGGGACGGAAGCTCAGAGAGGTTAAATAACTTGCACAAGATCAGATACATAGCAGAAGGTAGGGTCAGGACTGAGCCCAGAATTGTCTGACTTCAAAACACATGCTCTTATCCACACTTGTCCACATAGTAACAGGACCTGAGAAAAACAGCATTAAGCGAACCTGAACTCCTCATAGGAAGCCACCTTCTGTTCCACTGCCCGGAACTTGGCAGCATTCTCCCGTTTGTATTTCTCATCAGCAGCGAGTGCAGCCTGCAGCTCTTTCTCCAAAGCCTTGAAATCAATGATGTTGTTCCTTTCCATGATCTGTTTCTAGGAAGGCAGAGGAAATGGACATCATGGAAGGTCAATATCAGGGAGGAGGATGTGTCTGCATTCTTTGCCAGCCTACAAAATCCCAAAGTACTCTGGATATCTTTCCACTTATCTGGTGTTACAAAAACACCCAGGGCTCCTGAGTGGCTCAGTCAGTTGAGTGTCCGACTCTTGATTTCGGCTCAAGTCATGATCCTGCAGTCGTGCGTTTGATCCCCGAGTCGGGCTCTTTGCTGAGCGTGGAGCCTGCTTGGGATTCTCTCTCTCTCTCTCTCTCTCTCTCTCTCTCTCTCTCCCTCTCTCTCTCTCTCTCTCTCTCCCCACCCCCCTTCCCCTCACGCATGCTCTCTCTCTCTCTCTCAAAAAAATCTAATTCTCTACAGGGGGAGCGGAGTTGCAGTGAGAACTTGCTTAAGACTTGTCACGGAAAGTACAGAGTACTGACTTTCAGTTTAGAGCCCTGTCTTTAGAAATTTTTTTCTTAATGTTTGTTTATTTTTGAGAGGAAGAGAGAGACAGAGTGTGAGGGGGGAGGGGCAGAGAGAAAGGGAGATATAGAATCTGAAGCAGACTCCAGGCTCCAAGCTGTCAGCACATACCCGGACGTGGGGCTTGAACTCACAAACAATAGGATCATGACCTGAGCCAAAGTTGGACGCTTAACCCACTGAGCCACCCAGGCGCCCCTGGAGCCTTGTCTTAATTTTGTTCTCTGCCTCTAAAAATATTTTAATTTTGGTGCTTCTACTGAAGAGACATTTGGGTCTCAGGATTCAGTCCCTTCACCATTCCATATGGGCTCACTCTATAGTGAGGTGCTATGACAGAGGACCTCCCACAGAAGCAGAACTACAGTTAACTATACTCTTGAGCCCAGGGATAAAATTTCACCCATCATTAAATGTTTTTAATGGGGAATGATACTTTCCACCCAAACCAGATACAATGACTGAGCAGGAAATGAAGCAGAAGTGGCAGAGGAAGGGGCTCTATGATCCCAGTTTCCAAATGCCTCCGTCCAGAACAGGGCTGGAACACAGGTCCCTAGATACTTGAGCAACCTCTTCAGTTCTGCCACTGTACTTCTGCAACCTCTGCTTATATGTGAGGATGACTGATCCGTTCTACAGAAAAATCATCTACATGGGTTCTAGTCCGGGCTCTGGCATTTACTTGCTGAGACCTCTCTGAACCTCAAACTTTTGCCGCCTTGTGCCAGACTTTGTGGCGGAGCCATCACCAACAGCCCTAGGGCAGGGAAGCAGGAGGTCTGGACCAACCCCTTAGCCCTTCCGCTCCACCCCAGCGTGGGTAAGCTGAACACCTAGAAGGGGTCTGGGCAGGCGAGGAACTGAACTCAGGTATCCTGGCGCCTGTCCAGTTCTGAGTCCTCCCCAATCATTGAAAGAGAACAAACTAACTCTTCCGCTCCCCCGCCCCTACCCACCACCCCAGGAGCTCAGGCCTTGGTTTCCTCGCTTTCTTTGGGAATCCCCAGATACACCAGAACAGCACAGCTCAACGTGGACCACGCCCAGCAGCTGTAGTTGCTCAGCAACTGCGCCTACAGCCTGGCCACGTGATCGTCCCGAAGGCCCCCCCCCCTTTTCAGGGTGTCTTCAAGGCGCCTGATCAGATTCGTGCCTCCTCAGGCCTCAGTCTCTTTGAAGCAGCCCACATCTTGGTTTGGGGACCCACGACGCCACCTCCTCGGTTCCTGGGTCCGCGGCTGGCATTCCTCCCAGCCGGCCCTCAGGCAAAGGACTGTCCCCGGAGCAGAAACGCGTCTGCGGGGTCCTTCCGAACGGCGGGCGCAGCGGTGCGGCGGCGTGGGGCGGAAGCGCGGTCTCCGGCAGCGGACTAGGAGCATTTGGCTGGGAGAGCGGCAGGTGAGCTGGCGCGGGGTCAGCGTCAGGGGCAAATTGCTCCGGCTGGGATGAGAAATTAAACAATGTCAGATCTGGAAGGGACGTTGTAAGCTTTCTGCCCCTTTCGCTTTACAGATGGGTAAACAAGCGTGGAGCAAGAAAGGGAAAGAGACGCCCCCCCACACACACACAGCCCGCACCTCGATTCCGGGCTTCCCTCAATGTCGACCGTGCATAAAATTCCTTTCCTGGGCAGAGGTCGTTATCTTACTGTCCAGTCCCATCTCATCCCTCTTCCATTTCTGCCTTCTTCACTCCTGCTCTACCAAGCTCCCTCCGTCCTTATTCTGTAGCGGGAAGCTGCAGTGAGGTTTGGCCACTAGTTTTGTGCAACTGTGGGCAAGTCAGCTATCTTCTCTGTACCTTGTAGGAGGCATTCATTCATTCAACAGATACTTACCGAGGGCTTGTTTTGTGCCAACACAGTTCTAAGTGAAAAAACAAATAAACAAACGACTTTGCTTAAATCATAGTTGAGGAGATGATAGTGAAAATGACGTGAACAGATACATGTGAAGGAGGGACTAGTGCTAATAGTAATAAAACAGTGAAAGTCGGGGGTTGGAGAATGTGTGTAGGGAGACTATATTTGTTGTAATGTTTATTTTGAGAGAAAGAGTGGGGGAGGGGCAGAGAGAGGGAGAGAGCCCAAGCAGGCTCCACGCTGCCAGCACAGAGCCGGATGAGGGGCTTGATCTCATAAATCGTGAGATCCTGACCTGAACCGAAAATCAGGAGCGGACACTTAACCTACTGAGCCACCCAGGCGCCCCAGGGAGGACTATTTTTATTTTAGAGTGACATTGTCAGAGAGTGACATTTTGGAAGGGACCTGAGTAAAATGAAGGAACACGGTATAATATCCAAGGGAAGAGCATTTGAGAAGAGAGTAAGTGCAATGACTCTGGAGTAGACATCAGCTTGGTTTGTTCCATTAGCAGCCTTTTCTAAAAATGTGTGCGATTTCATGGATCTTGGGAGAATGAAATGAGCACAGATGTGATAGCTCTTTGGAAGTAAAAAGAATCTCTATGCACATGAAAGTTACTAACATTTAGTTACAAGTTTTAGAGCTAGTCCTTTACTTGAGATAAATATCACTATCTCAGAATTAAATATTTGAAACATTTATCCACTTCTACTTATGCAAGGTACTATCTTGGGCATTGGCAGCTAGGGACAAGGAATACAGGTCCCTGTATTCAAGAATGGCCAGGGGTGCCTGCGTGGTTGTGGGTTAAACATCCCACTTCAGCTCAGGTCATGATCTGTGGTTTGTGGTTTCGAGCCCTGCAGGGGGCTCTGTGCTGACAGCTCAGAACCTGGAGCCTGCTTCAGATTCTCTGTCTCCCTCTCTCTCTCTCTGCCCCTTCCCTGATCACACGCTTGTGCCTGTGCACTCTCTCTCTCTCTCTCTCAAAAATAAACATTAAAAAAAAAAAAAGAATGGCTAAAATATAATGCTTGTTAACATTTATTGAGTCTGGGGTGGGGGCGGGGGGGGGGGGGGAGAGAGAGAGAGAGAGAGAGAGAGAGAGAGAGAGAGAGAGAATGAGTCCCAAGGAGGCTCCACGCTCAACATGAAGCCAAACACAGGGCTTGATCCCACAACCCTGGGATCATGACCTGAGCCAAAATCAAGAATTGGACACTCAACTCTTGATTGACGGACAATCAAGAGGATGCTCTACCAACTGAGCCACCCAGGTGCCCCTAAGTCTCATACTTTTTATGCAGTGGAGATTACTCACTCCATTTTCCAGTTGAGGAAATAGATTTGGAGGAGTGCAGTAACTTACTTGAAGTATATCGTTATTAAGTGACCAAGTTAGGATTCAAATCTAGGTCTTTGAACTCTTTTAACCCTTACCCCACCTCTGGTCTGTTATTACTTATAAACTGTAGGGTTGTTGGAGAGGTTAATTAGTAGTAAACTGTCATTCATGGCAGAATTAAATGCTGATTAAGGTACAAAAGGCTATAGCAATGTAGGGGAGTGAGAAATTGAGGATCTAGAAAAGCTGGAAGGAGGTGGCATTTGAGTTATTACTTTAAATAGAATTTCCATAATTGAAGTAGAGAAAACCCAGAAAATACTTATTAATTACAATGATAAAACTAGTAACTTGACATTGGAAAAGTCTGGGAAATATCACCATAATTGAGTGATTAAATTAACATCACCACTAATGAGACAAATTAAAATCATGAACCACCTGATAAGAGATGCACTGAAAGGAACACTGCATTACTTCTGAGATATTCTGCCAAAAAAACAAAACCTGAATCTAATCATAGGGAAATATCAGGCAAGCCCAAATTAAGGGGCATTTTACAAAAATCAATAGCCTGTAACCTTCAAAAGTGTAGTGTCATAAAAGTCAAGGGGAGACTGGGGAGCTGTTGCTGAATGCAAACATGGGATCCTAGGTTGGCTTTTTTTGCTGTGCAGCATATTATTAGAACAGTTTGTGGGGGTGTCTGGGTGGCTCAGTCAGTTAAGCATCCTCCTCTTGGTTTGGGCTCAGGTCATGATCTCATGGTTTGTGGGTTTGAGCCCTGCGTCGACTCCACACTGACAATGCAGAGCCTGCTTGGGATTCTCTCTCTCCCCCTCTCTCTGCCCCTCCCCTGCTCATGCTTGCTCTAAATAAATAAATAAACAAACAAACTTAAAAAAAATCAATTTGTGAATGTTGAATAGAGGTCTGTGGATTAGGTGGTAGTAATGTGTCACTATTCATTTTCTGATTTTGATCGTTGTGTTTTGGTTATGTAGGAAAATGTCCTTGTTTGTAGGAATCACACACACTGAAGCAGAGGTTGGAAAACTTTTTCTACCAAGGGTCAGATAGTAAACATTTTAGGCTGGTTGAGCCATATGGTCTCAGTTGCAACTACTCAACTTTGCTGTTAACAGTGTAAAAGCAATCACAGACATTATAAATGAATGAGCACGGCTGTGTTCCAATAAAGCTGTTTTTATAGACACTGAAATTTGAATTTTATGCAATTAATTTGCACATATCGTGAAATATTCTTTTGATTTTTTTTTTCAACTTTAAAAATAAAAGGCATTTTTAGCTTGGGGGCTGTATGAAAACCAGCAGTAGTCGAGATTGGCCACAGGGCATAGTTTGCTAAACTCCTACTCTCAAGTATTAGGGGGTGATGAGGCACTGTCAGCAACTTATTCTCAAGTAATTTAGGAAAAAAAATTATTTGTGCTACTTTGCAACTCTCTGGTATTAAATTATTTTAAAGTTAAAAATCTTTTTAGTATTACAAGAATAGGAGAAGAGAAGGGAAACAGGGACAACAAGTAGAACAGCGAGGAGGGGAAAGTACAGGGCTTGGGGAGGAGCAGTCAGTGGGTGGCTGTAACTGGAGAGGAGATGTGTGGAGGGATACAGTCAACTGTAAGGTTAGAAATACGGGGCTGTGTTGTGGAGACCTTGGCTACCTTGCCAGAATCTAACTCCTCTTTTCCTTGAATTTTAGCATCATGGATACCGACTTATATGACGAGTTTGGAAATTATATTGGACCAGAGCTTGATTCTGATGAAGATGATGATGAACTGGGCAGAGAGACCAAAGATCTTGATGAGGTAAAACAAATTTATTGCAATTTTCATCTTTCTCTTAAAAAAGAAAAAATAGTACTGGATCGTCTGTGCTCCCATAATATCCTGTGTACATCTGTCACATTGCACCTTTTTTTTTTTTAATAATTATTTTATGTTTATATATTTATTCTGAGAGAGAGACAGCACAGACCCCAACATGGGGCTCGAACCCACAGACTGCGAGATCATGACCTGAGCTGAAGTCAGACGATTAAGTGACTGAGCCACCTAGGTGCCCCAGTTTTTAATTTTTTTTATAAGCCAGTTTTCTCCTTTTTTTTTTTTTTTTTTTTTTTAATGTTTATTTATTGTGAGAGGGAGGAATGGAAGAGAGAGAGAATCCCGAGCAGGCTCCACGCCCGACAAGGGGCTCAATCCCACAAGACTGGGACCATGACCTGAGCCAAAATCAAGAGCCGGATGCTCAACCGACTGAGTCACCCATGTGCTCGATCCAAGTTTTTCTTTTTAAAAATATCTTAAAGAGAAGGGTGCCTGGGTAGCTCAGTTGGTTGGGTGTCTGACTTTGGCTTAGGTCATGATCTCACAGTCCATGAGTTTGAGTCCTGCATCGGGCTCTGTGCTGACAGCTCAGAGCCTGGAGCCTGCTTTGGATTCTGTCTCCCTCTCTCTGCCCCTCCCCCTCTCACTCTCTGTCTCTCAAAAATAAACATTAAAAACAATTTTTAAGAATACTTTAAAGAGTTATTTTTCATCTTACAAGCAATTGTTGAATACATTCTCATTCAGATCAAATAGATAGAAAGTCTTTTTGGTCCTTATTCTATTTCACTCTTCCTAAGGTAATCATTATAATTCATGATGGCCTCATGGAAGGAATATGGGCTGGGTTATAATACAGTTAGGAGAGGTCACAGCTGATAGAACAGTGGGACCCAAAGAGTATCGATTAATGGATCACCACCAGAGGTGACGTGCCCCAGGCATCCATGGTTGGTCTCATCCTTTCAACCATTTTATCAATGACCTAGTTGAAGATAGAGAATTCACACATGACATAAGCTAACACACTGGATAGCAGACTCTTAATTCAGAGTGATCTCAACAAACTTGAATACTGAGCTAAATAAAGGAATTCATTCGTTATTTATAATCACTTACTGTTTGCAAGGGATCATGATACAGAGAGAGCCAAGGCACTATCTCTGCCCTCCAGGAACCTACTGCCCACCAGGAGAGATGAAGTATGAAAATATGTATAGCATGAAGCAGGGAGGGACAAGTGCCATTTAAATAATTTTATCTTAGTACTATAGTAATAGTTTATAAGGAGGGATTATTTCTGGCTGGGATGACCAAGAAAGCTATCTGAGGAAGTGATGTTCATAGTGGAGCCAAAGACTGGGGAGGCATCTGTAGGGATAGAAAGTGGAGTGATTAGTGGTTGCCTTCAATTCGGGCCATGGAATTGGGGAGTGATGGCCGGAGCGTACAGGATTTCTTTTTGGGGTAACAAAAACGTAACGTCGTTTGTGGTGGTGGTTGCACAGCTCTAAATATATTAAAAAACCACTGAATTGTGCACTTAAAATGGGTGAATTTGGGGGAATGTCAATTATATTTCACTAATGCTGTTAACAAAGAAATACTTTAAAGAAAAAATGGGATCGCTTAGGCTATGTGTGAACATTCTCCCCTCAGTCCCTAGTGTTGAGTTCCTCCTACTCTGGTTCATGCTCCTTGATACTGTTGCTCATGCAGGGTCCTGCTCTTGTTTAGTTTACTTATTAATTCCTTTTTATCTCTTTATTGTGCCTGTTACCACAGTAATCATTATAGCACGTGCACGTGTGTCTCTGTATGATGTATAAAATGTGAGTGGTTGCATTGTTAACGTAAGTACCGCAGTGGCATCAGGTTTCTGTGTCTTCCTGCTTCTCACTTCTTCCACCAGGCACTGCGGTGAGTGATGTGCTTTTGGATCCATCCTCTGGTGCTGTGTGTCCGTCTGGTCTGATTGCTGCTCAGTAATCCCTGGTGGGCATTGCTTTCTTCCTCCCCAAAAATAAAGCTGCAGCGGATATTCTCAGATATGTCCCTTTCTGTACCATGTGAAAATGTCTTTGGGTTATATTCCCAAAAGCAGAGTTGCAGATCCCAGGATCAGGTACATATTTAATGTGTTTATTTCAGGGGTTTAGTTTAGTTCAGGGGTTTTCACGAAGTGCAGTCAGATTGTTCCTCACCTTGCCTGCACTAGTCAATACTGCTTCCAGCAGAACGAGAGTTCTTGTAGCCTCCCTGTCCACACGGGATGCACAGACTTTAAAAACGTTTTTGTTTTGATGTAACAGTAAAGAGGTGCATACAATTTTGATAATGGAGGGAGGAAAGAAGGAAGAACATTCTAGAAAGGAGTGCAACGAGCAGGAGCCCAGAGGTTGCATGTTAGGAGGAAATGATTTCTCCTCCCAGTGCCACAGCGCAGTCCTTGGAGGACGGCTGCAGGGATGAAGCACAGAGGAGGAGGGACCAGACTCTGGAAGGCCTTGAATGGAGAACTGGGAGAAAGGGGTGACAAAAAATAAAAAGAAAATTTAAAAAAGAAAAAAAAAAGAAACGGGGTGACATGATCAAAGCACGATGCTGGGACGGGACCCTTCCTTTAGTGAAGGGAGGGTCAGGAGGCCAGGAGCTCATCACGGTGGAAGGGTGCACAGGTGTGGAGGTGCGGGGGGGAAGAAAATGGGAGCAGTGAGATGACTAGCAGAACACTGGTTATTAAATAGAAATGAGAAAAAGGCACGTGTGTGGTTTTATTTTAGATTTGTCAAGTTTGAGCTACCAACAGGACACCCAGCTAGAATTAATTGCAGGTAGTTGGAAATTATTACATAAAATCCTACAGTTAGATTCAAAATGCAGTCAGCAGTATGGGGCCAGGGGAACTGGCTTAATAGCCATTGTGGGGCCACCACCAGGAGAATGTGTACAGCTACCCAGAGAGCTAATATAATGTCAGGTCACGTTAATAGAAGTAGAGCGTAAAGGTGATAGAGGTAGCCAGTCGGCATACCACTGGAGGGTTTCTTGTTCTTTTTGAGAAAGAAGTTGACGTGCTGGAATTTGTGTGAAGGAAAACAGGCTCCCACCAGTATATCCACCCACCTCCCTACCTCTGTGCCATATGCCTTCCCTCCTGTTCTTATGGATGATTTGTTTGCGTTCCTATCTACTAGAAACTAGGTCCCATCCCTTCTCACCTACCTGTGAGTTCTCCCCCTCCTGTGCCAGTTTTTCCTCCGCTAGGTCATTCCCATCAGCATATAGACATGCTGATATTTCACCTTAAAATCCTCTTAACTGATCCAATATCCCCCTTCCTGTTACCCTGCTTCCCATTGCAGCATATCTCAAAACAGTTAGTGATACTTGCTGTCTCCAAATCCTCTCCTCCCTTTTTATGTCAAACCCATCTCTATCCTCTGCTTCTCCCATTCCACAGAGCCCGCTCTTGTCAAAGTCACTAGTGACCTCTGCCCCAGACCCAGTCCTCATCTTACTTGGCCTATCTGCAGCATCTGACCCGGCTGATCACTCCCTCCTTAAAATCCCCTCTTCTGTTGGCTTCCCCGGAACCCCCTAGTTTTCCTTCTCACTGGCAACCATCATCACAAACAACTATTTTAATTAATTAATTATTTATTTCTTAAGTTTTATTTTAGAGAGAGCACATACAAAAGTTGGGGAGAGGGGGAGAGGCAAGGGGTGGGGTAGGAGGGGGAAGAGGGGGGAGAGAGAGAGAGAGAGAGAGAGAGAGAGAGAGAGAGAGAGAGAGAGAGAATCCTAATGAGGCTCCACACTCGGCACAGAGCCCCCAACACGGTGCTCAATCCCACAATCCTAGGATCATGACCTAGGCCAAAATCAAGAGTTGGATGTGCAACCAACTGATCCACCCAGGCACTCCATTTTATTTTATTTTTATTTTTATTTTTATTTTTATTTTTATTTTTATTTTTGTTTTTTAACATTTATTCATTTTTGAGAGACAGAGCATGAACAGGGGAGGGGCAGAGAGAGAGGGAGACACAGAATCCAAAGCAGTTCCAAGCTGAGCTGTCAGCACAGAGCCTGATGTGGGGCTTGAACCATGAACTTTGGGATCATGACCTGAGCTAAAGTCAGACGCTTAACTGACTGAGCCACCCAGGCACCCGCAGGCACCCCGTTTTAAATATTATTTATTTATTTACTTTTTATTTGTCACAAACAGTTGTAAAATACTTTCATCATCCCAGAAAGAAGCCCCATACCCCTTAACCATTGCCCTGCAATTCTCCCAGCCCTAGGCAACCACTAATCTACCTTCTGTCTCTATAGATTTGCCTATTCTGGGCATTACATGTAAGTGGAATCCTACAATATGTGTGGCCTTTTGTGTCTGGCTTCTGTCACTTAGCATAATATTTTCAAGGTTTGTCCATGTGGTAGCAGGTGTAAATATTTCTTTTTTTTTGTCAAATGATACTCCATTGTATAAATATACCACATTTTATTTATCCAGTCATCAGTTGATTGACATTTGGGTTGTTTCCACTTTTTGACCATTGTGAGTAATGCTACTATGAACGTGTGTGTATAACTTTTTGTGTAACTTAGATCTTCAGTTGTCTTGGGTATACATCTATTAACAGAATTACTGGGTCGTAGGGTAACTCTGTGGTTAACATTTTGAGGAACTACCAAACTTTTCCAAAGTGGCTGCACCATTTTACATTCCCACCAGCAGTGTCTGAGGGTTCCAGTTTCTCCACATCCTCACCAACACCTGTTATTATCTGTCACAAAGGTATTTTTCAAAAACAGCTCTGAATCTAAGTAAAAAATCTAAAGGTATGAACTTGTTCCCAGCTTCTACCTCTTATTTCTGACTTCTGCCCTTGAAGGAAGTGATTTTTCCCCTTAAAAGGATGTGTTATGATAAGCGATTTGTTTTCTCCAGTCTCCGTCCACTTGTGATCCACATGTAGGAAGGGGCTAGCTTGAAGCAGGAGAGCCATCTGTACAGACTTGTCTTTGTAAAGGATCACGCAAGAGTAGAGCCTGCCCCACTGACTCCCTGGCGCTGAACTCAAAATAAGAAGCTGTCAAGCCTGTGAAGTCATTGCTCTTGAGTCACATGACATAGACGGTCACTGAGAAGGAAAGGTGTGTGCCTCTCAGGACCTCCTCCCCTCTCTTGCTCTTAGATGGATGATGACGACGATGACGATGACGTAGGAGATCACGATGAGGACCACCCTGGGATGGAGGTGGTGCTGCACGAGGACAAGAAGTACTACCCCACAGCTGAGGAGGTGTACGGTCCTGAGGTGGAGACCATCGTGCAAGAGGAAGACACCCAGCCTCTCACCGGTAAGTCAGCAGGCACCGGGTCGTGAGAGGTGAGATCAAGAAAGCTTCAGTTCGTAGCCGTGGTCGGTGTGGAAAGTTCAGGGAATGAACTCATTCGTTTTTCTTCACTATGCTCAGTATTGCTTCCGAATTGAGATTTGTCTAACCCTGTTTTAATATGTAGTACAACTTGTAGCTTGTTACTAAGCAAACAGGAATCGCTTCTTTATTTATTGAATTTTGGTTTCGGTGCTTATGACTGTATTTTAAGTTCTTTGTCTGGTGTGAGCTGTTTTTCCATCCAAAGAATCCCAACTCCTTTACCCAGTCCACACAGTGCTGATCTTCCACTTCTTTAATCATTTTCATTCATCTTCTGGGAAGTGGTTGGAATTCATAAACGCAAGGATAGATTTTGAACTGACACTGATCTCAGCCTATATCCAGTCCCTTTCCCTTCCTCCCACAAAATGAAGTCCAAACCCCTCAGTCCATAGTTTGAGAGCCTTCTCTGTCTTGTGCCAAACTGCATTCCCAAACGTGTCTGAACGTATGAGTGATCCTTGAGAATAACATAAATTGATGTCACATATCATACATTCTGAAAGCTCAGTCTACTGAAATGGGGCTCTGTATTTTTATGTTTTATGCCAACCTGCACGTCACAACTTTTGTTTTCCTGCCTAGAACCTATAATTAAGCCGGTGAAAACCAAGAAGTTCACTCTGATGGAGCAGACTTTACCTGTCACGGTGTATGAAATGGAGTAAGTTACAAGGTTTCTCGGCCTCTCTGCACAAATAGTGTGGGTTCATTTTTCTGTGGAGGTAGGAGGTGGTTTGTGGTTGAAGTAACCAATGAATTATAAAAGCAAAACTCCTCCCCTACAATTTGCCAGAATTTTCCTTGAGCATACATGGTTGCTGGACTATGTAGAGTCTATCTTAACTTTTCTCCTGGCTCTCATTCAGACCTCAGCCTTTTCTCTTCCAACCCCTTAGTTTGGTATTAGAAGCCACCCTTGGAGACAGAACTGGGTATTGTAATGGTCAGTGTTGAGACCACCAGAGGGCATTTTGACTTGATAGGATTGCTAAGTGTTTGGGGAATATAACAATTCTATATTTTGGAAAGGAGGGCACAAGTAGGTGGATACATGTGTAGAGTACTTAGACTCTTCATACAGCAGACTTTTGAAAATATTTTCATTGATGAATTGCATTTGTAAGGTCCCCATTATGTTGAAGTGCTTGTGACTCATTATTAGATAATGAAACTTAAAAAAAAAATGTTGACATCTAGTACATCTGAAAGAGTAGGGTCCCTTCTGGAATGGTCAGCTCACCTGCCCTCATTCAGCCGTTTTGGAAGCAACTTTTCAATTGTCTTCCAAACTTGCTTCATGTTCTCTTGTGTTCTCACTGGTGATTTTTTAAATTTTCCAATCTTTGTTTCTTAAACTTTTTAATTTTATTTTTTTTAATTTTATTTTTTTTAATTTTATTTTTTTTAATTTAATTTAATTTAATTTAATTTTATTTTATTTTATTTTATTTTATTTTATTTTATTATTTTAGAGAGTGTGAGCTGGGGAGGGGGCAGAGAGGGAAAGAGAGAGAAAGAGAGAGAGTGAATCTTAAGCAGGTTCCACGCTCAATATGGAGCCCAACACAGGGCTTGATTTCATGACTCTGGGCTCATAACCTGAACCAAAACCAGGAGTCAGACACTGAACCGACTGAGCCACCTAGGTTCCCCCAAATTTCCAGTCTTTGAAAGCGGGCTAGAGATTTCAAAGAGCCAAAGTCCTCTGAAGGCTACCTGCCATGAGTAATGTGGGTGATAAACAAGACAGATAGTGCTGGTTTTGATCAAGATGGAACTCATTAACGAGATGGGGGTTTCTCAAAAGTTTTGTTAACTAGCTCTGAGGACAATTTTGAAAGAGAAGCTCTCTCAGTGATTTTGAGTCCCCTTAGCATTAATGGAATAAATCTATAGTGTCTAACCTGGAGATTTTGAATGGGGCAGTCCTTGTGTGCGTGCCCGTGTGTATTCTTACTGGTATTTGGGTTTGCTTTTCTTGCTTGCTTTTGAAATCTCATGATTTTACTGGTGAAATCCCCATTTCACAGGTTGGTTCACCTCGCGGGTGAGTCTCTTCCGTTCCCAGAACCAGAACCACGTAGATGTAGAAATTCACGTGTGCCTCTGAGTGCTCTCCAGTTGGTCTGAGAGTTGTTCCTGACAAAATACCTGAAACAGCTCTGTGCCACTCCCCACTTGGAAGCTTTTGCCAAAGTCCCTTTTCTCTTTCCCTTTCTCCTTTCAGCTTCTTGGCAGATTTGATGGATAACTCGGAGCTCATCAGAAATGTGACCCTCTGTGGCCATCTCCACCATGGCAAGGTGAGAGAACTTTCAGCTACTTGGAACAGGATTTCTCTTAGTTCCTGCTCTTTTTTTCAGCCCTCAGAGTCACAGGTTGGGGTTTGAAGCCATAACATTGGACCTCCTGATTCTGGGGGGCCTCCATGCGTAGTGTGAATCCATTTTGTGAAATTCTAGCTTTTCCTGAGCAGCAGGTGGGTGGAGCCTGTTTCTAAGCCACTTACAGCCTTGTGTCTACATCTGGACAGAAGAGGGGAAATTGAGCCTTACTCTGATTTTATAAGTTTTCATTTCCCGGGGGAATGCTTTGTCCAAGAAAGATTTCATCTTTCATTTGAAAATAATCCTGTGGCTTCAGTGTTAATCCCTTGCTGTCCCATAATCCTCCTTGCTCTCCTCTTCCTCTCCTTATCCCCAAGTTATGTGCTGTATTGGGCACTGGGGGAGGGGTAGAGTAGATTTTCCTTTGTGCTTGACAGATCTTAACCTTCTCTTCCCTTTCAGACATGTTTTGTAGATTGTTTAATAGAGCAGACTCACCCGGAAATCAGGAAGCGCTATGACCAAGATGTGAGTAGAAATTCTGTGGAGGGTTTAGGATGAACCATTCAGAATATGGTGTCTCTTTCCCCTTCCTTCCACTTTCCCACTCTTGTTATAAATAATGACACCTACAAAGTGCTGCTTTATAATTGTAATCTCTATTCATAGCCTTTAAGAAAGTAATTTTAACTTTCTCGAGAGCATAGAGAATATTAACCTGCAGTATTTTTGGATGATCTGTTCTGCACTTGGGATCTTTCCTCTGTTCTGATATATCCTGACTTTTATAGCCTGTTCTTTCCTGTCATAGTATTAATAGTCTACTCTATAAATATAATACAATTGGACCTTGTTGTTTTCATGATAAATTTAAATGCCTGTGAATGAGGCCAAGTGTGGCTGCAAGTCTCAGAGCAATAAATGTTCTGTGTCTGCTAGATTGAGTGTTTTGACGTGCGGGGCGTTCCATAAAGGCTGGATATGTCTCCCTTCACCACTTTAGAATTCAGTGTATTTGATCAAATTGAGCTCTCCAGCCATACCTGGTCCTCGGTGACCACCCTAACCCCCCAAAAAATCCATTCAGGAGCATTTTCCATCTGAGAGGGCACTGGTCTCATTGTTTGGAATTTCTGTAGGATACCCTTCTGTCTTCCATCTATCCTTCTGAGGCAGAAACCCTTGAGTTGGGAGCTGGTGGGGGAAAGTGATTGATGGTTTGTGTGGGAGAGGAGTCTGAAGTCAGTTGGTAACAGCGCTTCATTTTTTTTTCAGCTGTGCTACACTGACATCCTCTTCACAGAGCAGGAGGTAGGTGTTCCTGGGGAAATCCAATTGTTGCCCACACCAGACCCATCAGGAGTTCTATAGGGAATGTGGGGGAGCCTTTATGCTAACACTTTGCTCTATACTGTACTCCCTCTCTCACTCCCACCTCACGTCTCTTTATCTTGCTGCTTCTCCCAGTCGTCCCCTGATCTGTATATATTACTTGAAAGAGAGGTGGGCAGGCAAGCTTTAGGGTAGGTGGGGGGACCTTCCTACCCTTACTTTTAATTTGGCCTAGTAGGGCAAGGCCCAACAGGTGATATCTACATTTCTGCAATAAGTTATATAGAAACCCAACAGGATTTTTTAAATGACATCATCCTCAAAACCCATGAGATGATTCCATCTGTATGATGATCTCTTTCTAGGAGTAGCTTCTCTTTGAGAGTGGGTACCTCTGTCGTTGTGCTTCTATTCTGTGTAAAGCAGTGAGCGTACCTCACTGTCTTTCCCATTCCAGCTGGTGGCTCTTTCTTCCATCTGGATCTTTCCCCTGCTCTCTGACCCCTCTCTTTCCTCTCTCCTTTATTTCTGTCTCTGTTTCTTAAATGACCACATGGAGAGCTCAAGTTCGTAAGTGCGGTTTATTTACTAAAGGAACTTTGAACAGTGCAAGCTTATGATAAGTAATTAACAGATGTTAGCTTTTGTTTTTTAACATGTATGACTAGAGTGTTTTTAATACTTACTTCTTTTTATAACTTTTGGTTCCCAAGTTTTATTCAAGAACTCATACAAAATATTCCAGATAGGGGCGCCTGGGTGGCTCAGTCGGTTGAGCGTCTGACTTTGGCTCATGTCATGGTCTCACGGTTTGCAAGTTTGAGCCCCACGTCGGACTCTGTGCTGACAGCTCAGAGCCTGGAGCCTGCTTCAGATTCTGTGTCTCCCTCCCTCTCTGCCCCTCGCCAGCTCACACAGTCTCTCTCAAAAATAAATATTAGGGGCGCCTGGGTGGCTCAGTCGGTTGAGCGTCCGACTTCGGCTCAGGTCATGATCTCGCGGTGTGTGAGTTCGAGCCCCGCGTCGGGCTCTGTGCTGGCAGCTCAGAGCCTGGAGCCTGCTTCCGATTCTGTGTCTCCCTCTCTCTCTGCCCCTTCCCTGCTCATGCTCTGTCTCTCTCTGTCTCAAAAATAAATAAAAACATTTAAATAAATAAATATTTTAAAAATTTAAAAAAATATTCCAGATAAATGCATTTTAATCTTTCTCTTCTTCCTCGTGGTTAATCCAGAAGTAACACAATTCATAACTCTCTTTGTTGCGAGTAACTACATATCACACAGATTATTCTTCTTCAAATTAAAAAAAATTTTTTTTAATATTTACTTTTGAGAGAGAGCGAGAGTGCAAGCTGGGGAGGGGCAGAGAGAGGAAGACAGAGGATCCGAAGCAGGCTCTGTGCCGACAGCAACTAGCCTGACGTGGGGCTCCAGCTCACAAACTGTGAGACCATGACCTGAGCTGAAGTCTGACACTCAGCCGACTGAGCCACCCTGGTGCCCCTCTTCAGATATTTTTTGCTGAGATATTTCAAACACCTTTTGGAAAAAGACACCTCAGAAATGACAGTAATCTTGCTCTTGCTCCTTTGAATGGTTACAACCCCTCCATCAACATTCCCGGCTTTGCCATTCTCTTTGATTCTCTTGAGGAAACTGCTCCAAACTGGCAGCATCCATGATTCCATCTCCTACAAAGTGGGTGCAGTCAAGGGTAGACTTCAGAACTTTTTTTTTTTGCGCCCCTTTGTCACGAGCTTTTTCATGGGTGCCATGGTGGCAGCGGGGGCCAAAAGGGTCTAATTTTTTTTGAAACCCTAAAATGCAGCAGGATGTTTCATTTCACTTATATAATGCTTTAGTTATTTTTTGTTAACCGTGTATTAAGATTGTAGGATCTTGGATTCTCTGTTAAGATATAATCCTGCTTTACTTGTTCTTTTGGTTTTTTGTGTTTTTGTTTTTTTTTTTAAGTTTATTTATTTTGAGAGAGAGAGAAAAACAGAAAACAGAGCGGGGAGAGGGGCAGAGAGAGGGAGAAACAGAACCCCAAGCGGGCCTCACACCATCAGCGCAGAGCCTCACATGGGGCTCGAACACACAAACCGTGACATCGTGACCTGAGTTGAGGTCAAGACTTGGGTGCTTAACCGACTGAGCCACCCAGGCACCCCTATTTTTACTTTTGTTGTATTTGAACGAGACCTCTGCAGAAATGATGTTTAACACCAAGATAGCTCATCTTCAGGGTCATTCTGATTAGAGGCCTAGATAAAAATAACACTCAAGAAGAGACGTCAGCGTAACTACTAGCAACTGGCAAGCCCCTGGAGCAGAAGGAACTCCTCTTGCATAGGAAGAAATCCCGATGACCACTCTTTCTTCGTGATTTCAGAGAGGTGTTGGCATCAAAAGCACTCCAGTGACAGTGGTCTTGCCAGATACCAAAGGAAAGTCTTACCTCTTCAATATCATGGACACTCCAGGTGGGACATTCCTTTTACTATGAGACCTTGCCCTCCTTTTTTTTTGTGCTCTCTTTCCAGAATAGAACAGAGCATTTCATCTTTGTGTTTACATTCCTTCACTTCTCCTTTCGTTGAGATAATTTCCTTTTTCACTGTCTCCTTTGCTTCTGACTAGTTAATTAGCAGGCACTGTGCAGCAGGCCTTCTCTTTCGCTCCTCTCTTTGCTCTGCTCTAAAATATTTAAATATTAGGGAGTCTCATTCATTGACTCATTCCAGCCTGTGTCAGGCCCCATGCTAGACACTTGATAATGAAGGTGAGTCAGACATGGCCCTGGCTTCGGGCACACTAAGTCTTTTGAAGGAAACCGTGGGGTCAGTGCACCAAGTGGCGGTGGACATACAGGTCACAGGAGCAGCATACCTTGCCCTGTGACAGACTGTGTCTTTATCTAATGGAAAGGACCAACTCGGGGCAGAGTTTTAAGTAGAAAAACTGGAGCTTTGACAGGTTGACCTTCTTCTCATCCTCGGATGCCCAGTGCCCTGATACCTCTCAGCCCCTGTCCCTGTCCCCCACCGGCAGCACCTTGGCTTATCTCTCACGCACCAGGCCCTCTTGTCCTTTCTCCAGCCTCTGAATCGTCTTGTGCCTCCCAGAACTCTGCTGACTGCTGATGAGACCTAGCTGGTGTGTGAATGTCGATGTTATTGCCCTCCTAGGCAAACACTTCCTTCTTTTTGTGTTTGGGGACCCCCTGTATAAAAGTTTAATCCAAGCACATGACTCTACCTGGTAGAATTTTATACGATGTAGGGAGTTGTGGGGAGAAGGGAAAGGACCTGTTTGGGGGCTCACATGCTTTGCAGTGTTCCCTTAGGCTACCTACAAGTTAATTTGCGTCATCCTGCCACCACGCAGGTGACTTACTGGGTATTTGCCTTTCAGGACATGTGAATTTTTCTGATGAGGTCACAGCTGGTTTGCGCATCTCAGATGGAGTTGTCCTTTTCATCGATGCGGCTGAAGGGGTGAGTCTGCCGCTACCCTCTTATGATCCCTCCTCCATGTTAGGTTTGCCCCACACAATGCCTAGTGCATTGAGTGAGCTGGGAACCAGAGACGATGAAAGTCTGTGGGATTAAGGCTCACGTTTGCTCTGAAATTAAGGCAGCCTATGAAGGTCACAATTACTTCTCAGTATGAGTTCTTCACTCCTTGTCCAGTGAAGGTCAAAATGATAGGACCCAAAATAAAATGACAAATGTAATTAAAAGAGGGAGGAGAGTATATTCGTGTAAATGGATTTTAAATATTAATGAGTTTTTCTTTTTTTAAATTTTTTTATGTTTATTTTATTTTTGAGAGAGAGCGAGCGAGCTCGAGCATGAGCTGGGGAAGGGCAGAGAGAGATGGAGACACAGGATCTGAAGCAGGCTCCAGGCTCTGAGCTGTCAGCACAGAACCCAGTGCGGTGCTCAAGCCCACAAACTGTGAGATCGTGACCTGCGC